>NC_086317.1:265112658-265433491 GCF_036172605.1 Pelobates fuscus | reverse complement strand
AAGAGTCACTCCTAGAGCAGTCCAAATTTCTTTGGTAACTGATGCTGTGAAGGCCGGACCTTGGTCACTTTCAATGACTTCCGGCAATCCAAATCTACACACAATTTCTGTAAGTAGACGTCGTGCTGTTGTTTTGGCGGTAATGTTATTCACTGGGTAGGCTTCTGGCCAGCCTGAGAACATGTCCACTATTACTAGTGCATATTCGTAGTTGCCACTCTTTGGCATCTGGATATGATCTATCTGGATTCTTTGGAATGGATACATGGGCTTAGCCAGGCGCTTCAAGGGGACTTTAGCTGTTTTCCCAGGATTACATTTAGCACAGATGACACACGCTTTGCAGTAGTTATTGATTAGCGTGGTAATTCCAGGAGCTTCATAGTACTTCTGTACAAGAGCATTCATCAGATCTTTTGATAAGTGTGCAGGGCCATGCGCCCATTGAACAACTGCTGGGTACAAACTTTTAGGGAGACAGAATCTGAGGTTGTTGTAATACACTCCATCTTTTAGAACAGCCCCTTTCTGTTTCCATTTCTGTTTTTCCTCAGGGGCTACTGTAGCCTGTTGTTCTCGTAAGATCTTCAGGTTGGTTGGGAGAGTCTGCAAAGTGAATATTGGAGTTTCTTCATTTCCGGACACTCTTCTTTCCACTTCCTGTGGTCCTCTTGCAGCTTGCTTTGCAGCTTGATCAGCTAGATGGTTGCCCTTTGCTTCATCCGAGTCCAACTTCCCATGTGCTTTTATCTTCAAAACAGCCACTTCTTCTGGAAGTAGGAGGGCATCCATCAGCTCCTTGATTGCAAAACTGTGCTTGACTGGTGTGCCGGCAGTAGTAAGAAATCCTCTTGTTTTCCAAATCAGTCCGAAGTCATGAGCCACGCCCAGTGCATATCTTGAGTCTGTGTAGATATTGGCGCGCTTTCCTTCAGAAATCTTGCATGCTGAAGTTAGAGCTTGTAATTCAGCTTCTTGTGCAGACTTTGTTGATGGTAGTGATGATGACTCAATAATTTCATCTGTTGTGGTGACGGCATATCCTGTATTATATTTTCCTTCTTCATCAGCATATCTGGAGCCGTCCACAAACAGGGTGATGTCAGGATCTGTTAGGGGAACCTCAGGCACGGTTGGTAGGTGTATGGTTTCCATTTTCATTTGTTAAAAGCAGTCATGGGGGGTTTCTGGATCATAGTCATGCTGTATGTCCAGGTCTTCAAATTCTTCTTCCAGAAAGTAACATGGCCATGCTCTTACAGGCTCACGTTCAGTTGATGCATACCTGGCAACACCTATTTCTTGCAGTTGTGAATCATTCATGGTGGCCCATAATTTTGCCATGGGCCCAAGACTTAGTCTTTGACTTGGTTACAGGGACATGTGGAATGGCTGTGTCCCAATGATGGTACAGATGTTTAAGTTCATGTGGCAGTTGGACTAAAGTCATGCTGTAACCTTCAGTATCATAGTAGAAGTCCTGTAAGGTGAATGTTATCTCAACCAATTGGAAAAGTTCATCTTCATAGCGAGGGTCAGGGTTGATGGTTGGTTTGTACCACATGGTGCAAAAAGCATATTCAGGCCTGTCACAGGGAGGCAAGGTGGGGAGCAGTTTTGCCAGGGTGTGTATAAGGAGTAGGACATATCCTTCATCCATGATGAATCCATAATAGGTACCCCCCTCAGGGAGTGGCAGAAGAGTGGACGGGTTTAAAACCTGGCATCTTTGGAGGGTAAAAAACAGAGATAAAGGATGGCGCTAACAATTAGTTGTAATATAAAAAAATATCATATATAAAAGAACAGTGCAGCACACATAAAAACCACCCAAGTGTATAGTCACTGTATAACACTTACATACAAAGATAAAAGGAAAGAGGGCGGTGGTTGCGCACACAGTAAATGATATCCTTGGTCTTAAGCGTAGACCCCTAGGTTCTGTAAGTATAAAAAACCAACATAGGGCAGTACATCTTAGACACAATAAGAGTATAAAAAACTTGGAAAACTCACAATATTTAGAGCCTTTCTGAGTTGGCTCTAAACTTTTAAAGCAGTGTGATCAGTCTGGTGCAGGTAATGCAGTATGGGTCCCTTGGGAAAAACGCCAAACCACCTTCTTTGTATAGAAGAAATCAGGAACCAGGATCACCAGGTGAGTAGAAGGTAAATACTTTAATATTAAAACATAAAAGTATATGTAAAACACAACGCGTTTCGACCCAGTCCAAATAGGTCTTCCTCAGGTGCATAACAAAAACGGACTGACAACTTTCTTATATACCATACATGCTACATACAATTATTGGTAAAACATTAGCAGCTGTGTAAAGTCCATCCTTCCATCCATACAAGGAGTGTTTCCGGCGAGGGTAGTAATACTTGTGCCTCTTCCAAGATGGCCGCCGTCTATTCATGTCTATGGGAGTGCGAGCGACCTTCCCAAGATGGTTTCGCTTTGCTCCGGTCACATGGTACAGCTTCCGATCATGTGACACCAGGGGGAGGTGTGGGTAGATGATTGCACAAACGGCCAGATAGTGAATAAGGAGGATAGTAAACCCTATCACTCCAAGTCCATATTATTAGTCCATATTACATAAAAATAAAGAAAGAGAGAAAGTGATATCAGGTAGAGGTATTCACCAATGTTATCATTAATAAAAATGTATCATTAATAAAATATTAATAAATAAATGTCATAAAAAATAAAAGCATTCAGGTGAATAAGAGTAATATAATAAAACCTACATATCAAATTTGACTATAATAAATTAGTAGTATCACACATAAAATAATTTTTTTTTTTTTTATAAAATTGAGCTTATTCCAAAATCAATGTTTAAGCCTTTTGGACATAATGTTTGGAGCTCAAATATCCAGTTTGCTTCTTTTCTATTTAAATTCATAGCACCATTGCCACCTCTCCAGTCATTTTCTATTTTATGAATTGCTGTAAATTGCAACTCACTGGGATTAGAGTTATGTTTTTCTAAGAAGTGACTCGATACACTATGATTTAAAACCCAATTTTTATATTTCGAATGTGTTCATAGATCCTAGTTTTTAACGGTCTTGAGGTTTTACCTACATATTGTAGGCCGCAAGTACATTGCAGCAAATAAATGACATTGGTAGACTCACACGAGATAAAAGAATTGATGTTAAACATTTTTTTGGTTATATTAGAAATAAAATCCACTTTCTTTTTTTTGGTTATATGGGTATTTTTGCATGCATAACAATTACCACAGTGGTAAAAACCTTTTTGTGCTTCTGACCACTTAGTTAAAAAATTAGGATTCTTATTTTCTTTATCGACATAATTTGAGGTTAAAATTTGCTTAAAATTTCTTGCCCCCCTAAAGATGAACTTAGGTTGATCCCCTAAAAAATCTCGCATTTCATGATCCTGTTGTAAAATGTGCCAATTTTGATTAATAATCCCTTTTAAAGTGCCCACGTTGCTGCAATAATTAAAAATAAGAGGAATTTGTTTGTTAAATTCTTTTGGTTCTTTTTTATCCTTGTTCTTATAATTCAATAACTGTGGCCTATTTAGATCACCAATATTGTTAATATCCTGTTGGAGATCTTTTTCACAATAACCTTTTTGTACAAATTGTTTTTTTAAAAATAAAGATTGGGAATTAAAATCCTTTTTATCTGTACAATTTCTTCTCATACGCAGGAACTGGCCTTTTGGGATATTTTTAATCCATGGATCATAGTGGCAACTACTTGTTTTGATAAAACTGTTTACATCCACTTGTTTAAAGAAAGTGCGTGTTTTGAGTTGATTATCAGAGATAAAAATGTTCAAATCTAAAAAATCAATATTATTGGGGCTCACATTTTTGGTCAATTTAATTCCCCAAGTGTTCGAATTCAGGTAATTAAAAAAAGAATTAAAATCAGACTCAGTGCCTTTCACAATAATAAAAATGTCATCAATATAGCGTCTGTATAGGGCCAAGTTTTCTCCCCAGCCATGCTCCTGATAGATAAAAAGATGTTCCCAATCGCAAGAACGATAAAAGAGCTAAAGCCCAACAAAAGCCCAGGTCCAGATGGGTTCACTGGGCTATATTACAAGACATTCGCACCCAATCTGATACCACACCTGTGCACATTATATAACACCATACTACAGGGAGACCATCTACCGAATGAAATGCTACAGGCGAATATATGCCTCCTACCTAAACCCAACAAAACTAATCTCGACCCTGGACATTACCGACCAATCTCACTCCTAAATGTGGATATTAAGATATTCACCAAAATCCTAGCAGACCGCCTAAGCCCCAACCTAACCACACTAATAAACCCAGATCAAGTGGGCTTCATACCGACACGACAGGCAAGTGACAACACGAGACGAACATACAACCTCATCTGGTCAGCCCACAAGACACACACCCCAGCCCTCTTCCTATCACTAGACGCCGAAAAGGCATTTGATAGGCTCCTATGGCCCTTCCTATTCGCCACACTAGAAAAATTTGGACTCCCACAAACATTCATAAATGCCCTGCACGTGCTTTATGCCTCACCACAAGCACACCTCCTCCTCCCACTCACACGCCCTCCAACCTTCACAATCCATAACGGTACTCGCCAGGGATGCCCACTTTCCCCAGTACTTTTCGCTCTGTCCCTAGAACCACTCCTACAAATCCTCAGACTTCATAGGGACATAAAAGGAATGACGATACGAGGGGAAGAATACAAAACGGCGGCGTACGCAGACGACCTGCTCCTAACAATTACAGAACCAGTCACATCCCTACCACCACTCTTAGACGCCCTGCATGCCTACGCCAAGGTCTCGGGATATAAACTCAACATTAACAAAACGGAGGTACTACCAATACACATAGACCCCACCACTAAAACAGCTATACACAACATATATCCATTCGACCTTACTCTCAATCACATTAAATACCTGGGTATAACCATCCCGGCAGACCTTTCCCTTTGCTATGACCTGAACTACACACCTACAATTCAAAACATCACCCGCGACATAGATAGATGGCAAGACATGCCGATATCCTGGCTAGGACGGTTGGCGTCTGTCAAGATGAACGCCCTACCGCGACTTTTATACCTATTCCAAACTCTTCCGATCCCAATACGCCCCACAGACTTCAAACAGCTGCAGTCAAAGATCGATAAATTTATATGGGCCAACAGACGCGCTAGAATAAAAAGACAGACCCTATATGTACCCAACAAACAAGGAGGTCTGGGCCTCCCGCACCTCACCCATTATTATCAGGCTGCACAGCTGGCACAAGCACAGAACTGGCACGTTCCACCAGGGGCAAAGAGATGGGTCGACCTGGAACACAATATTTTTGGCAGGGATTTCCCCTCAATGTATATATGGCTGCCCAAACCAGCGAGACCCCCCCTCCCCCAAACATCACCCGCAATCCTAAACACTATTAAGGTATGGGATAAAATCGCACACAAACATGGCCTGACAACCCAAATTTCCCCGCTAACCCCCATACTCCGGAACACTCAATTCCCACCGGGCATGACGCCCAAAGACTTTACCCGCTTCGAAGATAATGACCTCACGAGACTACAACACTTTTACAAAGACGGCCGCCCGATTCCATTCGCAGAACTTCCACAAAACACTCCTTTTCGCACCTTCGACATGTTTCGCCACATACAAATAAAAAGCTTTCTAGAAACCCCGACAATAACTCAGGGAGGGACCAGAAAGCAGACACTCTTTGAAAAACAATGCCTACAAACCCCAGCACGTAAAGGCCAAATCTCAGAGATATACTCACACATAATACAACACACCAAAGACGGAGCACTCACGTACGTGTCGGCTTGGGAGAGGGACTTAGGCCCGGCAGAAGACCCATCAGACTGGGCCGACATCTGGGAAGCTATAGCTACCATCTCAATTTGCGTTAACCATAAAGAACAGGCTTACAAGACCCTCATGAGGTGGTACCTCACCCCCTTAAGACTCAAGCAGATGGGCAGGTCAGACAACGACTCATGCTGGAAGGGCTGCGGACAGAAGGAAACATACCTTCACATGTGGTGGGAATGCCCCCACACAGCGCAACTATGGCACCAAATTGCTACTATGGTTTCACAGATCTTGCACACTAACATCCCGCTGGACCCATGGATATGGCTCCTGTCCAAACCCCTGGCAGACACACCACGGGCCCAAAACAAACTCATCGCCAAAATAGCTCTGGCCACCAGAAGAGCAATCGCAGAAAAATGGGGTAGCCCAGATACCCCAACAATGGACACAATTAAGCGGAAAATCAAAGACACTATAAAAATGGACGAAATGTCCGCTTTAATCCATGACACTACAAAACACCACAACAAGATCTGGGACCCCTGGTTCTATGAATTCCCAACCCTGCCATAAGACATAAGAAGGAAACAATCCCCACCCGCTGGCGAAACACACACACCCACCACCACCTTCAAAACACAACCCAACCCACCACTCACAAAACCCACAAAACCCCTCTACGGAGAGCGCTTAATTGATAAAGACCTACACCCGAAACCGCAAAGACATTAACCAAGGGCGCACTCACACCGAGCCCACACATAAGAAAGGAAGAGAAAGTGGACTCACGAGGAGGACCACTACACAACAAACACCCTCCCACTAACCAGGGGAGATCAACACAAAAAGACCCATCCCACAGGACACACAACGACACCTCAAAACACCTCGAAACGAAACTCCAACAAGAACCAACACCCACACACACGATCAACCGTCACCACAAACGACTACACGCACAACCTTCCAAAAGGCTACAAAAACCCACCACAGACGCAACGACAAGCAAACATCAGACTCACACCCCCCAACCCAATCCCTCCAAAACCCACAGACACTACAGAGAAGTGCTACAACCGAATAGCCTAAGCTAATCCCCCACAAACTCACACACACACCAGATACCAGACAAACCCGACCCACAAATCAGTAAGAGGATACGACATCAGAGCAAAGACAAAAGGACAAAATATCAGGATATCCAATCCCCCCCCCTCCTTCTTTTCTTTTTGCACCCCACCCCAACCATTAGACAAGGAAAAGACGATACGAAACACATCTGTAACACTGGGCCAATGAACAAACGCCCAAAAACTAACTCTATAAACAATTGTATTGTATTTTGAACAACAAGAACGACCACTGCAAATAATGTATGAAACAAACTGTTACAGACATGTAAAACTGTTAAGCTTGATAAATTGTCATGTTAAAACATACCTGCTCTGTGAAACAGGTACTAATTATGCATCCCCAATTTTTCTTTTCTGTACCCCAACCCCAAACAACAAAATCTTTCAAAATAAAGAATTTATAAAAAAAAAAAAAATTATGTCGATAAAGAAAATAAGAATCCTAATTTTTTAACTAAGTGGTCAGAAGCACAAAAAGGTTTTTACCACTGTGGTAATTGTTATGCATGCAAAAATACCCATATAACCAAAAAAAAGAAAGTGGATTTTATTTCTAATATAACCAAAAAAATGTTTAACATCAATTCTTTTATCTCGTGTGAGTCTACCAATGTCATTTATTTGCTGCAATGTACTTGCGGCCTACAATATGTAGGTAAAACCTCAAGACCGTTAAAAACTAGGATCTATGAACACATTCGAAATATAAAAATTGGGTTTTTAAATCATAGTGTATCGACTCACTTCTTAGAAAAACATAACTCTAATCCCAGTGAGTTGCAATTTACAGCAATTCATAAAATAGAAAATCACTGGAGAGGTGGCAATGGTGCTATGAATTTAAATAGAAAAGAAGCAAACTGGATATTTGAGCTCCAAACATTATGTCCAAAAGGCTTAAACATTGATTTTGGAATAAGCTCAATTTTATAAAAAAAAAAAAAAAATTTCTTTTATGTGTGATACTACTAATTTATTATAGTCAAATTTGATATGTAGGTTTTATTATATTACTCTTATTCTCCTGAATGCTTTTATTTTTTATGACATTTATTTATTAATATTTTATTAATGATAAATTTTTATTAATGATAACATTGGTGAATACCTCTACCTGATATCACTTTCTCTCTTTCTTTATTTTTATGTAATATGGACTAATAATATGGACTTGGAGTGATAGGGTTTACTATCCTCCTTATTCACTATCTGGCCGTTTGTGCAATCATCTACCCACACCTCCCCCTGGTGTCACATGATCGGAAGCTGTACCATGTGACCGCAGCAAAGCGAAACCGGAAGTGAATTGAAATACACACATTCTCTTGGAAATAACGTGCGGCCATCTTGGGAAGGTCGCTCGCACTCCCATAGACATGAATAGACGGCGGCCATCTTGGAAGAGGCACAAGTATTACTACCCTCGCCGGAAACACTCCTTGTATGGATGGAAGGATGGACTTTACACAGCTGCTAATGTTTTACCAATAATTGTATGTAGCATGTATGGTATATAAGAAAGTTGTCAGTCCGTTTTTGTTATGCACCTGAGGAAGACCTATTTGGACTGGGTCGAAACGCGTTGTGTTTTACATATACTTTTATGTTTTAATATTAAAGTATTTACCTTCTACTCACCTGGTGATCCTGGTTCCTGATTTCTTCTATACAAAGAAGGTGGTTTGGCGTTTTTCCCAAGGGACCCATACTGCATTACCTGCACCAGACTGATCACACTGCTTTAAAAGTTTAGAGCCAACTCAGAAAGGCTCTAAATATTGTGAGTTTTCCAAGTTTTTTATACTCTTATTGTGTCTAAGATGTACTGCCCTATGTTGGTTTTTTATACTTACAGAACCTAGGGGTCTACGCTTAAGACCAAGGATATCATTTACTGTGTGCGCAACCACCGCCCTCTTTCCTTTTATCTTTGGAGGGTGACGTTGTCAGGTAATAGGAGGCGACACTGGAGTCGAAGGTGTCTGGCAGCTGTGACATGTTTGATTTGGACTTGGTTAATGATTGCAGAAATATCATGAGGTGCCAAAACAGTAAGAGGGTGACCAAGAACCAGGTCCCCAGTACATTCAATAAGTTCTTGAGCTGCAAAGACAGCACGAAGGCAGGAGGGGGTGCCCCTGGCTACGATATCCAGTTGACAGGAGAATAATCCAATAGGCCTCTGACGTCCGCCAGGACCATGTGGTTGAGTGAGGACGCCTGTAGCATGGCCTTGTCTTTCAGACACAAATAATTTGAAAGGCTTGTCATCATTTGGTAGGCCAAGAGCAGGGGCAGAGGCAATTGCTCGCTGAAGAGTATAGAAGTTGTCAAGTGCCTCTGGTGACAGGCAGAAGGGGTCTGATTTGAGAGCGTCATACAAGGGTTGCATGAGCAGAGAGGCCTCAGGGATCCAGGCTCTGCAGTATGAGATGAGGCCTAGGAAAGCGTGTAGGGACTTTGTGCTCTTTGGAGGTGGAATGGCCAACACTGCTCTGACACGATCACGTGTGAGGTGTCTGGTGCCATGTGACAGGCAGTGGCCTAGGAAGATTACAGTAGGCTGGCAGAATTGAAGTTTGATGAGAGATGCCTTACATCCTTGATCTGCAAGATAACAGAGGAGATCCAGAGAGCATTTTTCTGTTGTGGGGACATCATCTCCACAAAGGAGCAGGTCATCTACATATTGGAGTAGGACAACCTCCGGATGGTCAGACTGCCAGGGGTCAAGGATGGTACTCATTGCTTTTGCAAATTGGCTCGGGGAATTCTGTGCCCCCTGGGGCATAACAGTCCATGTATATTGTTGTTTTTCATGTGTGAAGGCAAACAGGTATTGACAGCTTGGTTCCAGGGGAACACTGAAGAATGCATGGCCAGGTCAATCACTGTGAAGTATCTGGCAGAAGGTGGAACGCCAGAGAGGAGTGTGTGCGGATTTGGCACAATTGGGGTGTCCAGGACTGTTGCCTCATTTACTGCTCTGAGGTCCTGGACCATTCGGTACTTCTCTGGTTCACCCTTGGGTGTCTTCTTTTTCACAGGAAACAAAGGAGTATTACATGGAGATTCACATTTAACAAGAGCCCCTTTCTCCAGCAGTGCTTGGACTTGCTTGGTAATGGCTGCCGCTTGGGCAGGTTTCAATGGGTATTGGGACTTTCTTGGTAGCTTTGCCCCTGGAATGAGTTTGACCATCACTGGTGGGACTTTGAGATGGCCTATGTCTTCTGGGCCTGAGGACCACAAAGTCTTAGGGACACTGTTCATTAGAGATTCAGGAAAATTGTCCCTCATGTTCTCTGCATAACCATGGGGAGTTTCTAGATGAAGCATCAGAGGTAAGGAACACAAGGCTGAGGTATCTGAATCAGACAGGGCTGAAGATAATTCCACTTGGCCATCAGGTGTGAAAGTGATTGATGCCTGCAGGCGGGAAAGTACATCAGCACCTAACAGGTTAATGGGACATGTGGATGACACCACAAAACGGGCAAGCAGACTAGGGCAGCTGCCAACCCGCAAAGGAGTAGTTAATGGACTTTGTCTTGGGAGACCATCCACTCCCACACAGGAGACATCAATATTGGACAGAAAGGAAGAATCAGGCAGGTCTTGTTCTCGCAGAACACTTCGGGCTGCACCTGTATCAACAAGGAATGTGGTGGGGTGGCCTTCAATGGGTAGAGTGACAGTGGCTAATGGCCCCCCTTGTTCCCCTGCAGAAACTGCCATAACAGGGGTTAATGATACAGGCTTGCCAATATCCTAGTCTTCTTGGGCTGAATCAGGTGAAGGAGGTGCTGGGGCCTTTGTGGCAGATTTAGGCCTGTTTGACGGTTGGGGTTTAAGCGGTGCAGGGCAGTCACTCCTAAAATGGCCCTTTTCCCCACAGTTGAAGCAGATTCCATCTGCAGGCTTAGTGCCTTTAGGGATCGGTGGTCGTGACACCATAAGGGGAGTGGGATGGGGTCTCCTTGGAACCTGTGCGGCTTCTAAGCCCCTGGCAACTAGGAGCAGCTTATCAAGGGGAACCACTCTATACTCAGGGCGGGCAGCAATAATACCCTTACGTATAGAGTCTTTGATGCCTAGTACAAAGGCACCGGAAAGCATCTGAGCGTGTATTTTATTACTGAGCTCAAACCCTAGGTCAGTGAACACTTGGAAAAGTCTAGCATGAAATCTAGAGGTAAGGCCTGCTGCTAAATCTGCAAGCTTATCTTTGGCCCAGGCCCTCAGTTGGTCACAGAACTCAATACCAGACAAATAATCTGTGTCACTGACTAACCAATTAGTACAGAGGTGGCGGGCAATGCTAGGCCAGTAGGCATCCCCAGCTTTAATGGCACAAAGGCTCAGTAAGTCTCGCCAAGCGGCGGAGTAAGTTTGTTGGATCTGAACTATTGCTCTGTAGAAGGGCATGGGCTGTTTTTCGGGGTCAGGGAGTGATTTCATCAGTGTACTGGCTTGTGTAGGGTTAAAGGTGACATACATTACAGGGGCCTCAACTTCCTGAAGCCTGCGGCCAAAGGGGTAATTTAGAGAACGCCGGGATGATTGGGGCGAAGTTTCCCTGGCGTCCGGTGGCACCTGGTAGCCATGGGTGCTAACCGAGTCAGATTCATCTGCTTGTGTCACCCGGATGCCCGGGGGGCGCACTACTTGGGGTGTCAAGGCTGGGGGCAGAAGTGGCACTCCTCCGGCTGGGGCTGCCGGTGTACTAAGAGTTGGTGGAAGCAGATCATTCGGAAGGACCGGCATAAGAGGTGCTGTGTTACTGGGGGACGCCATATTGGAGGCGTGGAAGGAAGTGACGTTTGGGTTCAGTGAGGAAGTGGCGGCCATGTTGGATGTGGGCATAACAAGGGCAGGTGTAAGAGGGGCTGGTTGCGTGACTACGGGAGGCACAGGGGAAGTGGGTGTATAGGGCGGAAGTGACGGATAAGGATATGAGAGGGGCCAAGACAGTTGGGTGGAGTAGGCGTAGGGCGGTGGTGACGAGTAGGGACTAGGAAGGGCGGAAGGATACAGAGGATATGGACATGAGGACGCGGAAGGGGAGGGAAGAGAAGCGGGTGGAGTAGGAGGGGGAGAGGGTGGTGTAGGTGGGGCTGGAGGGGTAGGAGGAGGAGAAGGTGGGACAGGGGAAGTAGGGGAGGCGAAAGGAGGAGAGACAGGCAGAGGGGATGGGTCAGTGGGAGGAGGAGAGGAAAATGGACAGGCACGAGGGCGTGTAGGTGGGGACGGGCGGAGGGACGTCATGTTGGAGGGGTGGAAGGGGCTGGAGGGAGATGGATGGGGTGACGGGTTGGATGAGGATGATGGGAGTTGCGGGACTCATGGTGGGGAAAATATGGATCCATCAGCATTCAGGACTGGGTAAACGGGGGCAGTGGCAGAGAGGGGACTAGGAGCGGGAGCTATGGTCAGTTGCTTTTCAATCATTGCTGAAGTGATGCTGGGAGGGGTCACCTCGTGTGCGCCATAACTAAGCGCAGGCTGGGAGAGCCTCCCTGAAACAAAGTTTCTGTAGTACACAAACAGTTTTACACCTTTATGATCAACCTCTTCCTCAATCCATCCCTCTTGCTGAATAGCCTTTGCCACCCGGTACCAAGCCTCAGCTGTCCGGACTAAATCATGATCTGAAAGCTTTCCTTTCTTTTCTGTCAGTAACTTACGCCAGCTCTCTGGCTGCAATCTACCGCACGGAGGTACGGCAATTCCACACACTTTAGCAATCTTATCAACCTTCTTAACCATCTCTTCCCCTTCTCTATCTTCTACCAAATCACACGCGAACCACCCCTTACTGGGTTTTCCTAATTTCTGTCCCATACCCTCTATATAAGGCGTCCCAGATACAGAGAGAGAGAGAGAGAGAGATAAATAGAAAGAGAATGTCTACAATGCTCGACTGCTACGCAAGAATAAATTCCAACGTACGTCTTCCCAAAACGTAGACTAGTCACTGATTCCGCCTACCCAAGGTAGCCGCGGATTGGAGCGAGGCGAGAAGTGTGTGACCAATCACTTCTCTCAGAACAGAGAAATAGGAGGGGAAAGTGTAAATGATACAGAGAGTAAGATGAAAGTAAATACAGGAACCAGCGTGACAGACAATGAAAACAATATTCAAGTGTAAATACAGTACATGCATCACAGTGTAAATAAGTTCAAACAGTTCAAACAGGGTTAACAAAAATCCCTTTCCCTTACACGTGTGGCAAAAGCCACCTACCTCAATCCCGTAGTACACCTGCAGACCCACCCGCAGGTACCACTACCACGTGGTGATGGAGACAGCAATACCAGCCTGAATCCACCTGCCACAAAAGTTAAACTGGAACACCCAGCGTCAGCGCTCAAGGCTGCAGTGTTCCACCTCTCTGCACACAACAAGCAGAGTAAAGTGGTGTCCAATGAGGCTAGCAGTCAAAGTGACACTTATGGGAAACCCCCAGGAGGCAGTGAGTCTACACCCCTCCACAGATTCCCCCCCTCTTTTTCCTTACTGCCGTAGCTACTCGGCACCTAAAAGAGGAAAACAGGTAAACAGAAGATCCCCAGGAAAACGTCCACAGATCCACCCCCCTTTTTCCTTACTACCACAGCCACGTGGTACCTAAAAGGGGTAAACAGGCAAATGAACAAATAAACCACCCAGGCACTAGAATAAGGACAAATTAATAAGAGCACACCCAGGTAACAGATAGTCAGTATGTGCAGGTAAAGTAGGTATCAACAAGTAAGGTGTGGGGTCTCTGGGCAAGATATTACCTGTCTTTGATGACCTCTTGGCAGCCAATCACAGACGCTGGGGCAGGTCAATCACAGGGGCTGGAACATACCGGGCAGGTGCTGCAGCAGACTCAACCGTGTATTCAGAGGTGATCAATCTCCTTCCTTCCCCCAGGATTCATCCACCCCACGCCTTCTCGGACGGCTGCCCTAGCAGGGCATAACCCAGGCCCCACGTTGGGCGCCAGCTGATAAAGGAATCTTTTATGCAAACCAATAAGTTTGAATGACTATCTGTTCCTGACGCAAATTAAATTGCGTATACGCAGAAGTAAATTCACACTGACACAAGGTTCAGGTTAGATGAAAGAACTTCAGGAAATTTATTGGCATCTGTTAAAAAGCGGTCTCGCAGACCCTTTTAAAGGCAAAATTACATCATTGGAAGAAATCAAGATATAGGCAAATAAACATTGTCAATTGGCTCAAGTGCAAAGTGGTTAGTTAAATGCCCTCCCTGTTGGGTGTTACATCTTTATGTCATAGCTGACGTCATGACGAGCTCCTACAGGTTTCGGCACCATCTTGCTGGCACGAGGGAGCTTTCTTGATGGGAGGGGGCTTTTGGCAGTTGGCCATAATGAGCAACTGGCACGTTAGTCGTTCAAGGTTAGTTTCCTCAAGGCCTTTTTAGCAATTATACATTCTATTAAGACTATCTGCTACAGTGTTTCATTTAATCAGGATTCTAGCATTTCCTGCTGACACGCTATTTCTATGAACAAAGCAATCTTGTAAGATTTAAACTATGAGGCCTGAGAACTGAATATGAGAATATAGTATTAAAGGGGCCCAGTAAGGGTATATTTTATGAGGGGCCTAATAATTCTACAACAATAGAAAGGTGTCAGAACACACAGTGCATCACAGTTTGCTGCATATGGAGGGCTATATAGCTGCAGACCAGTCAGAGTAATGAGCCTTGTCCACTGCCAAATAGCTTTCAAAGTGGACGTTAGTGTCACAACTGGACCATGGAGCAATAGAAGGTTGCCTGGTTTGATGAATCACATTTTCTTTTAGATCAGGTGGATAGTATACTTGGGAAAGAGATGGTAGCAGGATGCACTATGGGAAGAAGGCAAGCTGGTGGAGGCAGTGTTATGCTACAGGCCATATACTCCCCTTCATGGCAGTGAAGCATGAACAGTGTTCAATGGTGGCAGGGGCCTCTTTCAGCAAAGGAACGCACCCTGCCACAGTGCAGAAATTGTTCAGGAATAGTTTGAGGAACATGACAAAGAGTTTAGAGTGTTGCCTAGCCCTCTAAATTCCCCAGTTCTCAATCTGTGGGATGTGCTAAAACAATAAATCTGATCATTGGAGACCCCACCTCACACTTGCAGGACTTACAGGATCTGCTGCTAATGTATTGGTGCCAGATACTACAGGGCACCATTAGTGGTCTTGTTAAGTACATGCCTTAACGCACCTGAGCTGTTTTGGTAGCACGTGAGGGACCTACACAATTTTAGGCAGGTGATTTTAATGTTGTAACTGATCAGTGTACATGTTAATATATTCTGTCTTTTCAAAAACAATCTTGGTACACAATATTAAAGGCCTTCATCCTTCCCCCTCTGCACAATCATTGGGCCTGCTTAAGCACACTTTTCTAAACAGGGTCATTCTACCTGATAACACTGACATGCAGGTTTCACTGCTAGCACTTAAAATACCACTCAAACTCCGCATATCACTTCAACATTCTTGAGTATCCCATAATAATGCCAGTTTATTATAAGTGATTAATGACCCCCATTGGCTGTCAATCAACTCAGAGCCTGCCTCCTCCCCTCCATACCTCAAATCAGACCTCAGAACAGGATGCTGTATGCACGTGTGTGCATGGAGTAGGACTTTCAGAGGCTTCTGAAGCTCTTTTCAGACATACCCCAATGAAAACATGTATAAAATATGCATGGGGGTTTATCTAATAAACTGAGATTTAAAATGTTATGCCCATTTGGGCATTTTCCCATCAACAAACATGATAAACACTTTCTGGGGGAAATATCTGTGATAAGTAGTACAAAATGGCCTAATATAAAGGATCATGCAGATTAAAACTGGATGCACCTTTAAAACAGGGGTTCCTGAAAGGTGGATCCCTTGACACTTTGCATGCCATTTCTTGTCTTTAGAATAACAAAATATCATTGAAGTTGTATTTTTTAAAACATATGGGGATATATATTTTGGGCACACCTGCTTTAAAATGTTCAATATAAGATAGGATGGGAAAGGCACTTCTTAGTCAGTAATTCCTTATACTACAGATTCTGTATTAGAAAGAGTTCGTAACTGAGATTACAGTATGTGCTTTATAAAACAAAATGCTAATCTTACAGGTTTTGCATAAAACCACTAAGCACCAGATGAATACCCCTAAGGTAAAAAATAAGTAGTTAAGCCACATACCCTGTAATAGCATTGTAATTTTTCTGCTGAGGCATTTAAATGAAAGCAATGTAGTTATTCCATTACTTGTGGCCAAAAGGGACAGTTACAGCTCAAAGCCTAACTAAATAGGACATATTCTGAGTATTATGTGGCAGCAGGGTAAACTACTATTGTTTGTAGACTTTAGATTTTATGTTGTAGGAGAATACAACTTCTGTCATGCTGCTTTTCACTAAGTTTTCATGGAGCATAATGATTGCTGGGGTACACTGTACTGCCCTGTTGTGGTTATGGGACAAGCAGTGCCCTGGCACCCATCCATTGTAAGGAGTCAAACTGTTTAGTAAGTGTTAGGTGCACTAAGGTGCACTGCTCCACACCTCCTCTCTGCCAGAAGCCCTCTTCATTGAGCTTAGCCCGACACAGTACAGCAAGTTAAAAATAGCAGAATCTTGTGGCTCGCCTTGGCAGTAAAAAGGTGTCAAATAGGTGCCAGCCGTCACTTTCTCCTAGCGCTCAACATCATCACAGGGGGCACGGTCGGGTTATTAAAGGGCCTCTGGAAATACTTTGCCATTGAGGGGCCCTCATGGCATGGACCCCCAATGGACCCCTCAACACGGCAGGTACCGTGTTCGCAGGGGTCTACAGGGCAGCTGGGCACGGTTGCAGCTGCGACCCCTGAGACTGTGGTAAGTGTGTATGTGTATATGTCAAGGATTGGTTGGGATTGGTTGGGAAATGGTTCTGACACCAGTAGCAACTGCCATAACTAGAAACCCAATGGAGATTTTAATTTCCCACTGGTTTCCATTTACCAGTTGGGAAACAGTTCTTGGTGGTAAAATGATGTACAATGGAAATATTTTGTCTTGGATCCTTAAAGGGACACTGTAGGCACCCAGACCACTTCTGCCCACTACCCTTAACCCTGCAAGTGTAATTATTACAGTTTTTTTTTTAACTACAATAATTACCTTGCAGGGTTAAGTCCTCCCCTAGCGGCTGTCTATTAGACAGCCACTAGAGGGAACTTCCTGCTCTATAGCACAGGTTTTCTGTGCTAAAGCGTCGCTGGATGTCCTCACGCTGTGTGAGGACCTCCAGCATCGCTCAATTCCCCATAGGAAAGCATTGAAAATCGCTTTCAATGCTTTCCTACAGGGTGCGCTAATGCACATGCGCGGCATTGCCGCGCATGCTCATTAGGTCTCCTCGGCCAGGGGGCGGGATCAGTCTTGCGCACCAGCTGACGTAGGCAGAAGGTGGAGCGGCGGGGGAGGAGCAGGCAGCGATGTGGGATATGTCGCTGCCTCAGGTAAGTCACTGAAGGGGTTTTCACCCCTTCAGCAACTGGGCATTGGGTGGTGGGAGGGAGAGGAATCCTGCAGTGCCAGGAAAACGGATTGTTTTCCTGGCACTGGAGATTCCCTTTAAGTAAAGGAAAACCATGATTGAATATTGCCGTTAGGCATGATCCAGGTATCTCCAAACCAGACTGATGTATCAGTAGAGTCTGAAGTGCCTGTGGTACGCCAACTGAAGTACATCTCCCACTTGGCTTCAGACTCTACTGATACATCAGCCTGGTTTGGAGATACCTGGATCAAGTAGAAGTAGGCATCATTCTTAGTAAAAAGATAATATTGATCAATTTAGTTTGGGCTATCAGTAACTCAGAGGGGTATAAATCCAAAATAACACATTCTAGTTTGGAGGACATAAACACATGCAGGGTGGATAAAAATCAATAAATTAATAGCATTTTTTTTTAAATCAGACTATTTGTTCACCGTTATCTATATATTTCTAATGGTAGAAAATATTATTCAAAATATGAACAACCAGCAAGGATGAGATATTGAAAAAGAATGATTAAAAAAAGCATGTGCATGCACATTACGTCCACAATGCTCCTATGTGAGGACCATTGTATTGGACCTTGACAGACATAAGCAGCACAGAGGAAGCTTTGACCCTGGAAAAATTATAGTAAAACTTTTTTTTATTTTTTTTATTTTTGTTGCGAGGGCACCTGAAAAAGAGTTGGGACACTTTAGCCTTAGGAATACAGTTCTGTACAGTGTTGCTTTCATTTAATTGAAACCACATCACTTCTATAACCATAATGACTACAGTGGGCTGTAGTATTTTATTTATGGTGCTTGGATTGCTCCAGTTCATCAGCAATTCTGATTGCTTTAAGTACCAGCAGTTAAATTAGCTATAGGATGACACTACCATCAATCCCAGATAGTTCTCTTTTGAGATGCCATATACAGAATTTTTTTTTCAATTCTTTATTTAGGGGAGATGCCATATACAGCATTTTGTTTTCAATTCTTTATTTAGTCACTGATGCATCGCAAGATTACTCTTAGCAAGGCTTCACAGACTCAGATTTTACAAAATAAAATACAATAAACTCAAAACGATTTAAAGGTATAGGCAAGCAGAACATTTTTGAGAAACTGCAATGTTTAAATTGAAGGGTTAAAACTGCCTCTAGTGGCTGTCTACCAGACAGCCATTAGAGGTGCTTCTTACAGTTTCACAGAGTTTGGCTCAGTGAAACGACACTGGATGTCCTCATGCTTTGCAGTGATCGAGTGAGACTTGAGTCAATGCTTTCCTATTGGGAAGGCCTAGTTACTCCCAGCAGCTGACATCTGTAACATATTCTTCCTCACCTTGCGGTCAGCGGCCGTGCGTCTGCATGACTAACACTTGCGACATGTTAATGGCCGTTGCGGATCCACAGCTAATTATACCCCCACATCCGCTCACGTGAATGACAACATTGGCGTGCACGTGACGTCACGCACACACCGTGTTTTGGGGTCAAAGAGCGATCCCAGCCAATCGGAAAGGTAAAGCAGGTATAAAAACCTAGAATTGCCTTTCCTCATTTCCCTGTCGTGCTTTCCCTAGTGGTTGTCCGAGAGCGCGTTCCTGATTCAAGTTTTTTTCTGGTTTTTAACTTTGGCTTTGATTTTGACTTCCCTGTATTTCTGGTATCCCTGACCTCTGGCTTTCCTTTATCGTTGCGTCCCTATTTGTGTCCCCTGACCTCGGCTAGCACACTGACGATTCTTTGGTACGTTAGTCCGGCAATTCTAAGGCCCAGTAATATGTTACCTATTAGTCATCTGTGTAACACAATTTTACGTGCTGGATCATATAGTAATCCTGACAACATCATCGTCGTTGGATCCCTACCCAGGGACATCGGCGCTGGAATCAGCTAAGTTTAAAAGTTTTTTTTAACCCTTTACATCGCTGGTGGGGGGCAAGGGAGTGTAGGGCTAAGGGTTCCTATAGTGTTAGGAATACAGCTGTATATTCATAACACTATAGTGATCCTTTAAACTTAAATTCCCTGTGATACATGTCTATTGGTGATACATGTCTATTGGTACACACAAATATAGGTAATCTTTGCTCATGGAGAAACATGTAGTTATCCCTAGTCACTCCTTTTGGGCAGGTTCCCTGTCCTCCTAATCTCTCTCTTTACCATTATGCTATTTAATCCTCCAAAGGCACTGACAATTTTTATACTTGTTCATTATATTATGAACTATCTCTGTGAGCTTATCCATCAACCAGTTGTCCTTTATTTGAACTTATATCTCTTGTAAAGTCGGGAATCCATCTTTCAACTATCCCTCTGCTAAGGCTGTCTTAACCACCAGTACTATGAAATATCATATTGAATCATTTTTGAGAAAGGGGGAAACCCGTCAATGGGCCTAGACAGATATGTCCAGGGATCTAGGTTAAACTGTCTGAGAAACACTAAAGCTAGTAACGATTGGACCATTTTACAGAACCTCTTCATGCTTGGTCATCCCCACCACATATGTTCCTCATGACCCACATTCCCTCCAGCAATCATCTGTTGGTGTTTTTATCAATCTTCTACAGTTTCACTGGAGTGGTATACCACCGTATTATAAATTTAAACATTTGGTCTTGAAGGTTCCCTCATACGGACATCTTTCTAGCAGCCTAACATATATCCTTCCATCCTCCACCTTCTAGCTCTTCTTCCACCTACAGTATTTATTGATTAGGAAGTTTTAATTGCACAATCCTTAATGGGGGCAATCATATGTTCTTTACTAGAGCAGACACATCTATTATATATCTATATTTTGCAGTATATAATCTCCAGCATATTCCAAACAGTAGAATTGGCAATGTGTTACATGCCCTTCACATTAATCCCATCAGTGTCACAAGTCTATAGTTGTCATTTGGTTGCTCCTCAGATTCTCAGATTTAAACAAGTATCAGGGCAGTTCCCTCCTATGCATGCAAGGTTATTATGTGCTTATTTTGCAAGTCTGTGTCAGACACATTTTGAGGCACATAGTTCCCTTCTCTTAGAGTTACAAAGCTGTGACAAGTGCAGGCTTGGGTGCAAGTTTTGCATGCATGTCCTACCTAAGTCAGCATCATTGGCTATGTTTTTTGGACCTTATGCATTGTCCTGTTCCAGACTGACCTAATCATATCCATATTTTTTTGAGCAAATGTCCTTTTTCTTAGAAATATTAGTTGTAGTTGTTCCCATGGCTAGGATTTAGAACTGTAGTGCTTTATTGAACCCTTGCTCTATGCCAGTATCTAGCCGAGTGTGCTCGTGTTTGTTTTTGGATACATGCCAGATAAATGCTGACACAGCTGATCCTCCTCCCGAGTGTCCCTACTTAGGAGGAACAGTGCATATATTGGAGCCAAATCTCCCTGTCCGTCTTTTCTATGCCAATGGCCATCATTTCTTGGAGTTGCATATTGTTGGTGTTCCACAAGTCCTGAGGCTACTATAATTTGATGATATGCCTACAATAAATATTGGTTTGTGAGTGTGACTATTTATTAATTTACTCACACATTTTTTCAACAATATTGCATGTTTTTCTCTGTTGTTATTGTATTGTAGATTACCTTCGGGTATTTTTCTATATTGCTTTGAGGACTAAGAGTAGTCTGTCAGGATTACTGTTTGATCCAGCACGTAGAACTGTATAGCACGGATGACAAATAAGTAACGTATTACCGGTCCTTAGAATGGCTGGATTTAACGTACATAGAATAGTCAAAAATACTAGCCGAGGTCAGGGAACACAGAAAGGGACGCAGCGATGAGGAAAGCCAGGAGTCAGGATACCAGAATATAGAGAAGTCAATAAACAAAGCCAAAGTCAAAAACCAGGTAGAAAACTAATAACAGGAACACGCTCTCGGACAACCACAAGGGAAACCACGACAGGGCACTGAGCCGGATGAGAACTGGGCCTAAATACCCCTCCTTTAGTTCTGATAGGCTGTAACCGGCCTTTGACCCCAAAGTCAGTTACCAGGTTTCATTTGCATAATTGCTGCTCAGCATTAACCCTTCTGTGGATTAGGTTGCTGCTCGGCACAACTTTTCCTGTGTGGACAGTAAATGTCATTAACCACATTTCTATAAGCGGATGAATACGTGACATAGTCCTTATCTACAGTACTATCAGTACAAGGGTAATTGCTGTGAATTTTTTACCTTTTGCCCACTGAGTGTGTGTTCTATCCACCAATAGGTGTATCTGTATATACTATATTTGGTTATATTTTTGGTGTGTCTGAGTGCACAACAGAGCTTGACAGCAATAATGTGTTTATGAATGTGTTTAGAAATTAATTTGTGTAAATAAGGTACACTGTTCTTGTTCTAAGTTACATTTCAGTTGCTAAAATCGTTATTAGTAAGTCACCCAACATTTCTAAGAACAGATTTTCCCCTGGTCATAGACCCAACCACACCCCTAAAATTATGTCCATCATTTTCCATTTGAAATGTTTGGCGTTATGCAGATGAGGGTGTTGTTAAAGGGATACTGTAGTGCCAGGAATACAATGCTGTATTACTGGCACTACCGATCCCTCTGCCTCCCCCTCCCACCCCGGCACCATCCTCCTACCCGGTAATTAAAGGTTTAAAACCCTTTATTAACTTACCTGATCCCAGCACCGGGTCCCTCTGCGCTGGGTTGAAGCTCTGCCCCCTCCTCCGTCCCGCGTTGAGGTCTAATGGGCATGCACGGCAAATGCTGCAAGCGCATTAGACCTCTCGATAGGAAGGCATTGAATGAATGCTTTCCTATGGGGAAAAATCTGAAGTTGGAGGTACTCATGCAGAGCGTGAGGATGTCCAGCATCAAATAACGGACCAAAAGTCTGTTACGATTCCTGAAGCACCCCCAGTGGCTGTCTGTTAGACAGCCACTAAGGCAGACTTAGAGCTGCAATGTAATTGCAGCACAAGGTGCAAAAGGGACAGAGCACCCAGACCACTTCAATGAGGTGAAGTAGTCTGGGTGCCTACAGTGTCCCTTTAAGCTGACAGCACAGCTTGACTAGTTGATTTCTCTATTATAGGATTACTTAGACCAGGCATAGGCAACCTTTGGCACTCCAGATGTTTTGGACTACACCTCCCATGATGCTTTGCCAGCATTGTGGGTGTACAAGCATTATGGGGGATGTAGTCCACAACATCTGGAGTGCCAAAGGTTGCCTACCCCTGACTTAGACCTTCAGGCCTTACACTGTACGACTGGGTTCCTATGTCAAGTCTTTTAATATCATATCACAGGTGACCTGAAATATTCACATATAGCTGTTGCACTTAGTACTATCTCGCAACATGATAACATCCAAAATCCAAATCTTACATGCATGTGAAGTAGCATAGTTCAAAATGTTCTCAGTGTAACTAGACCAATGTATGCTACAAATTTTACTTTTTTGTGCAGTATCAAAAAGAATTAGCATTCACAGAAGGAAGGACAAGATCTTCCCAGTAGAGTGGCATAATGGCTTTTATTCTGTTAAATAACCTCTTATGGGTAGAGTATTTGTGGCTGATTGTTCTGTTGCACTATTTCAGGAATGTCAGTGAAAGAATTTCCGATGGTAAGAAATATCACACAAAGCGCAAAGGTTGAATTATTAGACAATACCACCATGAGTGAAGATATGTGGCCATACCAGCAGTATAAAACAATGTTTGAGAAGTCTAAGGAGTTTATATACAAATTATTACCCGTATCCTATAGCATTCTTGAAGGACCACTATAGTGCCAGGAAAACAAACTCGTTTTCCTGGCTCTATAGGGTCTTTGGGTCCCACCCACCATCAGGGTCCCCACCCGCCGGGCTCTAGGGGAGGAAGGGGTTAAACTCGTACATTTCTCCAGCGCCGGGCTCCCTCAGTTAAATTCAATATTTCAGAACATAGAAACAGTAAGGAAGAATTTGCTAATTTGAGATACCTATCAAGATGAGGAAGGTGATTGAACACTTAATTGCATATAAGTGACAGATGATTTTTGAGGCTAGTCGTTCTATATGTAGGATTGTGTTGAGGAGACAAGAGAGTAATGGCAATAGATAAGACAATACATTACAGTGTGGCGATTAATTATTACAACTGTATTTTTGTTTTCTTGATTTAAATTGTAAATACAGAAAATTATATAAAATATACTATATGACTTTCTCTTTCTTTTTTTAGATTCTGTCTCAGATTATGGTACTACTGGTGAATATTGTGAGCTGCATTTTTTGTGGTCATTTGGGTAAAATTGAGCTGGACTCTGTGATACTCGCTGTTGCTGTATGTATTCTCAATTTCTTATTATGCATGAAGATTAACATTTTGTGACAGTTTATGCATTATATATTTTATAATAAAAATATTTTTTATTATTAGTTATTTTGTTTCCTCACTGTCAGGACTAACCCATCCCAAACACGTAAACCGAGGTAGAGACAGAATAAAAGTACATACCGGACCTTAGAGTCACCAGGCTCACACTTAGTATAGATAACACAATGTCAGCAAGCAGACTGAGAGCAAACTTGAACAGGCCCAGGTCAAGGAATACAGATGCAGAAAAAACAAGGCACAAGCCAAGGTCAAGATATAAAAGTTTGCAGTTTGAGTCTCTTGGTGTCAAAAAATGATGCAATATCCTCGTTCTATACGAGGCATTATTTAGGCAAGCGTTCTACATTAATATTGGTGAGTGGAGGACACATGGCATCTTATGATTTTAGGAGATATGATGAGTCCTATCATTAGTACAGGAACAAGATCTTGTGTCAAAAGTGGTGCTAAGTATTATCAGAGGTGCAGGAACGACTTGGGAATTGAGCACAACACCTATGTTTAACCCCTTAAGGACCAAACTTCTGGAATAAAAGGCAATCATGACATGTCACACATGTCGTGTGTCCTTAAGGGGTTAAGGTTAAATGACACTGTGAAGACTAAACTCTTAATCTTTACCTTTTAAAGATATTAGACAAATGGTTAAGCACTAATGAGATGTCTTTAGAACTGAATAAAATATACAGCGAAACAAGTCAGGACCCTCTCCTCCTGGTCAATGATGAAATAGTTTGTGGAGAGAAAGGCAGTTGTGCCTAAATCCAGGGGAGTTATAGAAAACATAAAGCAGACAGTGAAGAGCAATCCACTAGTGTAGTATGTTTTGATATGTCTATAAGTGAAAACAATTAAACCAATACACTTACATTCTCTGGAGCTAAGAATAATGCTCAGATATAGTTACATAGTTACATAGCTGAAAAGAGACTTGCGTCCATCAAGTTCAGCCTTCCTCAAATATGTTTTTGCTGTTGATCCAACAAACTAGGAAAAAAATTCTTATTGACCCCGAAATAGCAGTCAGATGTCTCCTTGGATTAAGCAGGTATTATCACACTAATTAGAAATTATATCCCTGTATGTTATGTTTTTGCAAGTATATATCCAATTGCAGTTTAAACATCTGAATGGACTCTGATAAAACCACCTCTTCCGGCAGAAAATTCCATATCCGTATTGCTCTTACTGTAAAAAAAAACAGATGAAATCTCCTTTCTTCCAGCCTAAATAGGTGACTTTGAGTCCTATGTATAGCCCTGTTTATGAATAGATTTCCAGATAATGGTTTGTACTGGCCCCGAATATATTTGTATAATGTTTTCATATCCCCTCTGAGGTGCCGTTTTTCCAAACTAAAGAGATTTCAATTTTTTAACCTTTTTTCGTAACCAAAATGCACAGCATATTCAAGGTGCAGTCTTACAAGCGATTTAAAAAGAAGCAAAATTATATTTTCATCCCGAGAACTTATACCCTTTTTATACATGACAAAACCTTACTGGCCTTAGCAACTGCAGATTGACATTGCATATTGCTGCCTAATTTGTTGTCTATAGCAATTCCCAAATCCTTCTCGTTTGTGGTTATCCCTAATTCACTACTATTTAGGGTGTAAGTTGATTGTGCATTCCTGACCCCGAAGTGCATAACTTTGCATTTCTCTATATTAAATTTCATCTGCCATTTTAGTGCCCAGTCCCCCAATCTATCCAAATGCCTCTTCAGCAAAGCAATATCCTACTCACATTTTATTACTTTACAAAGTTTTGTGTCATCTGCAAATACTGAAACATGGCTTTCAATGCCTATTTCAAGATCATTTATAAATATGTTAAATAGAAGCGGTCCCAAAACAGAACCCAGGGGACACCACTTACCACTTTTGTCCAGCCTGAAAATTTACCATTAAGGACAACTCGTTGTACTCTATCCTTAAGCCAATGTTCCACCCAAGAACAAGAATATTAATCTAGACCAATTTCTTTTAGTTTGAAGACTAACCTATTGTGAGGAGCCGTATCAAATGCCTTGGCAAAATCCAAGTAGATCACATCCACTGCAACACCCTGATCTATACTTCTACTTACTTCTTCGTAGAATGCAATTAGGTTAGTTTGACATGACCTATGTTTCATAAACCCATGAAGATTATTGCTAATAACAAAGTCCTTCCCAATGAATTCTTAAATATTATCCCTTAATAGCCCTTCAAATATTTTCACAGTCACAGAAGTTAATCTCACAGGCCTATTATTTCCAGGAAATAACAAAAGAGACAACCAATAGTGCTCACTGAATAAAAATAATATAAATAAAATACGTATAAAATGGTACTCACAAGAGGGGAGCAGACTGACTGCTCCTTGAAATTAGCGCTGGTGGTATTATCCCCACCTCGGATTGCTTGGAGTCCAGGATATTAAAAAATGCCAGGTAACAAAATAATATACAGTGTAAAAAAGATAAATGGCACTAAATTAAAAGTGTCCAAATAATCTTTAATATGATAAAAATACACAGTAAAATTTCCACAAACGCGTTTCGCCAATACGGATTTATCAATATGGAGTACAGTGAGCACTATTGGTTGTCTCTTTTATCTTTGAGCATGGAACACACCACTGACGGAGGAATTTTCCCTATATCCCATAAGCGGGGATTATACCGCTGCACGCCTTCTACACTAGAGCGAGTTATAGCTCTTACAAATGTGAGTTTTATACCAGCTTTTAATTTTTTATCCATTTTTACTACCAGACATATTGCACTATCCTGTTTTGTATCTGCTTTATCTTTTCACATACGAGTGAATTCCCAAGAAGAAGATCAGCGAGGAACTTTTCCCTGACCGTGGATCTACAGATTTCTCATTCTCCATAGGAGCATCTTCTAGATAAGACTTTCTTTTTTATTTGGACTTATTGTCGTGTATATATTGATTCCCCTTGGCGCAGCCTTTTTTTGTTATTTCCTTTGTCTTATTTCCTAAGGGTTTTTGAGGGATTCCCTCATAGGGTTGCTGCCTTTTTGTTATTTAGCGCTTACTCTCTTTCCCTATTTTACTCTATTATTTCCAGGCAAGGATTTTGAACCCTTTTTAAATATAGGAACAACATCTGCCTTCCTCCAATCCTCCAGTACAATACCTGAAACAAAAGAATGTTGAAAAATTAAATACAGAGCTTCACTTATTTCTCCACTTAGCTCCTTAAGTACTCGTGGGTGAATATAGTCAGGCCCCGGAGCTTTATTTACATGAATTTTCTTTAACTGATGTCGCACCTTGTCTCGAGTCATCCAATCACAAGTTATCTGCATATCTCTTGCCATAGGATCCTCATTAATATATACTGAAGAAAAATACTTATTTAAAATGTCTGCCTTTTCCTGGTCTTCATTAGCTAACAGACCCATCTCTGTTTCCAGTGTACCTACACTTTCATTTTGTTTAAGAATTGATGTACTTCAAAACATTTTTGGGGTTGGTTTTGCATTCTTTGGCTATCAATTTTTCATTTTCTAGTTTAGCCACTTTAATTGCCTTTTTGCAAGCATTATTGGTTTCCTTATATCTTATATAGGATGCCTCTGATTTGTCCAATTTAAATGCTTTAAATTTCCTTTTCTCATTTTTAATCTCTGGTTTTACTTCACTACTAAGCCACATTGGTTTCAATTTGTTTCTTTTATATTTATTATCCAATGGTACATACTGAGAAATGTACCTTTCTAATATTTGTTTGAAGAGTTTCCATTTATCCTCCGTGTTTTTTTCACTAAAGAGTTTATGCCAGTCGATATGTTGTAGAGCTGCCCTAATCTTATTGAAATTGACTTTTTCTAAAATTATACGTTTTAGTATAGCCCACGTGCTTTTGCTTTTTTGAGTTTATTTTAAAAATGACTATATTGTGATCACTATTTCCCAAATGCTCCCCTACTTGAATGTTGATCAAAAGATCAACATTGTTTGTAATAATGAGATCCAGACAAGCATGGTTTCTAGTTGGTGCTTGTACCAGTTGTGACATGAAGGTATAATTTAACAAATGTAAAAACCTGATTCCCCTTGCTGAAGTACTAGTCACTCTATACCAATTTATGTCTGGGTAATTAAAATCTCCAATAATTAATGTGTTACCCCGATTTGCAGCTTTCCCAATTTGCTCTAACAGCTGTTCTTCCTCATTCATATTTACATTAGGTTATAACATATCCCAACCAATAATTGATTTCCCTTCGTTTGCCCCAAGCAGATATCTACCCATAAAGCTTCCACATTTTCCTCGTCGCACTCCACATGCCTAAGATTTGACTTTAACTCATGGTTGACATACAAACATACCCCACATATGTGTGCTTGAGTGCTACAATTCCTGCTTGTGGATTTAACTGAGCATGAATTTAAGATTTTAATTTATGAATTTAATTTATGATTTAAGTCCTCAACTAGATGTGCAAAGAAAACACACAGAAAGAAAAATTATCTATGGTGTAGTAAGTTGTTGATAGGCAAATATATATATAAAATAAGTGTGCACTCACATAATAATGAACATATTTGTATAGAGCACAATGATTACGTTTTCTACAATATTTTTGACAGAAACACTTAATTGTCCCTCTTAGTAACATGTTAAATTCAAGGATTTTACTATTACCATGACGTAAAGTCATGATTTTATTAATGACACGGAGGCTCCTATTATGCTGCACTCTTTCTTTATTTCCCTCAGCAGCAAAGAAAAAACTTTATAAATATAACAGTAGTAACATTAACAGTCTTAGGTGTATTCTTCCTAGTAACAGGAACAGCCAATCAGGAACAGCCAATCAGGTTCCACTTCTCCAGCATAATAGGCTCTGTCAGCCAATCCTGTTCCTCTTTATTTGCAGTCCCGAAGTAGTAAAGTGTCCAACCGAACATGAAACTGTACAGGAAGGAGTTTCCCCTTTCGATGTAGGGTAGATTAGGCTGTAAAAGAGGAGAAATATGGTAATACCTTAGCATCAAACTGGGTGTATGCATAATCATAGGTATTTGAGCTAGTGTTTGGTCAATGTTTGTCCAAGGGGATATTATTTAATCTGTACATACTGGTGAACGTATAGACAAAAGACTATCATAGTGAAGACTCACCTGGTTGCAAGTATAACTGTAATTTAATAGTCTGTTAAAATGACTTACCGTAGGTCAACTTACCCAACTCCCGTCTACCATTCCACCATCGCCGGGTGGGAGGGAGGGATAATACTCGCCTCCGTGTCATTAATAAAATCATGACTTTACGTCATGGTAATAGTAAAATCCTTGAATTTTATTAAGACACGGAGGCTCCTATTATGCTGGTTTAAAGCTGAGAAACTACCGTTCCTGCGAAGTGTTGTATTGGTTTGAAGTAGAAATCACGGAAGGTGGTTTCTGAGGACCAGTTGGCCGCTTTCAAAATGTCTTCCAGGCGACAACCCATGGAAGAGGCCTTGGAAGCCATTGCTCCTCTTATGGAGTGAGGAGAAAATATGGAGGTGTCAATTCCTGCCGTAGTCATGATCCATTTGACCCAGCGGGCCAGGGTTGTGGTAGACACCGGTAGGTGTGGTCTTTGGAAAGAGATGAAGAGTTCATGTTTATTTGGGTCCCGCAACGTCATGGTGCGCATTTCGTAGAGTTGTAGGCATTTAACCGGACATAAGAGAGGCTTGTCAGGAAAGGCTGGGTATGTCACTCTCTTTGTCAAGCTTTTTGTTCTCCGTGATATATCAAAAGTGACCCCTTCTGGCGTGTAGGACTGTGCAGTGATGTCTAACGCTCTAACATCTGAGACCCTTTTGCAGGATATGAGGCATAGGAGCATGACCAGTTTTGCCGACAGTTGTTTCAACGATAGTGATGCATTATCCGGCCAAGATTCGAGGAAAAGGAGGATAGTGGAGACGTCCCATAGCACTGAATAGCGTGGTAGCGGGGGTCGTGCAAATCTGATGCCGCGTATGAGATGGCATACCAATGGGTGGCGTCCTATCGGTGCGCCATTGGTGCCTTGGTGTACGGCCGAAATGGCCGATCTGTAGAGGTTCACCGTACGGTATGCTTTGCCGTTTTCAAATAATGAAGTTAAGAACTGCAGGATCGAATTCAGAGGAGCCGATATGGGATCCAGGTTCCGTTCCATGCTCCAATTGTGCCATTTGCTCCAAGCAGATTTATAAGCTTGTCTCGTGCCGGGTGCCCATGCGCTCTCGAGAAGTTGGAGAGTTGATTCCGAAACCCCTTCGATTGAGTAGGGTTCCCGGAAACCAGCCATGCCGTGAGATGCAGTAATTCCTGTTGAATCAGGGGGTGAGGGGACCCGTCCGGGTCTTGGAGAAGATAGTTGAAGTGTGGGAGCGTGCGGGGTATGTCTACCGCCATTTCCAACAGAGAAGGAAACCATGGTTGAGACGGCCATAATGGTGCCACGAGCACTGTCGTTCCCATCTGTTGCCGTAGGTGTATTAGGCATCGGGGAATCAACGCAAAGGGAGGAAATGTGTAGTTCCTTGTGTAGGACCAGTCTTGGGTAAATGCATCTGTTGCCAGTGCTTCTGGGTCTGGTTTCCAACTGAAAAATCTGGGGAGTTGTTTGTTCAAACGGGAGGCGAACAAGTCCTTGTCCAGAGGCCCCCATAGGGATTGGATGTCTTGAAAGACCCTGGGATCCAAGTGCCAGTCGCTGGAATCCCTGAGGTGCCTTGAGTACCAATCCGCCGTTGTATTGCAGAGGCCCGGGATGTACTCCGCTGTGACCGAGATGCCCTGTGCCAGGCAGAACTGCCAAAAGTCTTGTGCCAGATTCGCCAGGACCTTGGATTTCGTCCCGCCCAAGTGATTTATATAACGGACTGCCGATATGTTGTCCATTTTCAATAGGATGGCACATCGGGCTTGAGTCGTTGAGAAACTGCGGATTGCAAAAGAACCAGCCAGGAGTTCTAGGCAATTGATGTGAAGCGTAGATTCCATTTCGGACCATCTGCCACTTGTAGAGATATTGCCACAGCGTGCACCCCAACCGTGCAAGCTCGCATCGGATTCTATTACTATGTCTGGTGTGGTGCCGAAAATGGCCCGGCCATTCCATGCTTCCATATGGGAGAGCCACCATCTGAGTTCTGTTTTTGCCTCTGTGTCCAGAGAGATCATGTCCGTGTATGAGGACCCTTCTCTCAGATGAGAGGCTTGTAGGCACTGTAGCGCTCGATAGTGTAGAGGGCCCGGGAAGATGGCCTGGATGGAGGCCGCCAAGAGGCCAATCACTCTCGCCAATTGTTTTAGGGAGATCAGGGGAATCTTCATAGTGCGTCTGATTTCCTTCTTTATGGTGGCCAATTTCGCAGTCGGCAAGTGTAGTGTCTGTAGAGTAGAGTCCACTACGAGGCCCAAGAACTCTATGCGTTGTGTAGGGGTCAGGATGGACTTTTTCCCATTGATAAGGAAACCCAGGTTCTGCAAGAGATTCTGAGTCCACGTCAGATGGGTCTTGATAATGTGGTTGGATTGACCCATGATGAGGATGTCGTCTAAGTAGATTATTAGACGAACCCCTCGACTTCGAAGTAGAGCCACCACGGGTTTCAGGAGCTTTGTGAAACACCATGGGGCTGAGGATAGTCCGAATGGGAGGCAGGCGAAACTCCATTTTCTTCCTTGCCATATGAATTGGAGGAAGTTTTGGTGTTGACGTGCGATTGGTATAGTGAGGTAGGCGTCCTGTAGGTCTAACTTGACCATCCAGTCTGACGGTTGGAGGAGATCTCGGAGGCAGTGTATGCCTTCCATTTTGAAATGGTTGTAGGCAATAAAAGTGTTGAGCTGTTTCAAGTTTATCACTGGGCAGACGCCGCCGCCTTTCTGGGCAACTAAGAATAGGTTGCTCACATAGCCTGGGGTAGTCATAGGGATCTCTAAGATGGCTTGTTTGTGTGCCAATTCTGAGACCTCCTTGGAAACAAGGGAGGCGTCTTGTTGGGAGAATAACATTCCCCGTGGCGGGGAGATTTGTACTGGGAGTGACAGGAACTCTAAGGAATATCCTCTTACCGTGTTCAATACCCAGGCATCTGATGAAATGTGTGACCATACATGGAAAAAATGTCGGAGTCTGCCCCCCACTGCCCCTAGGGAAGAAGGAAGTAGGAGATGACTTACCATAAGGTCGTCTGCTTGGTCTGGTGCCACGTGATCCACGAGCAACCCATGGCCGCCCACGTTGTGGGAAGAAGGCCGGGGTGTTGCGGTGCTCCGTGAAGGAGGTTTGTCCAGTGTAGGAGCCTCGGTTCTGTCGGAATGAACCCCTGTTAACACGGCCGGACAGACGGCTCCTGGCTCTTCCGGCCCCACCAAAAACCTTAGGGTGGAAAACTCTGCACATGTTTGATTGCGCCTTGTCTAGGGCAGTAAAAGTATGTACAAAGGAGCCAAGCTCCTTGACAAAATTGTCTCCGAACAGGAGACCACGGGCCTGGGTGCCCGGCTCGGTAATAGCCATATTTACCAATTTTGGCTCTATCTTTAATAAGATCGCCTTGCGACGCTCTGTGGCTATCGCACAGTTGGCATTGCCGATCAGGCAAATTACTCTTTGAATCCAACCACTTATGGCGGTACGATCTAAGTCTTGGTCGTTTTCGACCATATCAAAAATTTTGGTTGCTGGGCCCAATATATCCAGTAATTTATCCTGGCAATTGCGCAGGGAGAAATCAAGGCCCTTATTAGGCTTCCAGCCAGTCTTGCCCAGGAATTGGACGATTTTTGGGTCTACTGCAGGTGTTGTGCAGGCCTCGTCCGGGACAGTAGGGTGTGGGCATTCTGCCCGTAGCTTATTGCGTGTTGCCTTATTTAAAGGCTTGCGAGTCCTTGATGCAACGTATTTGGCCACATGGGCCGAAGGGGACCAGTCTGCTGACCTTGGATGACGTAGGTCATCGGGGTCGAACAGGGGTTCCCCATAGGGGTCAACTAATTTGTTTGCATCGTCTGGGACCTTAAGCTCCATGTCAAACGATTCAGATGGAGGCGTATTATGCTCTCTGAGGCCATGGTTCTCGACCATATCATCGGATTCGGGATCTGATGGATCCTCAGTATCCATGCAGTTTTCCTCTTCAATCTCGCTGAGATCTGACTTGGAATCTAGTTGGGCTTTTGCCCGTTTCCATAACCTAGCCGATTTTGCCCGGCTAGTGGCTCTTTTGCGCTGTGGTATATTAGGCGCGCCATCTGTGACAGGTTTGTAGCTGTCATCTGTGAGATTGAAGAGTGTTTGGTTTTTGCAGTGGCCTTACGGCCAGTGTGAGGTTGTGAAGGGACCACTACTGGCAAGGCCTGGGTAACGGTCGGCTGAGCCGATTTCTGTGCCTCAAGCAGAGCCTGTGTAAGAGTCTGCGAGAAAGATTCAGACATCAATCCCATGGCCGATGTGAGGGCCTTAGTCATAACATGAGACACAGTGTCGTCAATCAGAGACTGCATATCAGCAGTGGGAGCAAAATCAGCGGGGTTAGCCGCTCCAATTTCAGATACCCCTGTGGGTGTTTTAACACTCCCTGGTTTGGTGACAAGGGACCCAGAAGGGGTGGGTAAATCTTTCTCACCAGGCATGCTTAGTATGACACTGGTAGTAATAATAATATCTGAGCTGAAACTAAAATGGGTTGATTAACCCAAAGGAAAACAATATACCTTTAAGAACAAAAAATGAATTACTCACATAAACTTTAAACTAACAGCAGTAATTGTCTGACCAAAATTGAAGATTCACAGGTAATAAGTAGGAAAATAGCAAGGAGGGAGCAAAGAGCCGTCCGACCGCCACTACAGCTTTAACCCAACTCCGAGGTCCGGACGTTGGGGGTGGAGCTGTGTGTGAGCGCGGGAAGGCAAAAAAAATGGCCGCCGCAGGCGGCAGAAATGGAAAGAATAGGGAGATTTAGCCGGTAAGTTGTGCTCGCGGCGAATGTGTGATCACTATAAAGTGTACACATTCCAGCGCCGCGAGCAGGGAACCGGCATTTGAGCTCTGTGAGCTCCGCGGATGGCGGCCGCTCACGGCGCCAGTAATGAAAGGGGGGGCGCGAAGCGCCGAATGCGGTTCCAGCCGGCGTCCCCGAGCCGCTCATTAAATTAGGCTCTGGGGACAGGCTGGACCGCGGAAAGGATTAAAGGCAAGAAAAATATAGCGAAATGAGAATGAATCAATAAATGAATTAAAATAACAGTAAAATACAATAACGGTATAATACTAATAGTAGTAATAATAATGAATAGTAATAATAATAATAATTAATAATAGTAAAATGATAATAATAATGATATAATAATCCCACAGTTAAGGAGCTGAGGGATCAGGTATACTGAGGGAGCAGCAAAGAAAGAGGAACAGGATTGGCTGACAGAGCCTATTATGCTAGAGAAGTGGAACCTGATTGGCTGTTCCTGATTGGCTGTTCCTGTTACTAGGAAGAATACACCTAAGACTGTTAATGTTACTACTGTTATATTTATAAAGTTTTTTCTTTGCTGCTGAGGGAAATAAAGAAAGAGTGCAGCATAATAGGAGCCTCCGTGTCTTAATAAAATTAAAATTTATTTTCCAATGAATAAAGTTTGTTGTCTTCTTCTTTCACATTATCGACTTGCGGTAACTGTTTAGTGAGTTATCTCCCTAGTGTCATTAGTAGTAGACAAGCGTATAGAATGAGATCACCATAGGGTAGTGCACCAATTATTATGAAACGACACCTCCCAAGATACACTAAATTCCTATGTGTGTAGCTGTACTTGGCTAGGTATCTATGGAATGCAGTTATATCACAGTCAAGGTGCTTCCGGCTATTGAAACTAGCTCACAGCCTACAGAGAAAACCAACAGATGTAACAAAAATGATAAAAGTAGAATGTTTCCCTCTGTAAATGATTTGTGGATCAATAGTTCACATATAAGAAGTTTTCTATTTAAAATAACAAGTATGACTCATTATTACTATTGTTATATGTGCATTATATTGTATTTATGAAGTGGCCTCTGAATTAAAACGTACAAGGCTGGTGCAGATTGCATAAGTAAGGGAATAAAACTAATGCAAGCATACCCTATGTTTCTTCAGGAAGCACTTTCAAAGTAGTGTAATGTTTTTGCTTTTTTTTTTACAATGGGGGAGTTAGTACTTTAAAGTAAAAAAGAACACTAGCATAAAAAAAAAAATCTGTTTATTGTAAATGCTAGTGTTCTTTTCAGTGGGTGGAATATATTTAAATATATTCCTAGAAATGGATGTAATGTATTTTTTAATGTTTGACTAAATAGTTTAAACAAGCTAAAATAGTGGCACTGTTGTTTGCGAGGTCTATGAATATCATTTTATTTTTTCAACTGTATGTATTATTTGTTTTACAGTGCTTTATACAATAATCTATCAAATAGTATCATAAATAGTCAGGCAAATGCAATATGTAGGTTTCATAAATTAGTCAACATGATGAAACAATGATCTATACAAATCCGTAATTACAAGTGATAAGATTCAAATAATAATAGGAATATATGGATAACAAAAAAAAAAAAAACACAAACAAAAAGAAAATGTGAATTATGTGCTGAACTAATTCAATATTTTGAGCAATATTGATTCCAGGAAGTGTGGTTGGCACACACGGCTGTAATTAAGTCTTTGCTCATGAGGCGGGCTTCATATTTAAAGAAACTATAGAACAGCAGACATCTTGGTTGGCAAAAACAACTATTTACCCTCCATCAGAGAAAACAGATCTCCTTGTCAATCTCTTTAAGAGCTCAGATGGATGATCTCCAGAAGAAAATCAACAACATAAATTTATAAAAAGTGGGATATTACTTGAAAATATTTAAAGATAGTAGCTACGAGTGAGCAAGCAAGCTGCTAGCTACTAGACAAAAATATAAACTAAAAGATAATTCCTTTCCTACCTTCTCATGTGGGCCGAAAAGTGCCCCATAGGACATGTGCAAGGAATTTGCACAATACTATTGCATCACATCACAGTGCAGAGCCCCTAAATAAATAAGTCTACTATATTGTAACCTTAGGGATTGCTTAGTGAATTGACTTTCCAACTGTATATCAATAGTTGACTCATTTGACGTGATAGTTGCCGTACATTGTATAATATTTACTTATTTTCATTATCAAATAAAGGTTTAACATACAATGAGTGCACACCACAATTTCCACAACTCCTCACCTTTGGTTACAAGGCCAGTCAATTTCATTTTCCCTTAAAATTCTACACCCTTGAAAAATAATTATTAAGAATTTCTGCCTTCTCCTTAACCTCCTTGATTAACTCACCCTTCTCACTTTCCAATTGATGAGCACTTTCACTCTTATCCTGTTTTAACGTACAGGTAAGTGAGGCTTTGGGGGGAGACAGCCTACAGATTAGGTACGTGAGTGATGGTGGGCAGCCTACAGATCAAGTAAGTGAGTTATGGGGATCAGGTGAGGGATAGGGGGAGACAGCCTAGAGATCAGGTAAGTGAGGCATGGGGGGCAGCCTAGAGATCAGGTAAGTGGGGCATGGGGGGAGACAACCTGCAGATCAGGTAAGTGAGGCATGGGGGAATGCCTACAGATCAGGTAAGTGAGGCATAGGGAGAGGGCAGCCTACAAATCGGGTAAGTGAGGCATGGGAGGGGGTAGCCTACAGATCAGTTAAGTGAGGAATGTGGGGGGGAATCCTACAGATCAGGTAAGTGAGGTATGGGGGGACAGCCTACAGATCAGGTAAGTGAGGCATGGGGAGGGCAGCCTACAAATCGGGTAAGTGAGGCATGGGAGGGGGCAGCCTACAGATCAGTTAAGTGAGGAATGTGGGGGGGAAGCCTACAGATCAGGTAAGTGAGGTATTGGGGGACAGCCTACAGATCAGGTAAGTGAGGCACAGGGGGCAGCCTACAGATAAGGTAAGTGAGGCATGGGGGACAGCCTACAGATCAGGTAAGCGAGTCATGGGGGTTATCCTACAGATCAGGTAAGTGAGGCATGGGGGGCAGGTTACAGATTAGGTAAGTAAGGCATGGGGGGCAGCCTACAGATTAGGTAAGTGAGGCATGGGGGGGCAGCCTACAGATCAGTTAAGTGAGGCATGGGGGGCAGCCTACAGATTAGGTAAGTGAGGCATGAGGGGAGTGTGGGGGGACACCAGTGGATTGACAGTCTCTGCTAAGAAAATAAATCTTAGTCTAATAACACATGGACTTAACTAGCTGACAATCATCCCCTTTAGGATTATCAAAAATAATTCAGGACTTCATGTATGAAGTCAGAGTAGTAGGATGTAGTCCTAAAAAAATATTTTTTAAAACTTCCATCTCTGCTGTATGTCCCATGTAGTCATATTCACTATCACCACATATGTGGACTATAATACATTAGAGAAAAGGGAAATGGCTACAGTCACGAAAGGGTTAACTAGGTGCATTACTTCTGCCAACAGTGTGCTTGTGGCTGCACAAAGCATACACAATACACTGGGCAGTATACCCTTTCTTAAAGGATCACTATAGGGTCAGGCACACAAACATGTATTCCTGACCCTACTGGGTTAAAAAATCTAGCCACCCTGTCCCCCTCATGCCTCCCTAAAAATAGTAAAATCTTACTTGAATTCAAGCCAGAAGCTGTAACTCTGCATGCTGTTTGCCTCAGAAAAACAAGCTGTCTGCTGACATCATAAGAGGTGGTGGCCTGATCCAATCACAATGCGTCCCCATAGGATTGGCTGAAACTGACAAAGAGGCAGATCAGGGGCATAGCCAGCACAATTTAAACACAGCCCTGGCCAATCAGCATCTCCTCATAGAGATGAATTGAATCAATGAATCTCTTTGAGGAAAGTTCAGTGTCTGCACTCTTTGAGGAAAGTTCAGTGAGTGTATGTATTGCAGTCTGTGCACATTTGCTACAGGCACCTTCTGTCCTTGTTTTGTTTTGGGGGCAATTGGATTGATGTTTAATCACGCTTTTGCCCCCCCCCCCCCCTCCTAGTTTAAATACATCCTAGCAAAACCTCTGAACTGCTCACTGAGAACATTTGTTCCCTTTTAAGAAAGATGCAAACCATATTTTTTGTACAGTTTATTTCCATTCCAAACAAAGCTACCATGAGAAATGAAGCCAAATCCTTGTTTCCGACACCATTCACCAAGCCACAAGTTAAAGTCCCTAATACGCATCCGCCTGTCGTTCTGACTGTTATGCACTGGCAGAACTTCAGAGAATCACAGTGTGGAAGCAACCTGCTGTACATCATTGGCAAAAACACTAAAAACTTCCTTTACCTCTGAAACCTCATTGAAAGCCAAGTCATTTGTCCCTAGATGGACAAGTACATCCAATTCCCCTTCCTGCTTTGCTCGCTTAACAATATTACAAATACGTCTCCTGTCTCTGTGACCAGTAGCTCCGGGAAGACATCTCACAAGACCACTGTTGTCCAGCTCCACACACCTCTTATGATAAAATCCCCCAACAACAACTGCTTTCTAGGCCTCACCATAGTCTCCAAGCCAGTCTCCATAATACCACTACACTCGGTGCCTGAGCCTGTCTCCAGAACACCACTACACTCGATGCCTTAGAATGTCTCCACAACACCACTACCCTCCGTGCCTGAGCCTGTCTCCATAACACCACTTGGCTTCAAATCAGGTTTTATATAAAGACAAACCCCACCCCTTTTATTTTCTTTCTATCCTCTATAAATAATGTGTATTCATTTAAATGAATAGCCCAATCAAGTGTTTCCTCCCACCAAGTTTCAGTAATCCCAAATATGTAATTCTGCTCTTTGTATGCCAATATCTCAAGCTCCCTATTTTCTTACATTAGTTTTTTCCATTAGCAAGCAGACATTTAAAGTTACAGTTTGCTTCTTGAACTTCATTTCAACAACATGTAATTAATACCTTCTTGCTCTGTCTGCTAATCTTACCACTTATCCCATTCTCCACCTTCCTGGACTTCAGCTGAATTACATCTCCTTTCTATATTATCTACCACATTTATCCTTCGTTGATATAAAGATTTAAACCCAGGCGCAAGATTTGCCCAGTACTCTAAAAAAGGTCAGCTACACATTGACCTCTCTGATCTCCCGCTGTTTTTCCACTGCAGTGCGCACCACAGGTAATCTCTCACAAAATACCACTATAGAGGCTCTCTTCCTGAGTTTGTTTCCTAATCTCCTGAACTCATTCTTTAAGGTCCTCTATCTTCCTCTAACTTTGTCTTTGGTAGTAATATTGACCATGACAGCCAGGTCATCCCCAGACCCACCCAATAACCCATCTATTCTGTCAGCAAAATGCTGGTAGACAGAAAACTATCCAGTTGATGCACTGAGAATAGCTGATTACCCTGTCTGTTATTTTAATAATAGAATTCCCTACCACCACTACCTGTTAGAGAGATCTGCCTGGGCCACTTCCAGCTCTGTAATCCAAGTGATCATGGAGTTGGCGAGTGTAGCGCTTTCATTATGTGCCATGACAACACTCTCCATTCTGTGCTCCAGGACATCCATTCTAGCAACCACAGCCTGTATCTTGAGCTTCACCTCCCAGGCCAAACTGTATATTTCACCAGCCTGTAAATTTCACTCCTTTACCTCAGTGAGGGATCACAAGATCTCCCCATGTTCTCTCGACATCTGGTCTGAGACTCCATAGATGCCAGGGAGCCCGGCAAGGCCGTCCCATGCATGTTTATGCCGTCTTGTGCAGCCTGTTGATAAGGCCTGTGTGTAGTCAGCATCGTAGCCACAGTCTGGTTCCCTGAGGACATTTTCCTAGCGTGCTTTCAGGAGGCCATACTGTTCTTTGCAGTATGTCTCAACTTTTTTGGCAAGTATTTGTTCTATAACGTGATTTTGTGTGCTTCTTTTGGAGAGCTCACAATTCAGGTGGGCATCACCAGTGGCAACCAAGCATGCTCCCCAAAATCATATTTTTGTGTGTGCAATGTTCCTTAATATGCATTTTATACAAATGTTGGTCTTTATGGCAGTTCCACTGATGAGAAATGCAATTTCCAATTCCCTTTTTTTGATGTAGCCTTCTATTAGTGTAGTCCTGTTATTTAATCGTTCTACCTTTACATTAGCCTGACCACTCTAATATGCTTCTTTCTATCCCTCTGTCTTTGCCTTTGTTAGGTCCCTGCCTCTCACCTTTTTGAGGATCCGCTCACCAATACTGACAGGCCCCCACCCGTCAGAGCCTTTTTAGTGGCTGCTATTGGCTCTGCCAGCATGCAAATCTTTCTGATCTTTGTTTAAATCCGGACTTGGAGGTGAATTCTCCAAGCCTGGATTTGCTGTATTTGGCCAAGATTTCATCCATCTGGCAGAGTTCAGTACAGTTGAAATCCGGACCATATTCAGGCCTGCAATACAAAATCTGGACATTTCAAAATCTGAACATTATTAATGGAATTCAGCAATCTGAAAGGCCCCCGTATGCAGCTTTATGGTTTTGCCTCATTCAGTTCAGAACTGTTTGGACTTTAGTAAATAACCGTGTAAGTAAACACCTGGATTTATGAGGCAGTTGATCCTCCTTTGGCAGCAATAACCTCAGTGTTTCTGTGTTTCTACCAGTGTTTCTGGTAGCTGTGGATTAGACCTGCACAACGTTCAGGAGGCATTGTGGACCACCTTATAGAAATGCTACTCCTCAGCCATATTCCTAGGATGTCTGTTGTGAACAGCTCTCTTGCGTTCATTTCACAGCAACTCTATGGGGTACAGGCCTGGGCTCTGATTGGTTAATGCCAAAAGGCTGATTTTCTTTTTTTTTTTAAATCATTCTGTATGGGTTTACTTCGATTTTTAGGATAATTGTCCTGCTGCATCACCCAACTTCTACTAATCTTCAGCTGGTGCACAGCCACTCTGATATTATCCTGTAGTAAAATTGGTAAACTTGGGAATTAATTTTTCCCTCGATGATGGCAAGTGGTATAGGCCTGAAGCAGCACAATGTTTTCATGTTGGTATGCAGTGCCTTTTTTATGCCATACTTAATGCTGCATGTTCTTACCAAAACACCTGCGCGGCGAGTGGGGGGCCCTAAGTTACAATAAGGGGGGACCTACTGTCCTCCCCCCTGGCCCCCACCCCTGCGCGGTGGGTGGGGGCCCTAAAAAACAATAAGGGGGCACGACCTACTGTCCCCCCCGGCCCCCACCCCTGAGCGGCGGGTGGGGGCCCTATAAAAGAATAATGGGGGGGGGACCTACTGTCCTCCCCCCCAGCCCCCACCCCTGCGCGGCGGGTGGGGGCCCTAAGTTACATTAAGGGGGGAGACCTACTGTCCTTCCCCCCGGCCCCCACCCCTACGCTGTGGGTGGGGGCCCTAAAAAACAATAAGGAGGGGGACCTACTGGGGGCCCTAAATGAAAATCCCCCCCCCCATCAAAGGTGACTAGGGGTCCTCAAGCCCCTAGTCACCCACCCCCCCACCCAAATAAAAAAGCCCCTACTTACCCCCCTCACCCTAAAAAATAGTGAGGGGGGAATAAAATTACTACCCTGTAAAGTAAAATTCAACTTACTATTCAACGTCTTCTTTTTTCTAAAATCTTCATTTTTCAGCCCCAAAAAAGGCCAAATAAAAAGCCATCATACCTGTCGAACTTAAAAATAAAATAAAAAACCCGAGCACAAAAAAAATTAATCCATCTTCACCCATGGAGGGCTCTGTGCAGACTAGGGTATTAACATATACCCTATTGTTACAATTGTTACTTGAAAAGCATGAGGAATGCCGTTGTACCTCCATGCACTACAAAAATAAAGAATAAAAAAAAAAATAATAATTATAAAAAAAAGAAAATGTATGCAGCTTCCAAATGAATCTAAAATGAATGCTGTCCAGGAGGTGGGAGGGTCTGGGAGGGAGGGCCTGCTGCTGATTGGCTGGAATGTGTCTGCTGACTGTGAGGTACAGGGTCAAAGTTTACTCAATGATGACGAATAGGGGGCGGACCGAACATCGCATATGTTCGCCATCCGCGGCGGACACGAACACGCGATGTTTTTCTTAACTAGTCTTTTGAATTTCTTGACTGTTTGTGTTTCTTATCCCCTCTTTTTATTGTCTTACCCACTTTAGTGTATCTTTTCTCCCATTTTCCCCCTTTGTGTGTCTTACACCTGCTTTTGTATGTCTCTTACAACCCCTCTTTGTGTATATTTTACTTCCTCCCAGCCTATTGTGTTTCTTTTTCCCCTTCTCCAACTTATCTGAATGTCTCTCTCCCCCCAGTGTCTTCTTCCCCCAAGCCCCTTCGTCTCTTTCACCCTTCCCCAGCAGTTCTGTGTATCTCTCTTTTTTCCACCCCAGCACCTTTGTGTGTCTCTTTCTTCCCTTCCCCACCCACTCTGTGTTTCTCTTGTTTCCTTTTCCCAACCCCTCTCTTTTACCCCAAGCTGTTTTTGTGTCTCACCCCATCCCCTGTGTGTATTTTTCTGTTTCCAACATTCCTCATTCCTTCATCCCAGGTTCTTCTTGTGTCTCATTCCCTCAGCAGATCTATGTATCTCATTTCCCCTCCAGTCCCTCCATGTGTCACGTTCCTCCCTTCCCAGCTCCTCGTGTCCCATTCCTCCAGCCAATCCATGTGTCTCATTTCCCTCCCAGCTGATCCATGTGTCTCATATTCCCCGCAGCCGATCCATGTGTCACATCAGTGCCTAGTCCATCCATGCGTCTCATTTCCACCCTCAGCCCCTTCATATGTCTCATTCCCCCCAGTCCTTTTATTTGTCTTACTTACCCTCAGGCCCTCCATGTGTCTCATCACTCACCAGCCCCTTCATGTCTCACACCCCAGCCTTTCCATGTATCTCATTCCTCCCCTCTTAGCTCCTAGTTGGTCTCATTTCCCTCCAGCTGATCCATAGGTCTCCTTTCCCCCTATCCCCTCCTTTTGTTTCATTTCCCCCCCAGCCCCATATGTCTCATCACTCCTCAGCCTCTCCATGTGTTTCATCCCCCCCAGCCTCTTCATGTGTTTCATTTCCCACTAGCCCTGCCATGTGTCTAAATCACCCTCAACCCCTTCATATGTCTCATTCCCCCAGTCCTTCTATTTGTATTATTTACCCTCAACCCCTCCATGTGTCTCAATTCTTCCCTAGTCCCTCCATGTGTCTCATTTCCCCCCCAGCCCCTACATGTGTATCATCCACCTTTCCTCAGCTCCTCCATGTGTGTTATTTCCCTCTTCAGCCCCTCCATGTGTCTCATTCCCCCCAGCCCCTTTATTTGTCCAATTTACCCCAGCCCCTCCATGTGTCTCATTTCTCCCTCCTCAGACCCTCCCTGTGTCTCATTTCTCCCTTACTCCCCCATGTGTCTCATCCCTCACTAGTCCCTGCATGTGTTTTATCCCTCATCAACCCCAGCAGCTCCATGTGTCTCACTTCCCTCCCTGCCCATCCATTCCCTTCCCCACCATATATTTCATCCATCAATGTATTTTTTTCTCTGCTGTGCCTGCAGACCTCTGTAACGTGTCCAAGCCGTGGACTGCGGTTGAGAATTTTCTGTTCCTCTCCCCGGTCTGACAGGAAGCAGTTCAGTGCTCACTGAGAACACTTCCTGTCAGGCCGGGTAAAGGTTACAGAAGCTCCTCTACCCGGGGCTCAGCCATGTTACATAAATTGACCTACAGAAGGAGAGCACATTCCCTCTTGTGGGTCACCCCATGATTGCACCCCCACTCACGAGCAAATGTGACCTAGGCGGCTACGCACCGGCCCGAGGGTAAGCAGGCCCAACTTAAAATCTCCCAATATCCCAGTGTGCCAGTCTGGCCCTGCATCAAAGTATGACACTGGTCAGGATAACGACACAGTTATTGTCACATCACATAGTGTATCCAGGAGGCAAGTAACAATTAGGATACATATCTAATATGACCCTATCAACTGCAATCAAACTGGGCAAAGATATACATGTGGGGTGTTACTGTTCTCGATGGCAGTAGTAGAGTACAAAAAAGGAGTCTTTACCTGATGGGTCTACTTTCTACAAATAGAGCTCCTTTCCACAAATGTGTCGCAATTTAGCATTCTCTAATTGCTATTAAAGTTAGAGGGACACTATAGTCTCCAGAACAGCTACACATATTGTAGATGCAGTGACTAAGATGACCACTAGAGGTGTTTACTGTGTGTACTAGCATTCAGCATCTCCAAAGCAGTGGGGATGTTATCCTAAACAGTGATTTTATTTGATTCATGTTTATGTTCCTGAATCTATGGTGTTCCTTTAACAAGTCAGCATGCCTCATTTAAATAAATTTTAGTTTTAAAACAAGAATTTACTGCTTGTCATATTAGTTTTTTCGTATTTTGCTTATAACTAGTATTGTGTTGAGTGTATATATGAAGTGAAGTGGGTCATAGGTAAATGAAAATTTAGCCCTGGCAAATAGAAATTCAAACTTGGTGAGTGTGCTATGTATACTCCAACCTTGTCGCAAGTAACTTTTAAGGCCTAGCTAGTAGTGAAGGACTTGAAATATCAAAGTGAACCTGTCAAAATGTTAATCTGCATTTAAAGGAACACTATAGTCACCTAAATTACGTTAGCTAGATAAAGCAGTTTTAGTGCATAGATCATTCCCCTGCAATTTCACTGCTCAATTCACTGCCATTTAAGAGTTAAATCACTTTGTTTCTGTTTATGCAGCCCTAGCCACACCTCCCCTGGCTATGATTGACAGAGCCTGCATGAAAATAAAACAACTGGTTTCACTTTCAAACAGATGTAATTTATCTTAAATAATTGAATCTCAATCTCTAAATTGAACTTTAATCACATACAGGGGGCTCTTGCAGGGTCTAGCAAGCTATTAACATAGCAGGGGATAAGAAAATCTTAATTAAACAGAACTTGCAATAAGGAAAGCCTAAATAGGGCTCTCTTTACAGGAAGTGTTTATGGAAGGCTGTGCAAGTCACATGCAGGGAGGTGTGACTAGGGTTCATAAACAAAGGGATTTAACTCCTAAATGGCAGAGAATTGAGCAGTGAGGCTGCAGGGGCATGTTCTATACACCAAAACTGCTTCATTAAGCTAAAGTTGTTCAGGTGACTATAGTGTCCCTTTAAACACCGTTCAAAAGATGTTTGACAAGACACTTTTTACAGAAAGTATATATTTTAAATGATTTGTAAATCCTGTAGAATTCCAACACAATATTCCTGGGGTGTATTTTTTTTAATAAAGATTCTCCCTTGATGAAAAACTTTAAAATGACTGTACAATTAATACTAATCGTTTTTTGAGCTGGGGCATTTCTAATAAGATTCTGAAGCAATAGTTTCTTAGTAACTTATTGTAATCTTATTTTTCAGGTCATAAATGTTACTGGAATATCTATTGGAGCAGGTTTGTCCTCTGCATGTGATACACTCATATCTCAGGTATTTTAAAGCAAATTATTATCCTATTGTGTACCTTCATATTATATTACACACTTACTGAACATGGTCAGTGGTGGTAACTTTTGTTGGTTGACCTTAGCTGGCCTCAGAAATGTAATGGTCCTCTTACTAGCTGAAATGCTACTGGCCAGCTGGGGCACAGATCTGGTCTTCCTCCAACAGACCAGCAGGTGTGAATCGGGATATGGATCTACCAGATCCCCTGGAAATTGGGATCCTAAAGATTGCACAATACCTGCAACTCTTTTTTTTCTATTTTTGATGCCTGTGACATAGCTATCCTTTTTTATTTTTGTAGTAATGTATATTTATTTTTCTTTTCTCTCTCTCTCTCTCTCTTTATATCTTTTCTTGTAAATTTTTAGACATATGGAGGTAGAAATTTGAAGCGAATTGGCACTATAATACAAAGAGGAATTCTAATACTGTTACTGTTCTGTTTCCCTTGCTGGGCCATCTTTATTAATGCCGAACACATCCTGCTGCTCTTCAGACAGAATCCAGACGTTGCCAGGTTAACCATGCTATATATATGCTTTTTTTCTGACATAAACAAGACATATACTAGCAAAACATGGGAACATTTATATTTATAGGAACATGGAGAATGGCACCTACTGATTATACCCAAGGGGTAAAGGGAATGGTAAGATTTACTAACCTGAACCTGTCCCTCACGAGCACACTACCCTCTTCCTACTGCTCTTCAGCTCCTGGTGCGTCAGGTGCCAAGAGCTGACATCAGAGCTGTACTCATGAGCTCTACGGAGGGCTGCGGAATCCTTCATAGAAGGAGCTTAATTTCTCCAACAACCATCACTAGTGATGGATGGGGAAATTACAAGGCTTGCTGAGGTAGCGCCACCTTGTGTCAAGTTTTGTCAGACGTAGGAAAAATACTGTGTTGGATGTTCACTGAAATTCCAACCCAGTCAAAAGATATACTGAGACACATATTTGACTGGGTTGGAAATTTACTGGAATTCCATCACAGTGTAAAAAGTGTCTCAGTATATCTATTGACTGGGTTGGAATTTCAGTGAACATCCAACATAGCCAATCTGAATATTTCATAAAGATTTTATCTTTATTAAAAACTAATTTTGAAGGGGAGGGATCACAGTGCCATTTTAATAGAATTTATATATAACTAATGCAGCTAAATAGCAACACTGCCCAAAAAGAAAAAAAATATTTGTGCTTTAGGAAAATGTGATAAATCTAAAAGCACTTTGAAAGTGTGCATATTTGTATAAAGTGCACATAAGGGTTTATATACCTAATAATGTTTTGAAACTTTTCCTTTTTTGCAATGTTGCTGTCATTATTGTAATGTGTACAACAACAAAAAACACCGTCTGTGTTCAGCTACATTCCTTGAGTACACTTGTGCACGCTATGTGTAGAATTGCCAATTTTTTTAAGTTACAGAGCCAAATTATGGACCTCCCATTCAGTTCCTCAATTTCAATTTAACATATTTGTTGAGTTCGTGTCTCTTTTGGGGCCCACCCTACAATGGGTCCAGTTAGGGTCTGGAAATTGCATTCAGACCCATTTTTGTTTGTTTTTTTACAGGTAGTGTGCAGGGAACACTAAATTTGCGTAGGAACCCTGAGTGTCTACCCAGCGCTCAGACTTAATCTACTGGCAGCATGCTTGACTTTTAGAGTTGCCCTCCCCTGCCATTACAGGTATAATAGCAGGGAGGGGGCATGAATCTACGTTGTAGCAGAGCTTGCACTACCTTGGCCTAGGGACCGGCTCTGTGAGGGCAGCAGCTGACTGCCACTTGGGAAGGAGGGGGGAATCATGGAAGGAGCCAGGGAGAGATATGGATGGGAAAAGAGAGACACAGATGGAAAGGGAAGAGCAGGGGAAAAGAGACATTGAAAGAAGGGGGAGAAAGACATGGAAGGGGGAGGAGAGACAAGAAAGGGGAAAATAAATGTAGAAGGAAGACATGGAAAGAAGGGGGAGAGAGACATGGAAGTCGGGTGCAGTCTGGCGCATTGGGGGAAATTTCTAGTGCTGTGGGTGCAATCTGGTGGACAGGGGCCATAAGAGTGAAAAGGTGCAGAGAACATGGTGTGAAGAGAAGTAGGTGAGGTTAAGTGAACCAAGGAAAGGAAAAGCAGGTGGAAATATATGTGTACATATTAAATGACCAGGGATAGGGTCAGCAAAGGGCAGCAACATATATCATTATTGAGGGTGGCAAAAAGTATTGCACTGGCCCTGTCTGGGATTGTGTGTGTCTGTGAGTGTGTGTGTCTGTGAGTGAGTGTGTTTCTGAATGTGTGTGTGTGTGTGTGTGTGTGTGGGTGTGGGTGTGGGTGTGTGTGTGTGTGTGTGTGTGAGCATATATGAGTATTTGTAAGTGTGTCTGAGTGTGTGTTAGTGAGTTTGTGCATGTAAATGTGACTGTGAGTAAATGTGTTAGTGAGTTTGTGTGTGTGAATGTGACTGTGAGTGAATGTGTTAGTGAGTTTGTGTGTGTGAATGTGTCTGTCAGTGAATGTGTCTGTGTATATGTGTGACTGAGTTGATGTGTTTGTGTGTTCATGCATGACTGTGGGAGGCAGCATTTGAGACTTGTCAGCACAATGTCTTGGATAGGCCCTGCTATCATGGCATACCACATGAAAATTAAACAACATAACATATTAAGGTTATTCACTAAAGTTAGAATTCAAATTAAAATTAAAGTGAATTTTAAATTTAAGGTTTAAATAGCCGAACTGGAAAAATTCCCTAACTCCGATGTGTTATCAGTTTGGTTACTCTGGCTTCAAATTTTAAATTAATTTTGAATTCTCACTTTATTAAATAACTCTGCATATTACACAGGGTCATTTTACCTTTGTCTTGTGGCCATTTTTAACCATTTTCTCTAAAATTTGGTAGTAATTAAGCTGGATATTTCTGTGAGTTCCATAAGCCTCATGTATCCTGCCTTCGTAAAGTTCCATATAAAACCCTACAGGGTTACTTGCTAAAGTGAACATTTTCAGTAAATCAATGTGAATTTCAAACTTTAGACCGAACTAGAAGCATAGTTGACTTGGATAATTTTTCCAATTCTGCTGTTTTAGTCTTAAATTTAAAAATTAGTTTGAATTCACACTTTAATAAATAACTGTGCTAGAGTAATGGGATATGTTTACTTTAAAAAAAATCAAAACAAAACATTATTTGAAATGTATTTTAAATTTATATGGAAAAATACCCAACCCAAAATAACAGAAGACATCAAATATATTTACATTTAAAGTTACTATATTTGCAACAAATCACAAAGCTTTAAACATCATCGAGTGATCAGTGACTAGAGACCAACGATCTGAAAATCAGGATATGCCAATTTATTTATACTTCAAATAAAGAAACTTTCCCCCAAATTCTTGAACATTAGGAATTTGTTGGCAGAGCAGGACATTTTTAGGAGTTGTAGTTGAGTTTTCCATTTATAATAGATGCTAACATGATGGATGATAACAATGCAGGATAAAAGGGAAGAAACTGGACCTTTGGAGAAAAAATATTGATTTATAAAATGGCTCTATCACCTTCTGAGTTCTTCAAAAAAAAATTTGTAGTGACTGGGGAGAGGGTGAAGCTGAGGGTAGATATACTCACTTGAAGCCCCCCCTTCTCATCTTTCTTCAGAAGCCTGCATTCCTGCTCTTTCCACATGGGTTAGTTGCCTAGAGGCCCCACAAGCATAGGAGCCTGCGCTATACCTATGGGCTAGCACCGACAGGGGGGATCTTTTAATGTCCCTTGCTGGCCTTTGCAAAGCCAATCTTGCTATCTGCCTTCTCGGGCCGGTGAGGGAGATCAAAGATTTCCATCACTGGCCCAAAGGCACTTCCTTCCAGGATAAGGGAGAGGAGGAAGTTGTGTATTATTATTATTATTATTATTATTATTATTATTATTATATTTATATAGCGCCAACAAATTCTGTGGCGCTTTACAATAGGTGGACTAACAAACATGTAATTGTAACCAGACAAGTTTAATACACAGAAACAGAGGGGGGTGAGGGCAATGCTCAATGAGCTTACATGCTAGAGGGAGTGGGGTAAAGTGACACAAAAGGGAAGTACCGTATATACTCGAGTATAAGCCGAGTTTTTCAGCCCATTTTTTGGGCTGAAAAACCCCAACTCGGCTTATACTCGAGTCAAGGTCTGTATTATGGCAATTTGCATTGCCATAATACAGACTGGGGGAGAGGGGTGCTGGCAGAGTTGTAACTTACCTTTCCTGCAGCTCCTGTCAGCTCTCTCCTCCTCTGCGCCGTCCGGTCAGCACCTCGGTCAGCTCCCAGTGTAAATCTCGCGAGAGCCGCGGCTCTCGCGAGACTTACAGTGTAAGCTGACAGAAGAGCAGAACGGACGGCGCAGAGGAGGAGAGAGCTGACAGGAGCTGCAGGAAAGGTAAGTTACAGCTCTGCCAGCACCCCTCTCCCCCCCACTGAACTGCCACTGGACCACCAGGGAAGGAGAGCCCCCCTCCCTGCCATATATCAAGCAGGGAGGGGGGACGAAAAAAAAAATATATAAATAAAATAAGAAATAATAATAAAAAATAATAATAATAAAAAAATAATAATAATAAAAAAAAGGGGGTATAAGGACCACTATGGGAGGGAGGGGGGTATAAGGACCACTATGGGAGGGAGGGGGGGGATAAGGACCACTATGGGAGGGAGGGGGTATAAGGACCACTATGGGAGGGAGGGGGGGATAAGGACCACTATGGGAGGGAGGGGGGGGGGATAAGGACCACTATTGGAGGGAGGGGGGTATAAGGACCACTATTGGAGGGAGGGGGGTATAAGGACCACTATGGGAGGGAGGGGGGTATAAGGACCACTATGGGAGGGGGTGGGATAAGGACCACTATGGGAGGGAGGGGGGTATAAGGACCACTATGGGAGGGGGTGGGATAAGAAACATAGAAACATAGAAACATAGAAACATAGAATGTGACGGCAGATAAGAACCATTCGGCCCATCTAGTCTGCCCAGTTTTCTAAATACTTTCATTAGTCCCTGGCCTTATCTTATAGTTAGGATAGCCTTATGCCTATCCCACGCATGCTTAAACTCCTTTACTGTGTTAACCTCTACCACTTCAGCTGGAAGGCTATTCCATGCATCCACTACCCTCTCAGTAAAGTAATACTTCCTGATATTATTTTTAAACCTTTGTCCCTCTAAGGACCACTATTGGAGGGAGGGGGGTATAAGGACCACTATGGGAGGGAGGGGGGGTATAAGGACCACTATGGGAGGGGGTGGGATAAGGACCATGTTACAAATCGCTATTTGTAACTGGCCCTTTAAATGAAAAATTGCCCTGCTTCCCTGGATTGTGGAGAAGCCTATTTGCCAGCCTCCTTCCTTATGACTATGGCCCTGTGTGAGCGGTGATACCCCAGATGGCTATGCCATGGAGCCTATTCATATAATGAAAGACTATGGGAAAGACTTTAGCTCCGTGGCAATTGAACTGTGTGAATAGGATCTGCGCGCTATTCAGTAGTTTTGTGCGCTCAGATCCTAGCTATCTGGGGATATGTGAAATGTCTGTGTGTTATGTGTAAAATGTGACTTTATGTATTTTAAAGTGTTTTATGTTGTTTTGCAACCATGTGGTTAATGGAGTCTGCCTCAAGTCCTGGATAATTGAATTACTTCCCCCCATTGTCTCCAGGATAGAGGGCCCTGTAAAACCATGCTTCCAGAAGGTCAAATGCACATTTTTACTAACTTCTGAACCCCTGGTCCAATTCGTATGATTTTTGAGTATGTTGTTCCCCTGAATGGATTGATTGTGAATATGTATTTTTATGCGAATGTGATGTATATTTTGGGAGTTATGAATGTTGTGTAAAAACTGTATTTTTACTGTCTGTGATAATTATGTTAATCCCTTGTGTAGCATAATTATATCACAGACATAGGGGAGGATTTTGTGTGTAATTACTGGGAGTGGTTTTAATGATGTACGTGTATGATTGGTTGTTTTGTCCCGCCCTGTGGGTGGTCCTGTATTTTCAAAATGGTAATAAAAACCAGGCTGGGTGTTCCAGCACCTCAGACCTCTTCTGACCCTCTAACTTGCAGCCTCGACTCATGTTTGTAGGGGACAGCTATAATCACTACAGGGATTGCTATGCTCTGCATACTCCCTTAGCTACTGAGCTCTTGTAAGAGCTCTTGTTCCTGATCCTGCTTCGCTCGACAGAAGGAAGAGGTTCGCCTATTGGAACCTGGAGCCTGGTCGTAGGTCCAGGGCGCAGAGCAGACGGCGAGATACCAGCCCAGCAGCGGTGGTTCGTGGAGTCTGAAGTGCTTATGGTGGCTGCGGTGCTGATGGTCCTTTGGTAAGCGCTAGGAGCATCCATTTCTACGGTCCAACTTCCAGCCAGCCTGGAGGCAACCGTAACATTTGGTGGCAGCGGTGGGATGGCGTCCTAGCGCAAGGAGCAGCACCCCAACAGCACTGGTATCGTATGAGAGTTATTGAGGGCAACGCTAGCCACTGCGCAGCGTCCCTACCTTGAGCAGCATGGAGCCAGCCAGTCCGTGCACAGCAGCCGAAATGGAGGAGAGGTTCCTCAACAGATTGCATGGCTTCCTATCCTGGAGAGATGGGGAAGTCTCAGAAGAGGAGATGTGTGGGTACAGACATGAGGCCAGATTTGAGCTGTGGGAAGAAGCCCTACAGGAAGTTCAACGTTGGCGAGGAGATCGTAGTATCAGCCGAGAGCAGCAAATCCAGGCTCGAATGGCAGAGCGGATGCCCTTCCTGGGCAAACAACCCCTTCCAGTGTGGGTAGCTAAACTAGAGAAACTAGTATACAACGAACTGTGGCTCGACACCGCATACCAGGCGCTACAGTGGTACGCAACTCAGCTCGCTCCAGAGATGGCTGAGTATGAATTCCCAGAGTGTGGGGATTACGATGGCCCTGATCTATTCTGGGAGAATATGGACGATGATGACTTTGGTAGGGCTACAGATTCACGCTTCTGGGACCTGTTTGATGACCGGGAAGACAAGCTGGGCCTCCCTAGAACTATTAACCTAGAGGCAGATCTGCGGTACCTAGTCACCAACGAATGTGACCTTGAGTGGAAGTACCAGCACCTCATCGATGGGTCCCGGGAAGAGACACCCGGTCCCCTTCCTCCACAGCATCCAGAGGTACCCCAGGAGAGCACAGCAGCAGAGCCAGGTCGAGAGCCCTTCAGCTGGCAGGACATCGTAGGGGTATACTGGGAGGAACCTCCGATGGCAGGTGGAGATGGGACCGCAGTCTCTCTACCGGCCCTACAGGGATGCTGGGCAGGCGGCCCAGATCCCCAACCCCAGGGTGAGTTACAGGGAGAGGAGAGCAACGACCTCCCTCCCCAGCGGCAGCGTGAGTTAAAGGGAGAGGAGAGCAGCGACCTCCCTCCCCAGCGGCAGTGCACTGTACAGAGGGAAGAGACAACCGGTCTCCTTCCCCAACCACAACCAGAGGTACCCGAGGCAGCAGGCCTCAAAGACTGGTCCTGGGAGGACCCCCAGCAGGCAGGTGGAGATGGGACCGCAGTCTCTCTACCGGCCCTACAGGGATGCTGGGCAGGCGGCCCAGATCCCCAGCGGCAGCCTGAGTTACAGGGAGAGGAGAGCAGCGACCTCCCTCCCCAGCGGCAGTGCACCGTGCAGAGGGAAGAGACAACCGGTCTCCTTCCCCAACCCCAACCAGAGATACCCGAGGCAGCAGGCCTCATAGAATGGTCCTGGGAGGACCCCCAGCAGGCAGGTGGAGATGGGACCGCAGTCTCTCTACCGGCCCTACAGGGATGCTGGGCAGGCGGCCCAGATCCCCAGCGGCAGACCCAGCTACAGGGAGGGGAGAGCATCGACCACCCTCCCCAGCCGGAGTATGCCTTCCAGGGAGAGGAGACAACCGGTCTCTCTCCCCAGCCGCAGCATGTTCCACAAGAAGCGGAGAGCATCGACCTCCCTTCTCAACGGCCGCAGGAGTATCAGGAGGAGGAGGTAAGCCAATTCCCCCCTCCTCAGCTAACTTCTAACCTGGGCCCAGGGTTAACAGTTCCCTTTGCCCCCGGGCAGGACTATGCCCCAATTCCCCCAGCAGAAGCGCTGGCACCAGGGCAGAGTGCCGCTGGCCTCTGCCCCCCAAGTACTACCAGCTATTTGCCCAGCTGCACCCGGAAGGCAGCGAGTGCTGCATGTTTACCCTACAACCTGGGACCTACAGGCCAGTACTATTTATTGTGGGGGGGCTTCTCTGCCAATGTTTATTTGTGGGTGGGCTGCGAGACTAACTTAGGCACTGACCGACAGAAGGTCAGGTGCCTGGTTAGTCTCCCTCCAAAAGGGGAGATGTGTTACAAATCGCTATTTGTAACTGGCCCTTTAAATGAAAAATTGCCCTGCTTCCCTGGATTGTGGAGAAGCCTATTTGCCAGCCTCCTTCCTTATGACTATGGCCCTGTGTGAGCGGTGATACCCCAGATGGCTATGCCATGGAGCCTATTCATATAATGAAAGACTATGGGAAAGACTTTAGCTCCGTGGCAATTGAACTGTGTGAATAGGATCTGCGCGCTATTCAGTAGTTTTGTGCGCTCAGATCCTAGCTATCTGGGGATATGTGAAATGTCTGTGTGTTATGTGTAAAATGTGACTTTATGTATTTTAAAGTGTTTTATGTTGTTTTGCAACCATGTGGTTAATGGAGTCTGCCTCAAGTCCTGGATAATTGAATTACTTCCCCCCATTGTCTCCAGGATAGAGGGCCCTGTAAAACCATGCTTCCAGAAGGTCAAATGCACATTTTTACTAACTTCTGAACCCCTGGTCCAATTCGTATGATTTTTGAGTATGTTGTTCCCCTGAATGGATTGATTGTGAATATGTATTTTTATGCGAATGTGATGTATATTTTGGGAGTTATGAATGTTGTGTAAAAACTGTATTTTTACTGTCTGTGATAATTATGTTAATCCCTTGTGTAGCATAATTATATCACAGACATAGGGGAGGATTTTGTGTGTAATTACTGGGAGTGGTTTTAATGATGTACGTGTATGATTGGTTGTTTTGTCCCGCCCTGTGGGTGGTCCTGTATTTTCAAAATGGTAATAAAAACCAGGCTGGGTGTTCCAGCACCTCAGACCTCTTCTGACCCTCTAACTTGCAGCCTCGACTCATGTTTGTAGGGGACAGCTATAATCACTACAGGGATTGCTATGCTCTGCATACTCCCTTAGCTACTGAGCTCTTGTAAGAGCTCTTGTTCCTGATCCTGCTTCGCTCGACAGAAGGAAGAGGTTCGCCTATTGGAACCTGGAGCCTGGTCGTAGGTCCAGGGCGCAGAGCAGACGGCGAGATACCAGCCCAGCAGCGGTGGTTCGTGGAGTCTGAAGTGCTTATGGTGGCTGCGGTGCTGATGGTCCTTTGGTAAGCGCTAGGAGCATCCATTTCTACGGTCCAACTTCCAGCCAGCCTGGAGGCAACCGTAACAGACCACTATTGGAGGGAGGGGGGTATAAGGACCACTATGGGAGGGAGGGGGCGTATAAGGACCACTATGGGAGGGGGGGGGTATAAGGACCACTATGGGAGGGAGGGGGGGGGTATATGGACCACTATGGGAGGGATGGGGAGGGATAAGGAACACTATGGGAGGGAGAAGGGGGATAAGGACCACTATGAGAGGGAGGGGGTGGGATAAGGACCACTATGGGAGGGGAGGGGGAAGTAAGGACCACTAGGGGAGGGGAGGGTAAGGACCACTAGGGGAGGGGTGAGTCAGGACCACTGGGGGGGGGGTGAAGGAACACGGGGGTGGGGAGGTAAGGACCACTGAGGGAGGAGGGGGGGAAGTCAGGACATATGGGGGGGGAGGGGGCGGCAAAAAATTTTTTGCCTACGGCGGCAAATATCCTTGCACCGGCCCTGCACACACTGCATTCACACACTGCATTCATGCACACACACACTGCATTCATGCACACACACACTGCACTCATACACACACGCTGCACTCATACACACACGCTGCTCTCATACACACACACATACGCACACACTGCATTCATTATACACACACTGTAAATAAATATTCAATTAATATATTTTTTTTAGGATCTAATTTTATTTAGAAATTTACCAGTAGCTGCTGCATTTCCCACCCTACTCTTATACTCGAGTCAATAAGTTTTCCCAGTTTTTTGGGATAAAATTAGGGGCCTCGGCTTATATTCGGGTCGGCTTATACTCGAGTATATACGGTAGATTGGTAGAATAGTATTTTTTAGTGGGGGTTTTTTGGAGCCATTAATAGTTGAATTGATATGCTTTTGTTGAAAAGTGAGTTTTTAATGATTTTTTGACTGAGTGGAGACTGAGTGAGCATCTAACGGAAAAGGGAAGGGAGTTCCACAGGAACGGTGCAACCCTAGAGAAGTCTTGGATACGAGCATCAGAGGTGGGAGTACGAACAGTGGATACAGGCAGGTCTTCGGCAGAGCGCAGGGGTCTAGACGGTACATACTTGTGTATTAAGGAGCATAGATAGGTGGGAGTAGTATTATGTAGAGATTTGAAAGCAAGAACCAGAATTTTATAATGAGACCTATATCTTACGGGAAGCCAATGCAGGGATTGACAGAGGGGTGAGGCGTGGGAGGTGGGGACGGACAGGAAGATTATAGACTCCAATGGGGCAAGTTGGGAGCACGTAAGACCAGTGAGAAGTGTATTGCAGTAGTCAAGGTGAGAGAGGATAGTGGCATGGACCAGCACCTTAGCCGTATCTGGCGTTAAGTAGGGGCGGATGTGCTCAATGTTTTTGAGATGGAAGCATTCAGCATTCTGTAGTCTGTATGTTTGTTTGTGTGTATTCATCAGTCTGTGTATGTATTCAGCAGTCTGTGTGTGTGTGTGTAGTCAGCAGTCTGTGTATGTATTGTATGTATGTATTGCATTTGATGGAGGTACCAATAAATCTTAGTTTAATCCCTTAAAACCGGAGGGCGTACTCGTACGCCCTATTCTAAGCAGCTCTAAACACCGCAGGGCGTAATAGTACGCCCTCACGTTTTTTCTTACTTACCTGGTAACCTGCGATCCCACGCTGGCGATCACGGGACTCACCTGGGATCCCAGGGAGTCCCCCGCGGTCGGGTCCTGCCTCCTCCGACCTCACAATCACATGACCGGGTTAGCTGGTTGCTGCTTTGCCAGCAGGGGGACTGCCTGTAATGACAGTTAGTCCCCCTGCTTGCTGGAAATCAGATAAAATAAAGTTAAAATCAGTGTAAAAAAAAAATTATATACTTAGATCATATATATATACTATATATATATATGATCTAAGTATATATATATACATATACATACACACACATACACTGTCTAGGTGCATTTTACTATTAATATATATATATAATTATATATATTAATATCAAATTACACGTAGACTGATACTGATTATATATATATATATATATATATATATATACATATATAATTATTGTTATATATATATTTATATATAATATAAAAAAATATGTAAATACGTTAAAAAATAAAAATAAAAAATAAAAAATAAATAATTAAAAAATATATAGATGTGTGTTATTTCGTTCTAACTGTATTGTGATATTAATATATATATATATATATATATTTATATCAAAATACACGTAGAACGAAATACTATATATATCTATATACATAAATATATACGTATATATCAATATATATATACCTATATATAAATAAAAATATTTTTAAAAAATTATATATATATATATACATATATTAATTCTACATATATATTTATGTAATATTTTTTACATAATTAGGTATTTTAATTAATTACAATTAGCGGGACCTGCCTGACAACCCATGCCGAAAGTATAGGGAATTTAATTTGCTAGCACTATATTTAGCCCTATAACTTTTCAAGACACCATAAAACCTGTACATGGGGGGTACTGTTTTACTCAGGAGACTTCGCTAAACACAAATATTAGTGTTTCAAAACAGTAGAATGTATTACAATGATGATATCGCCAGTAAAAGTGAAGTTTTTTGCATTTTACACAAACAAACAGCACTTACACGGACGATATTATTGCTGTGATACTTTTTTACTGTTTTGAAACACAAATATTTGGGTTCATCGAAGTCTCCCGAGTACAACAGTACCCCTCATGTACAGGTTTTATGGTGTTTTCAAAAATTACAGCGTCAAATATAAGGATTGTGTTTCATCTTTTTCACATTAAAATTCGCCAGATTGGTTACGTTGCCTTTGAGACTCTATGGTAGCCCAAGAATGAAAATTACCCCTATGATGGCATACCATTTGCAATAGTAGACAACCCAAGGTATTGCAAATGGGGTATGTCCAGTCTTTTTTAGTAGCCACTTAGTCAGAAACACTGGCCAAATTTGGCTTTTTTTTGCATTTTTCACACACAAACAAATATTAATGCTAACTTTGGACAGTGTTTGCGACCAAATGGCTACTAGTGATGTCCTGAACAGTTCACAAGGAGCCGTTCACCGGCGAACGTAGCGTGTTCGCGGTCGCGAACACGCGCGATGTTCAGTCCGCCCCCTATTCGTCATCATTGAGTAAACTTTGACCCTGTACCTCACAGTCAGCAGACACATTCCAGCCAATCAGCAGCAGACCCTCCCTCCCAGACCCTCCCACCTCCATGACGAATAGGGGGCGGACCGAACATCGCACGTGTTCGCGACCACGAACACGCTATGTTCGCCGGCGAGCGGTTCCTGGCGAACTGTTCGGGACATCACTAATGGCTACTAATAAAGACTGGACATACCCCATTTGCAATACCTTGGGTTGTCTACTATTGCAAATGGTATGCCATTATGGGTGTAAATTTAATTCCTGGGCTACTATACAGTCTTAAAGGCAACGTAACCAATCTGGCGAATTTCAATTTTAAATGTAATGTGCTATTTTTAACCCTGTATCTTCCCAAAACACCATAAAACCTGTACATAGGGTGTACTGTTTTACACGTGAGACTTTGCTGAATACAAATATGTGTATTTTTTGCAGTAAAAGCAAACAGTACTATGACATTGACAGTTAAAATGTCATTTAGAACTAAAAAAAATAACAACATTTCTTATTTACTCCCATTTTTTTCATATTAAATTATGTTTCATAGCTAAATATTTGATATATTTGATATTAAATATTAAATTATGTTTCATAGCTAAATATTTGATAGATTTGATATTTGATATTAAATGAAAGCCCCTGAATAAAATGATATATAACAAGTGTTGGTGCATTTAATATGAAAGAGGTGAATTACTGTTGGACAGACATGTAGCGCAAATGCCAGGTTTTGTTTATGTTTTGTTTTGTTCACAACGTGTACATTTGGCTCAGTCCTTAAGAAGTTAATTTTATCGATAATTTACATATTTATTCCTTACGTGGTTGTGTAGGCAGGCTCCCAGTGTACTACTTTGCCCAAGGTCCTTTAATGCTGTTAAGACAGCCTTGCCACTGCTGTACTCTTGTGCAATAGTACAACATTTGAGGTCTATGAATAGGGTTCTGTTAGTGAACAGCATCCTACGTAGCCCAGCTTGCATAATGCACAAGAAAATTACCATTTCCCACACTCTTTGTTAGAGATGGCTGAAGAAGTTGACACAATTTGATGGTAGGAGGTCAACCTTTTGCAAGGTTTTAAAACCTTACCAATGATTGTCAGATGAAGTAGTATTTACTTTGTCTTGTAATATCAATTTAATATGTCAGCTATTACATTGCGTGGGAAAATATTAGTAAGAGCACTCTGATTGGTTGGCTTGTCTCAAACTTTGGCTGTTGGCGTTCTCTCATAGGTTGACTTACAAACAATCATAGCGTATAAAATTTCCCACATGATGCTATAACTGACATTGCTTGGAAAACCCTTTATAAGAGATTTCTGTGGGGCAAGGTGGATTAATTTTGCTGCGAATGCAGCAAATCCAGGCTCATAGAAATCCAAACTATTTACCTGCTAAAGCCGGTGGGCAAATAGTTCCAAACCCTCAATTGTGAAAGCGCTAGTATGTGCCAGTGCTTGCTAGCCAGCCAACACAAGGAAAAGTAAAATTATGTCATATTTTGTTAATGATGGCAGGTGGGGACATATGGTGGTACATTACCTGCATTAACGAAATATGGGTTTCCTATTGATATCCCATAGGATTTTTATTTGTTTTATTTAGGGATCGACCGATATTGATTTTTTAGAGCCGATACCGATACCGATATCCTGTGAACTTTCAGGCCGATAGCCGATATAATTTGCCGATATTCTGACATTTACCATTTTGGAAAATAAAAAACTATTTCTAAAGGTAAATGCACAAAATATACATGCCACGTGTAGTGGATGCAGTGTGTTTAGACAGGGGAGCTGTGCATGTGTGTGTAGTGGATGCAGTGTGTGTGTAGTGGATGCAGTGTCTGTGTAGTGGATGCAGTGTGTGTTTGTATAGTGTGTGTGTATATAATGCAGTGTGTGTGTATATAATGCAGTGTGTGTGTGTACATAATGCAGTGTGTGTGTTTGTATAGTGTGTGTATATACTGCAGTGTGTGTTTGTATAGTGTGTGTGTGTATATAATGCAGTGTGTGTTTGTATAGTGTGTGTGTATTTAATGCAGTGTGTGTTTGTGTAGTGTGTGTATATAATGCAGTGTGTGTTTGTGTAGTGTGTGTGTGTATATAATGCAGTGTGTGTTTGTATAGTGTGTGTGTATATAATGCAGTGTGTGTTTGTGTAGTGTGTGTGTATATAATGCAGTGTGTGTTTGTATAGTGTGTGTATAACAATGCAGTGTGTGTTTGTGTAGTGTGTGTATATAATGCAGTGTGTGTTTGTATAGTCTGTGTGTATATAATGCAGTGTGTGTTTGTGTAGTGTGTGTGTGTATATAATGCAGTGTGTGTTTGTATAGTGTGTGTGTGTATATAATGCAGTGTGTATTATATATACACACACTATACAAACACACTGCATTATATATACACACACACACTATACAAACACACTGCATTATATATACACACACACACTATACAAACACACTGAATTATATACACAGTGTGTTTGTGTAGTGTGTGTGTGAGGGGGCATTTTTTATTAAAACATTTTTTTTTAAATTTTTATATTCAATTAATTTTTTTTATATATATTTAATTATTATTATTTTTTATTTTTTGTTGTCCCCCCTCCCTGCTTGTTGCCTTGCCAGGGAGGGGGGATATGTTAATCCCTGGTGGTCCAGTGGCATTGGCTTAGCTGGGGGAGGGGAGGGGCAGCAAGCGTTTACTCACCTCCCAGCAGCTCCTCCAGCTCCCCAGTGTAAATCTCGCGAGACCTGCGGCCGTAGGGCTTGTAATGAGCTTGGCGGTCCTGGGAGGTATTATCGGCAATATCGGTATCCCTATTGGCCGATACCGATATTGCCGAAAATACCGAATATCGTCCGATTATATCGGTAAAACCGATAATCGGTCGATTCCTAGTTTTATTACTTTTTAATGTGGCGACAGGCTAGCAATTCCTGGCCAGCCTCCACATAATTAACACTTATGCTGCCAATGCAAATGGCAAGTGAATGATAATTTGCGAACGTGCATCTAATGGGATACATTTGGTATTGCAAATTGCAAACAATTTTAGATTTTCCGAACTGTTCTTTGCAAAGCATTTTGTCTATGTAGATATATATATATATATCTATATATATATATATATAGATATATATATATATATATCCTGATGTGTATTTCAATGCAGTGTTAATTTTGTCGACTAACAATTTTAGTCAAAGTTTAGTCAACTATTTGACATTTAATCAACTAATACTAGACTTAAACTATAACAATTCAGATGGCTAAAATATGACTAAAACTAAAATGACTTTTTAGTCAAAAGACTATGACTAAAACTAAATTGAAATTTGCTGTCAAAATTACCACTGAAAAGAGGGGCTGTGGAAGGGGCAAAAGAGACAGACCAGGGCTTCGGAGAGAAACATCTACAGGGGCTGGGAGGACACAAAGAGACACAGAGGGGCTGGGGAAGGGGCAAAAGATACAGATAGAGGCTTTAACTAAACCCAGTAGATTTTAGTCATGTCGACTAAAATCTACCTGGAGATTTGGTCGACTAAAATCTACTGGATATTTAGTTGACAAAAATTTTATTAAATTAATACTTATCCATACTTTTCCAATATTTTCTTATAGGTTAACACAGACATATATGATGATTTATACTCCAGCTCTTCCAGTAAGTTGATTTGTGAGCATTTTGATATGTAAAAGTTAATGTTATTCCATTTGATGTATACGTTCGTATGTCAAAATGTAAATGCTTTGTTTTACATCCTTGTTTGTATCCATTTGGTTTATTGCCAGAAATATAGGACCTTTCAATAGTACATTAGCCTATGACACAAACTATGGCTTCAATTCCATATTATCAGCAAACTCCTGTCAACAATTATCTGGTTTTGTCTAATATTTTTAACAAATTTCAACTGGATTAAATGCCGCCAGTTAAACATTTCTAGCAGTCAAATGTGATCAAAGGAAGCACATTTATCAGCCTATTTAAATGACTAATACAAGCCTATGAGGTGTAGTAAGGGAGGTTGCCACGAGTAGGGGCATGTCCACTCTGTGGCGTCTCCAGGATTCATACTTGGGGGGGGGGGGGGGCACATAAGGGGCCAGGGACAAAAGTAGGGGGGCAGTTATAAAACGTGTATAGATGTGTGTGTGTGTGTGTATATAGTTAATACATTGCTAAACACAAATGCACACACCAGTTAAGCCATACAACTTGATTTTACCACAGACATCTCACTTTAACAGTGCTCTCATGACTGCAAGGGATTCTGGGTAGGTGTAAACAAATGAGCTCACAGGGCTCGACAAACCCCAGGCGCCAGGTGTAGACATTTCGCCCTGGTGCCTGGCATTTGTCAGCCCTTTGCTAAGCCGCGCAGGAAATATTGAAGTCGGACGCCACAGAGAGCATTGAGGCACGCGAGGGAGCAGTAACCTTCCTGCAGTTCCTCTCTGCTCCCCTGCACGCTGTTTAGTGACATGACGTCACTCCGGCTCCAGCATCACTACAGAAAGCACGCAGGGGAGCAGAAAGAAACTGCAGGAAGATTGAGAGGAGACACACTGGATGCCAGGGAAAGATACACTCAGCTCTCCCAAAAGTAGGGAGGCTGGGTGTGTGTCTCAGTCAGAGAGTGTGTGCCTGTCACTGTATGTCTACCAGAATGTGTGTATTTCTGTCAGTGTGTCTGTCAAAACCTGTTTTGGGCCCCTAAAGACACATGCCCATCAGGTGGCCGTAATTATATGGGCCACTCGATGGGCCCTGGTGTAACCGCAGTTAGTAGTTACACCACTGCGCCTTCCTTATTACAGACAAGACACATTTTCATGCAAGATAATCTTACATGGTGTTTAGAAGGGGCTGTGATGAAGTGTGTAGAGAGGAGTCTGTTTATGGTGTACTATGTGTAACTAGGGGCTGTAGTGTGAGCACGTGCTCATGTATAGGAGCTTTTGAGATTGTGTGTGTGCTAAAAGTGTCAGGATCCAGACAGGGATCCAACACGCAGAGTACTAAAATAGATAGACGTATACCGGACCTTAGATTGGCTGGACTAACGTCACATAAACATAGAATAGTCAGGGGCGAGCCGAGGTCGAGGGAAGGAGAAGACAGGTAAGCGAGGTCCAAGCCGAGAATCAAGGGTAGGAGATAGAATCAAAGTCAGAAAACACGCCAAGTCAATAACCAAAAACCAAACACAGAGAACGCACTGAGGGAACAGCCAAGCTGAAACCACGACAGGGCAATGAGTTACTGGAAGTGATTATCATTTATACCCTCTCTCTTTAATTGGTGCCCATGCTCCCAAAACGTCCTGGTCTGAATGTTCAGGCGGGTCGTGACGTCATCGTCGTCGTGACGTCGGCGGAATTGCGCCGCGTCATAAAAGGAGCCGGGTTTATCGCGGCCAGCGTTCAACATGCCGATATTGCTGGAGGGGAGAGAGGTATCAGTAGCAGGTACCATGACAGTAACCCCCCTCTTAGGAACGCCCACAGGGCGAAGAGGACCAGGCCGAGACGGAAAGCGGGCATGATACGCCCGAAGAAGGCGAGGAGCGTGGATATCCGCATGAGGAACCCAGGATCTCTCTTCAGGACCAAAACCCTTCCAGTCGACAAGATACTGTAAATTCCCCCGAGAGATACGGGAGTCAAGGATGAGATTTACCTCATATTCCTCCTGGCCCTCTACCTGAATAGAAGAGGGAGGAGTCGAGTCCGAGGTGAATATATTGCAAACGAGAGGCTTCAAAAGAGAAACATGAAAAGAATCAGGAATGCGTAGACTAGGAGGAAGAGCAAGTTGGTAAGCAACAGAATTGACCCTCCGTAGGACCGTGTAAGGACCAACGAAACGAGGAGCGAATCTCATGGGGGGAACCTTCAAATGCAAGTGTCTGGTACTTAACCACACTTTATCCCCAGGGTAGAACGTAAGAGCAGGCCTTCTGCGTTTATCCGCATGCCGTTTGAATAGAGCAAAAGTGCGAACAAGGACATGGTGAATCTGATCCCACAACTTCCTCAGATTGGCAACGTGGTCATCAACCATCGGCAAACCCTGTGAGGAGGATACCGACGGAAGAACGGTAGGGTTGAAGCCATAATTCATGAAGAAGGGGCTAGTATGAGTAGAATCGCAAACCAAATTGTTGTGTGCAAACTCCGCCCAAGGAATCAAATCAACGCAATTATCCTGGTGTTCGAATACAAAACAGCGCAAATATTGCTCGATCTTCTGGTTGGTACGTTCAGCAGCCCCATTAGATTGGAAATTCAATTGGATACCCAACTGGGAACAGAAGGATCTCCAAAAACGAGATACAAACTGGGGACCCCTATCAGAAACAATATCCGTAGGCATTCCATGCAAGCGAAAGATCTCCCTAGCAAAGATCACGGCTAATTCGGGAGCAGAAGGTAGTTTAGGTAAGGGAATAAAATGAGCCATTTTAGTAAACCTGTCAACAACAGTGAGAATGACTGTGTGGTTATGAGAGACCGGTAATTCGACAATAAAGTCCATAGCTAAACTGGACCACGGTTTCTTAGGTATAGCTAAAAGTTGTAGTAAGCCACACGGAAGCGTGTGAGGTTGCTTAGATTTAGCACAAACGGTACAAGCCATGACATACTCTCTAGCATCTCCACGTAAGGTAGGCCACCAAAATTTTGGGAAAATCAGAGAGAAGGTCTTGTGGATGCCAGGATGTCCGGCAATTCTACTGTCGTGGAAGCATGAGAGTAATTCAGTCTGGAGAGAAGAGGGAACAAAGTACTTCCCAACAGGGGTATTCGCTGGAGCCAAATGTTGTTCCTTCTCTATTTTGAGTAATAAAGGTGAATGAACTTTCAAACTGGTATTGGCTACAATGTTCTGCTTAGGAACTATGGAAGACATGGGAAGTTCCTGAAATGTATTAGGTTCGAATTGACGTGAAAGAGCATCAGCCTTGGTATTCTTGGTGCCAGGTCTGTAGGTTAGAACGTAATTAAAATGAGCAAGGAACAAGGACCAACGAGCTTGTCTGGCGGACAATCTTTTGACTTCCCCAATGTAAGACAAATTCTTATGGTCAGTCAAAATGGTAACTGGTAGCAAAGTCCCTTCTAAGAGATGCCTCCATTCCTTCAAGGCCATTATCACAGCCAACAGTTCCCTGTCCCCAATGTCATACCGTCTCTCCGTGTCAGATAATTTTTTCTAAAAAAATCCACACGGATGTAACGGTTTACCCAACCCTTGCCTTTGTGAAAGCACTGCCCCTACCCCCGTCTCAGAGACATCCACTTCCAGTAAAAAAGGCAAAGCGGTGTCAGGATGAACCAAAATTGGAGCAGAGGCAAAAGTCTCCTTAAGAGTCTTGAAGGCAGCCAATGCCTCCTTAGTCCACACTTTGGTGTTAGCCCCCTTCTTGGTCATGTTAGTAATGGGCGCTATAGTCGACGAGAATCCCTTAATGAAGCGTCTATAATAATTGGCGAACCCGATAAATCTTTGTAAGGCTTTGAGTCCAGAGGGTAAAGGCCAGTGTAAGATAGACTGAAGTTTCAGTGGGTCCATCTTGAAACCTTCACCGGAAATAACATAACCTAGAAAATGTATCTGGACTTGGTCAAAACTACATTTTTCCAGTTTGCAGTATAAACCGTGTTTTAAGAGTTTATGCAATACTCTCCTAACTTGTCTGTGATGAATCTCTTTGTTTTTGGAATGTATTAGTATGTCATCTAGGTATACTATTACGCATTCCTCTTGAAATTCTCTCAAAACTTCGTTGATGAGATCCTGGAAAACAGCTGGAGCATTACATAGCCCGAAGGGCATCACAGTATACTCATAGTGCCCATAATGGGTATTGAATGCAGTTTTTAACTCATCGCCTTGCAGAATTCTTACCAAGTTATAGGCTCTTCGTAAGTCCAACTTAGTAAAAATTCTGGACCCCTTAATTCTATCAAATAGCTCAGTGATTAGAGGAATAGGGTAAGCGTTCTTAATGGTTATTTTATTTAGACCCTGGTAATCTATGCATCCTTTTTTGAAACAAAGAAAAATCCAGCCCCCGCTGGTGATGTAGACCATCTAATAAAACCTTTCTCCAGATTTTCTTTTATATATTCTTCTAGTACTAGATTCTCTTTAGTGGATAAAGGGTACACAGTACCTCGGGGAGGCATCGTGTCAGGTAGGAGTTTAATAGAGCAGTCAAAGACCTATGGGGGGGTAAAGTGTCAGCCCTACCTTTATCAAAGACTGATTTAAGGTCCTGGTACTGAGGGGGTATTCCTGAATCAATGCACTGGGAATGTTGAGAGGGTATGTTATTTATGGGAACCGGTCTGATCCGAAGCAAGAACCTGCCCGTACAACCCGAACACCACGATACTATCTCTCCTAATTCCCAGTCAATGACAGGATTGTGTTTCCTTAGCCATGGATATCCTAGAACCAAAGGAAAAGAAGGAGAAGAAATCAAAAGTAACGATATAGTCTCCTCGTGTAACATGCCTATAGTAGCTTTGATTGGTAAGGTCTCATGAGAAATGACAGGCTCTGACAGTGGTCTACCATCTATGGCCTCTACGGCCAAGGGTGTTTCTCTTAATTGAAAGGGAAGGCATTGTTTTTTGGCAAAAGCTAGATCTATGAAGCTCTCTGCTGCGCCAGAATCTATTAAAACAAAGGTATTCACGGAAATCTTCTCCCAGATCAAAGAGATAGGAATAAGGAGCCTATGGTCTGAGTGTTTATAGAGGACGAGATCGCATCACCGAAGGCCTGTCCTCTGGAGGTACTTAGGTGGGAGCGTTTCCCGGCCTAGTAGGACAGGTAGTGAGTAAGTGACCCCTTTGTCCACAATATAAACAAAGACCCTCTCTTTTCCTGTATTGTCTCTCTTGTTCAGTTAGTCGAGTAGTTCCTAACTGCATAGGTTCAGGTAGTGCTAGAGCCATAGAGTCGGAGTTTTGGAACGAGGGAGCTAATCTAATAGAAGGTCTACGAATTCTATCTCTAGTATTTTGTCTTTGTCCCATTCGTTCATTAATGCGGGATAAAAATGAGATCAGATCTTCCAAATTTTCAGGAAGTTCTCTAGTGGCTACCTCATCTAACATTTCATCAGATAGTCCATTTAGAAAGACATCTATGAATGCCTGTTCATTCCATTTCACCTCAGAAGCCAAAGATCTGAATTCCAACGCATAATTCACAAGAGAACTATTTCTTTGCCTGAGGCGTAGTAATGCCTTAGCGGCGTTAGTCTTCCTCCCTGGAGGATCGAATGTTCTCCTAAAGGCTTCTACAAAGGCGTTATAATTGTAAACTAGCGGGTTATCATTTTCCCATAATGGATTGGCCCACCTAAGTGCCTTATCTATCAGCAAGGTTTTGATAAATCCGACCCTGGCTCTGTCAGTAGGATAGGCCCGGGGTTGCAATTCGAAATGAATACTAATCTGATTCAAAAAACCTCGACAAGTATCTGGTGAACCATCATAGCGTAGTGGTGAGGTTACACGAAAGGGAGCCCCTACCGTAGCTACTTCTAATCCTGTGTTACCAGGGCCAGAAAAAGACGTACGGGTCTCCTCAGACTGCAAGTTCGGCCGAGATAATAAGGCCTGTAGGGCCATAGCCATTTGGTCCATTCTATGATCCATTGCTTCGAATCTAGAGTCCTGAGAGGAGGCCTGGGGACTAGTACCTGCAGGATCCATTGGCCCTGTCGTAATGTCAGGATCCAGACAGGGATCCAACACGCAGAGTACTAAAATAGATGTATACCGGACCTTAGAGTGGCCAGACTAACGTCACATAAACAGAGAAAAGTCAGGGGCGAGCCGAGGTCGAGGGAAGGAGAAGACAGGTAAGCGAGGTCCAAGCCGAGAATCAAGGGTAGGAGATAGAATCAAAGTCAGAAAACACGCCAAGTCAATAACCAAAAACCAAACACAGAGAACGCACTGAGGGAACAGGCAAGCTGAAACCACGACAGGGCAATGAGTTACTGGAAGTGATTATCATTTATACCCTCTCTCTCTTTAATTGGTGCCCACGCCCCCAAAACGTCCTGGTCTGAATGTTCAGGCGGGTCGTGACGTCATCGTGACGTCGGCGGAATTGCGCCGCGTCATAAAAGGAGCCGGGTTTATCGCGGCCAGCGTTCAACATGCCGATATTGCTGGAGGGGACAGAGGTATCAGTAGCAGGTACCATGACAAAAAAGGCCTGTAAAGTGTGTCCGTGTGCATCTAGGGGCTGCATTGTGAGTGTATGTGTATTGGGGTTGCATTGTGTGCTTTATATGGGAAGGCAGGGCCTGGAATTGTGGGAGGGGCTGATCCGGCCTATATATGCTCAAATCTACCTCCGTACCGGGCTGACGTTGATTGGTCACTTCCGGTTCCGGTTTCGCCAGAAGAGTTCCCTCGTGGTTTTCCAGGCCCAGTTACAGCCAGAATACTTTCCAGGCAATCCAGCAGGCCCTCGTTGCACAGAACACCGACGCCGGCTTCAACCGATCGAACATGGTTGCTCCCAGCGCCGCTAAGCTCCCAAAGCACCTTACCGTACGTCCGGGTCAGCTGACGAGCACCTGGTAACAGTGAGTACACGTAAACACGTATTGAAACTACCAAACGAAGAGCACACGTACAAACGCGATAAGAATTAATACGTAACTCACATTTAAAACGGAATGACACGAGCATTTAGGCACGAACGTGACCATACGAGCCCATTTAACATCACCAAATACACAGTCATTCACATGGTAGAGACCCATATGGCTAATCTCTCCTTCACATAATATGAAACATTCTGTTTGGCTTAATCCATGTTACTTAGCTTTATACAAATGACATATGTCAGCTCCGCCACCTACCGTGGGAAGCACAAAACTACACTGTTATACTAAACATATCACTACCTTGCTTACAGTTATAGTTGGTCTTACTGGGTTAAACTAATTGTATTGTTGTGCCATGATATGTTTTATCATGTAAGTTAATCATTACGCTTTAATCAAACATAGGTTTGCTCTGGTCACATAGACAGCGCCAAGTAATCTTTTTTTTTTTTTTTTTTTTAGACAATCTTTATTTATTAGGTTTTTCCATTTTTATCCAATACGTCAAATAAAAGAAGGGTTTACAAAGGGAGTAGAGGGAGGGAAGTCAAACTGTTCCGTGTACAGAAGCGGTAGTAAACTTTTCAGTTACATAGCATTGCGTATTTTCATGTGTACATATCCCGTCTAAAATCAACAAAAGGAATCCTGCTTAGAACACGGGGAATGTCTGATAGGCCCTAGTGGTCTCCCATCTCAGCTTCGTTTACATAAATTCCAACTGAAGTCAGTGTTTATTTTTCCTAGGTTGTCTAATCGCGCCTGTCAGTGCTGGGACTCTCACCTTTCTGAGTCTCTTATGTGAGATGTACTGATCAGGCGCAATTGCGCAACTAGATTGTGTATAACCCGTCTTCGTCTGTCACTCTAAGGGGGGGGGGGGGGGACAGGTCGGGTGGGTGAGTCTGAGTATTCAATGCCCCCTGTCCGAACTTGTCCAAGCCGATGTGATGCCCAGTGGTGAGAGTAGAAACCTCGACCCCGATTACTCGAGCGTGGCCGTGTAAGTCCATCGTCTCGTCTCAGTATATTATGTCCATGACCGTAGCTCAGTCTATGGGCCTTGAGGCGGAGGGACTGTCGTATGGACGGGGTAAGTGTAGGGCCGAGGAGGAGGGCTAGGGGGGGGGGGGAGAGTCGGCAACAGCGGGGAGGTATCAGGTGATGGGTCCGCCCGCGCCACCCCGACACAAAGCCCAACAATTCGTGTCTTCACAAACTCCCGTCTATTCGGTCCCCCGGACCCGGGTACCCGCCGGTACACGAGCCGTGTACGCAATCCAGGGGGCCCAGAGTCTGGCGCACTTTTCCGCCGTCGCCCTGAGGTCAGCTGTGAGGCTCTCCATACTGTATATCTCTTCTACCGCTTCCATCCAGTTAGCTATGGTTGGGGCTATTGTGGTTTTCCAGCGAGTGGGAATTAGGCTCTTGGCTGCGTTTAGGAAGTGTCGCGTAAGAGATCTCTTGTATGCTCCCAGGGGCATCGCGGAGTGGTGTAGTAGCATCGGCAGGGGTTGCAATGGTATGTCTGAATCCAGTATCTCCCGGAGTTTCTCGTGGACTTGTCGCCAGAATGCCTCGATGGGAGGGCAGGACCACCAGATGTGTAGGTCCGTACCTTCGTTCGTCCCGCACCTCCAGCATGTAGCCGATGGTAGCAACCCCATCTGGAACAGCCTATGGGGGGTCCGATACCAGTTCGTCATGAGCTTGTAGTTAGTCTCTTGGAGTTTCGCACTGGACGTACCTTGATGAGAGAGGACGTGTATCTTCTCCCAATCCGCCTCCGAGAGGACTGTGCCCGTGCTTTGTTCCCATTTAGATTGGTATCTCGCAGGGGGGAGTCTGGCAGCCTGTATTATCATAGAGTACAGCGTGGAAATTCCTCGTGGTAGGTGTCGTTCCTCCGTACAGAGGGTCTCAAAGCCCGTCTTTTTCCTGAGTAGTAGTTGCTTACCCGGGAGGGAGCTGTGGTAGTGCCGGATCTGTTGGTAACGAAACCGGGTGAGCCCCGTTGGGGGGGCTGAGGGGGTTAGCGTCTCTAGCGGTTTTAGGCGAGTTCCCGCGCACCATTCTCCCAGATATGGAGTGTTCAGGTCAGTCAAGTCGGCAATGTCCCTGGGGGCCAGTCCGCCTCCAATCTCCGGATTATGGATCACCGGGGTCAACGGGTTTGGGTTAGTGGTGAGGTCGAGTTTGTACCGTAAAGACGCCCAGATCTGTAGGGTAGCTCCAATGAGTGGGTGTGAGCGAATCTCATTTGCCTGTGCGGGCCTCGGCAGCCAGGTTGCCCAGGGTAGGCGTTCCCTGGAGGCGGCTCGCTCCAAACCTACCCATTGCTTATCCGTGTCTGGCACGTGCCAGTCTATCACCCTGAGGAGATGCGCAGCCTGGTAGTAGGCTTGAATCGAGGGTAGTGCTACCCCCCCCCTGGCGCTTTGGCCTGATCAAGTGCGTGTATCTAAGTCTGGCGACTCCTGAAGCCCACACGAAGCGACTGATTGCCGTGGATACCTCGGTGAAGAAGGTTTTGGGGATATAGATGGGGATCGTCTGAAATAGGTACAGGAGGCGCGGCAGGAGGTTCATCTTGACCGCGTTTATTCTCCCGAACCAGGATATACAAGACCCTCCCCATCTTTTCATGTCCGTGGCCAGAGTCCGCAGGAGGGGGAGGAAGTTTTCAGCGTATAGCTTTGTCATGTCTCTCGTCAGCCAGATGCCAAGGTATTTAATGCGTTGCGTGCACCATCGGAAAGGGAAGTTAGCTTTCAGTTGGGTTGTTAGGTCGGGGGGGAGCACCAGGGGTAGTGCCTCGGATTTCTCCGTGTTCAGGCGCAGGTTGGAGAGCGCTCCATACATATGAAAGGCCCGCAGCAGATTGGGAAGCGTTATTATCGGGTTACCAATAAAGAAAAGCAGGTCATCCGCATAGGCGGCTACTTTGTGTTCCGTGTTAGCTACTTTAATTCCCGTAATGCCCCCATCCCGTCTGACCGCCGCTAGAAAGGGCTCCAGCGTGAGGGCAAACAGGAGCTGGGACAGGGGGCACCCTTGTCGCGTGCCATTGTTGATGGAGAAGGCAGGGGATAGCGCTCCGTTTATCCTCAGGCGGGCCTTCGGGGACGTATATAGGGCCGCTATCCAAGAGCGAATGTTTGGGCCGAAACCCATATTCCGGAGGGTTTCTTCCACGAACTGCCAGTCGACTCTATCAAAAGCCTTCTCGGCGTCAGTGGAGAGTAGGAGGCCCCCCCGGGAAGAGGACGTAGCGGAGTGGATTATGTTGAGGGCTCGGGTCGTATTGTCCTTCGCCTCCCGTCCCGGAATGAAACCCGTCTGGTCCGGGTGAACCAGGTCCGGTGCTACCCCCCCCACGCGGCGGGCCAGAATCTTTGTGAAGAGCTTAAGGTCCGCGTTGAGGAGGGAGATAGGCCTATAACTGGCGCAGGACGTGGGGTCCTTACCCTCTTTCGGGATCACCGCTACTGTTGCCATCAAGGTGTCCTCCGGGAACCTCCCACCCTCCAGCACCGAGTTAAGGCTCGTCAGCAGTTCAGGCAGGAGCTGTTCCTCAAATGTCCGCAGGTATGCCACCGGGAAGCCGTCCGGACCTGGAGCTTTGTTCGTCTTTGCTGCCTTAAGGGCGCCTTTGAGCTCTTCCAGGGTTATTGGGGCGTCTAGGTCCTCGGTTTGTGTCTGCGTAAGCCTCCGGGTGAGGTGTTGCTCCAAGTATTCCTGGATGTCAGCCCGTCTCCGTTGGACCGTCTCCGCATCGTTCCCTTTCGGTAAGTTGTACAGTTTCGAGTAGAATTCCCTGAATTCGTTCATGATGGCTTCTGGCTTCCGCTCGGGGGGTGAATTAGTCTTTTGCAGGACTGTAATGCTGGACTGTCTCCTTTTTTTGCGAAGCATGCGGGCCAGTAGGCGTCCGCATTTGTTCGAGTTCTCGTAAAAGAATCTCCGGGACCTGCGGAGTGTGTGCGTCAAGTTTCGTGACAGAAGGGCACGTAGGTTCCTCCTCGCCTCCAGCAAGGGGCGGAGATTATCCGCCGTCGGATCGGCTCTGTGTGTTTTTTCAAGCTGCGCTGCAAGTTCGTGTAGGTCCTTCAGTGCAAGGTTTTGTTCTCGTTTGCGTCTCGTGCAGGTCTTTATAAAGTGGCCGCGTAGGACACATTTGTGGGCTTCCCATCTTACTTGAGGGGAGGTATCCGAAGCTGGGTTCTCTAGGAAGTAGCGCCGAATGACCTCCTTCGTTTCCGTACATACTACTGGGTCCCCGAGCACCTGTTCATTCAACCTCCATTGTCTGTTTCTAGGTTTAAACAGGGGAGAGCGCAGCGAGGCTAGAACTGGGGCATGGTCTGACCATATCGTCGTCTGGATGTCGCAAGACATAAGGAGGTGTAGATATTCCTGAGAGATCAGGATATAATCCAGGCGGCTATGGCCATGGTGGACCTGTGAGTATAACGAGAAGTCCTTATCTTCAGGGTGGAGAACTCTCCAGGCGTCGGCCAGTCCCGCGTCGCGTAGAACCTTCCCGACCGTCCGGATACAGAGCCCGGAGTGTGAGCTGCAGCCTCTGGAGGTGTCGAGTCTGGGGTCTATCGGAACATTAATGTCACCGGCAACGATGAGCAGGCCCTCTCGGAACTGTTCTAGTAGTTGGAGGGTCTTTGAGAGGAATCGGTGTTGTCCCGTATTCGGGGCTTAGAGTGAGGCCAACGTGTATTTCTTATCGGCAATCGTACCCTTAAGAAATAAGTAGCGCCCGTTAGGATCGATTTTCGATTCCGTGCAACAGAACGGAATGTGTTGGGCGAAAAGGATTGCCACTCCCGCCCTTTTTGCCGACTGGTGATTTGCGAAATACCCAGTTGGGAACCTCGAGTCCCCCAGGGAGGGGGGGGCAGTACCCTTAAAGTGGGTCTCCTGGAGGAATGCTATAGAGGCCCGAGCCGTCCACAGGGACCGGAGCAGGTGGGACCTCCTTTCCGGGGTGTTCAGACCTCTCACATTGTTGGTCCAGAGCCGCAGGGGGGCCGGGTCAAAACCACCACCCGAACGCCCCGCCATAGCCGACAGGGAAGGGGGGGGGTGAGTTCTGTGGGCCGGGGGGGGGGAGGGGGGCAGGTAGTCAGTGGGGAAACTCGTCAAGGGGGGGGGGGGGGAAGGGGGAGTCCGTAGAGTCGGGAGGGAGGTCAGGAAGTAGCGGATAACCCGCTATCAGAATTAGTTGGACTTGACTGTGTGGGAGGCATCCGACAGGTCTGAGTCCCCAATCCCTTTAAATAACTCAGCCACCCGCGGTCCTCCCGTCCGTTACCCTCAGTCTGTCCGCGGGGTCGTACGCGAGATCCGTACAGGTAGAGTCAGAGCACTCTGTGTAAGGCGCGGTGAGACAACTAGTATGTGTAAAACACAACGTCCGGCCCTCGGCCGTTCTAATATGAGCAAAACAAGCATAAGCAAAACTAAAACTATATCTAATACTAGGGTCTAGGTACGCATCTGGTTTCAACAGGTCTTTAACATGGTAGGGGGTCTAACTCTCGTCTAACTGACCAATACTCAAAGCCCAACTCCCCGGGCTTCGAGGCCCAACGTGCTTAGCGGAACCCAGTGGTACACATTATACACCCCCATCTCCCCCCCATCCCAGCCACCCTCCAGAAAGCAGCCAAGCCAGGAAGTTTAGTCTGTTCTCTCGAGTCCAATCAGGCCAATGCCCTCCAAAGACCCGTCCCCCACCCAAATCCCGGGGAGGGCTAACGTTTAATCTGTTTGCTTACCCTGATAATTCAGCGGGGGGGGGGGGGGGGGAAGAGTGCGGGTACAGTTCCTTGAGAGCGTCCCAAAGTTCGTTTCAATGCATATCTGCACGGGGGGGGGGGGGGAGCGGTAGCAGAGTCACCTTTGGCCAGCGTCCGAGGTTCATTCCCACCTCCCAACCTACAGACTATTGCCCGCTATGGTCAACCACGATGCCCACCCCAGGTACCTCAATAGTAAGCCGTGTCTATGCTCCAGTAGGGTGTCACTCTTCAGATCCTGCCGGGCCACCAAGCATCCGGGCTGGGGATTCTCTTATTCTCCGTGCGTCCGGCGGTGGGCTGCTCGTTTCCCGTCTCCGGTTGGGAGCCAGCGGCGTTTCCAGCAGCCAGTTACGGGTGCGCACGTGGGGTAGTTGTAGCGCTCGCAGTGTGGGGGCTACATCATCAGGCCATTGGATATGCAGCCAGGTGTTGCCCTGTCGTATCTGCAGGCTGAATGGGAAGCCCCAGCGGTAGGGCACATTCTTCTCTCGCAGCATGGCCGTTATGGGCCGTAGTGCTCTCCTCGCGTCTAAGGTCAGGCTAGAGAGGTCCTGGAACAGTGCCACGTTTGCTCCCTGGAACATTATATTATCGGAGCCCCTAGTAGCCGCCATTAGTGCGTCTTTCAGGCTATAGGCGTGGAGGCAGCATAGCACATCTCTGGGTTTCCCATCTTGCCTTGGGGGGCCCAGGGCTCTGTGGATCCGGTCAAATTGGATTGTCTCAGGGCAATTGCGGCCTAATATCTGCCTGAATAGGGCCTGTACCTTTTCTGACAGTGGGGTTGAGTCCGGCTCCGGTAGGCCGCGGATGCGTATGTTTTGGCGGCGGCTCCGGTTTTCTAAATCCTCTACCTGTCGCCTCAGTGTTAATAGGAGGTTCCCTTGTCTAGTGGTGGCTATCTCGGCCGACCTGTGTTGGGATCGGCTGGCCTCCTCTACCGTCTCCAGTGCCTCCACCCGTACCTCCACTGCTGTCAGCTCGGAGCGCATGGCGGTTATCTCCTCACGCATGGCTGCTCGGAATTCCTTCAGCATTGCAGTGGAGTCCGCCTTCGTGAGCATGCTGGACGAGATCCAGGTGAGTTCTTGCCGAATCATTGTTAATGCGTCCATGTGGTCTCCATCTTCGGAGGGGACTCCCGCGTTTTCCACCTCGGGGGAGGCCGACGCCATCTTAGCAGTCGGCCCGGCGGAGCGAGAATCCGACGGCGTGGAAACAAAGTCGTCCAGGGTACCTCTACTGCTCCTCGGGGAACCGGTGTTGGGGGTACCCAGAAGCAGGTGTCGCTTAGTTCTCACCATTTAGGGCTCGTTTGCAGGCTTAGCTAGCTGTGAATATAGGCCGAGGGCACGGAGCTCACCGTCTACACGTCTGCTCCCATGCACGGTCCGGCCACGCCCCCAGCGCCAAGTAATCTTGTGGCAGGAAATGCAAATGGTTAATCAGTCAGAATTTTCTTGTGCATACCAAAATATGCTCGCATTGTCATTATGTACTTTCAGAATGCAGATCAATACTTTATCGTTAACCAACCAGTCACATTGATTCTATTGTATACACGGTACGTTAAGATTTGAGCAGTGTCCAGGCGGGTGGGGGGATGGAGGGAATGCTGCAAACATAACCTTGGCAGTTTACGAAAATACTTACTAAGGCACAAACCTAGCTCCAAACTTTACACAGGCGTCTTAGGGGTTAACGTCAGTATAAAGAGTACTAAGTGTCATGGTAAAGAGTCTTGACATATCATAAATACGATTTAATTACAGTCAGAACTACTACCAGCACCGGCTCAGACGGGTATGCAAGAATCCACCCATATACACGATCTGTATCACAAAATACAACCGTGAGTCATGTTTCAGTGTTGATGCTGGCATCTACATAACATGACCACTAGAGTAAGCTCCACTCAGTTCATAAGTAAGCTAATAAGCATACTAACCTAGTAATACCATTAATAAGCAGGACGCTAATTCATGCAAACCAATGTAGAAATACAACTACATGTGTACGTAGCCAAGAGACTATAAGACATAGCACAGACAATCAGGTCTTACAGTTACGGGAGCCTAAAAACAAAATATGGAAACACCCAAACGCACAAGGTCGACAATTACGCGGTAACATCAAACATTGGCTCACAGCTCTAAGAATTTCATAGGTACAAACAAACCACTTAACAGGTACAAATCTTTACGTTATCTAATAGGAGCACGCCTAACTATTTGAAAGTTTAACTTAAGCTTAATTTCAATCCCTTAGTCTGATAGGTCCAGAAGTAACAACCCCTTAAGAGGAGTATCAGCATACCCAGGTATGTATCAATTTTAAAGGACCACTCTAGGCACCCAGACCACTTCAGCTTAATGAAGTGGTCTGGGTGCCAGGTCCAGCTAGGGTTAACCCATTTTTTTATAAACATAGCAGTTTCAGAGAAACTGCTATGTTTATTAATGGGTTAAGCCTTCCCCCAAATCCTCTAGTGGCTGTCTCATTGACAGCCGCTAGAGGCGCTTGCGTGATTCTCACTGTGAAAATCACAGTGAGAGCACGCAAGCGTCCATAGGAAAGCATTGTAAATGGTTTCCTATGCGACCGGCTGAATGCGCGCGCAGCTCTTGCCGCGCGTGCGCATTCAGCCGACTGGGCGGAACGGAAGAGGATAGGAGGCAGAGAGCTCCCCGCCCAGCACTGGAAAAGGGTACGTTTTAACCACTTTTCCCCTTTACAGAGCCGGGCGGGAGGGGGACCCTGAGGGTGGGGGCACCCTCAGGGCACTCTAGTGCCAGGAAAACGAGTATGTTTTCCTGGCACTAGAGTGGTCCTTTAATAGTATCATTAACTCAATCAGGCATGGTAAGTTTAACAACCACAGTCTGCTTTCACACTTTTTACCCTTGCATTATTAACTGGCTGGTAGGGAACTGGAGCGGCCCCATGCACAAGTTAAAATACTTCGAAGTTTCTGCGAGACCAACACCCATCCTTACATGGAGGTATTTTCGCCCATCAGCCCAAATAATAGCTAGAGTCTTGCAACACTCTGCTAAGAGGTTTAGTAAGGGCATCACCTTCCTTATCCTTTTCCATTTTATCGAGTTCTCCAGAGGCCTACACCTTGCCATTGCTTCATGGCACAGCACAGGGCCAAATCATAGACAGTGCCTCTACCAGCCACTTGGCAATTAGCAGGGCCTCACCATCTCACTTATAGTTCTTTGCCACCCAGCATTTAAAAAGAAGCCAATTAACACAACTTACAAACAAACATATCATAACAAGTCTCATTTTAATGTCATTTCTCCCATGTCAGACCAAGGAGAGGACTTCTCCCTACCTAGCATGCCAGCTAGACCACCAACTCCAACCACTGTCCCTACTGCAGACGAAAACCAAGACCCATCAATTTGACAAACATGAATCACTGTTTTGCCGAACTTTGGTTGATGGGGATATAAGGTCATAGGCATGCAGTAGTGGAACTAATGTAGAGAGGGTCCTTGTGCAAGAAATGTTTTGAGCTTCCCGAGCACAAAGGTGGCCAAGATGTAGAGATTCCCTGTTGTTCATATTTCACGATGCTTTGCTACCATTTCCCTATTCTTGCAGGATGTATTTGTGAATGCAAGCTTTTTTTGTATGGGATATGTGTGTGTGTGAATGTAGAGGTGTGTTTGTATGTACTGTTGCCATTTTAAAAAGCAGTGGTGTACTTGTGTGTGTGTGTACTTAAAGGACTGACCAGACATGCCAATTGGGTGGCCCTCCTGTAAGGCCCATTAGCTTGCAAGCCTTCATGTGGCTGCACCAGCTTTGGCAACACACACATCAGCAAAAGCTACCTACGCAGACCTACACACATCCTTCCCATGCTCAGCAACAGACATCACTTACAGGTTCTTTATTGTGACTGTGATTGCGCTCATTCAGTAAGTATTTGCATAAGTGACATAAGGAGACTATGCTCTAATCAAATGGCCACACCATGGACACAGCGACAGTAGAGGACAGAAGGCAAGAAAAGGACAGCTCATATCATCCAAAACATTTTAAAATATTTTAATTTTTTTCTCCTTCTTTGTTAGTTTTTCATGCCTCTTGCAGTGGATTTACATTATTTTTTATTAAAGATGCTTTATTTTCTCCCCTGTCATGTGCTCAATCTGCCTAGGTTTGTTTTGTAAGAACTAAAATAACTGGTCCTTCTCCACTAGATGGTAACTACACTAGCAGATGTATGCACACACCCCACACACAATAGAGAAGGCTCCTTCCTCCCGAGAAAACAAATCTATCTTAAAAATACAATAGATGTGAACTAGACGACATTTAACAAATAATCAAAAATAACAAACTGAGAGCAGCTACAACATTCAGTAGATACTCCTTAACAATCCACAACCCAAAATATGCCAAATATTATCTTAAAGCGGCACTATCATGCCAAATCCCGTTTTTTTTTTTAACCCCCCCTCCCGCCTCCACTACATCCAATTGACCCCCTAGTCACCCCCAAATACCCCTAAGCCCCCCAGATTACGGGTGGGGGCCATGAAGATAATGAGGGGGGGCCTACTGTCCTCCCCCCTAGGCCCCCACCCCTGGGCGGCGGGTAGGGGCCATAAAGATAATGAGAGGAGGGGGACCTACTGTCCTCCCCCCAGGCCCCCACCTCTGGGCGGCGGGTGGGGGCCATAATGATAATGAGGGGGGGGAACTACTGTCCTCCCCCCCAGCCCCCACCCCTGAGCGGTAGGTAGGGGCCCTAAATAAAGAGAGGGGGGGACCTACTGTCCTCCCCCCGGACCCCACCCCTGAGCGGTGGGTGGGGCCCTAGATAAGAATGGTGGGGGGGACCTACCGTACTCCCCCCCGGCCCCCACCCCTGAGCGGTAGGTGGGGGCGCTAAAAAAAAAATAAGGGGGGGACAGTAGGCACCCCTGAGCAGCGGGTGGGGGCTCTAAAAAAACTGTCCTCCCCCTTGGCCCCCACCCCTGAGCGGTGGGTGGGGGCCCTAAATAAAGAGAGGGGGGGACCTACTGTCCTCCCCTCGGCACCCACCCCTGAGCAGTGGGTGGGGGCCCTAGATAAGAATGGTGGGGGTGGACACCTACCGTCCTCACCCCGGCCCTAAATAAGAGAGGGGGGGACCTACTGTCCCCCCGCCTCCACCCCTGAGCGGCGGGTGGGGGCCCTAAAAAAACAATAAGGGGGGGACCTACTGTCCTCCCCCCTGACCCCCACCCCTGAGTGGTGGGTGGGGGCCCTAAATAAAGAGAGGGGGGGGACCTACTGTCCTCCCCCGGGCCCCCACCCCTGAGCGGTGGGTGGGGGCCCTAGATAAGAATGGTGGGGGGGTGACCTACCGTCCTCCCCCCCGGCCCCCACCCCTGGGCGGTGGGTGCGGGCCCTAAAAAAACAATAAGGGGGGACCTACTGCCCCCCCCCCGGCCCCCACCCCTGAGCGGCAGGTGGGGGCCCTAAATAAAAATCCCCCACAATCAAGGTGACTAGGGGTCCCTAGTGACCCCCCCCACCCAAATCAAACTATCCCCTACCTACCCCCCTCACCCTAAAAATAGTGAGGGGGGAATAAAATAACTAACCTGTAAAAAAAAATTAGACTTCTTTTTTCTAAAATCTTAATTTTTCAGCCCCAAAAAAGGCCAAATAAAAAGCCATCGTACCCGTCGAACTTAAAATAAAATAAAAAACACGAGAGCAAGAAGAAAAAAAAAAAAAACAGACAAAAAAGAAAAAACCTGAGCGCAAATAAATAATCCATCTTCACCCATGGAGGGCTCCGCACAGACTGAGCTACGCAGGGTGGGGGAACGCTTATAAAGCCTTGCCCCGCCCTGCAATTAGGCTAAGAACAATCTGATTGGTGGGTTTAAGCCAATCAGAGTGCTCTTCGTCATTTTACAGAGCGTGAGAAAATTCCAAAGAACTTTCCCACGCTGTGTAAAATGACACAGAGCACTGTGATTGGATGGCTTGAAAACCATCCAATCACAGTGCTCTGTGTCATTTTACACAGCGTGGGAAAGTTCTATGGAATTTTCCCACGCTGTGTAAAATGACATAGAGCACTGTGATTGGATGGATTTTAAGCCATCCAATCACCGTGCTCTATGTCATTTTACACAGCGTGGGAAAGTTCTTTGGAGATTTCCCACGCTGTGTAAAATGACACAGAGCACTGTGATTGGATGGATTTCAAGCCATCCAATCACAGTGCTCTGTGTCATTTTACACAGCACGGGAAAGTTCTTTGGAATTTTCCCACGCTGTGTAAAATGATACAGAGCAGTATGATTGGATGGCTTGGAAGCCATCCGATCACAGTGCTCTGTGTCATTTTACACAGCGTGGGAAGTTCTTTGGAATTTCCCCATACTGTGTAAAATTACATAGAGCACTGTGATTGGATGGATTTCAAGCCATCCAATCACAGTGTTCTGTGTCATTTTACACAGCGTGGGAAAGTTCTTTGGAATTTTCCCACGCTGTGTAAAATGACACAGAGCACTGTGATTGGATGGCTTGAAAACCATCCAATCACAGTGCTCTGTGTCATTTTACACAGCGTGGGAAAGTTCTTTGGAATTTTCCCACGCTGTGTAAAATGACATAGAGCACTGTGATTGGATGGATTTCAAGCCATCCAATCACAGTGCTCTGTGTCATTTTACACAGCGTGGGAAAGTTCTTTGGAATTTTCCCACGCTGTGTAAAATGACACAGAGCACTGTGATTGGATGGATTTCAAGCCATCAAATCACAGTGCTCTGTGTCATTTTACACAGCGTGGGAAAGTTCTTTGGAATGTTCCCACGCTGTGTAAAATGACACAGAGCACTGTGATTGGATGGCTTGAAATCCATCCAGTCACAGTGCTTTGTGTAATTTTACACAGCGTGGGAAAGTTCTTTGGATTTTTGCCACGCTGTGTAAAATGACACAGAGCACTGTGATTGGATGGATTTCAAGCCATCCAATCACAGTGCTCTGTGTCATTTTACACAGCGTGTGAAAGTTCTTTAGAATTTTCCCACGCTGTGTAAAATGACACAGAGCACTGTGATTGGATGGATTTCAAGCTTTTTTTATTTTTGTGCTCAAGTTTTTTATTTTAAGTTCGACGGGTATGATGGCTTTTTATTTGGCCTTTTTTTTGTGCCTGAAAAATGAAGATTTTAGAAAAAAGAAGACGTCAAATGGTAAGTTTAATTATTTTTACAGGTTAGTTATTTTATTCCCCCCTCACTATTTTTAGGGTGAGGGGGGTAGGTAGGGGATAGTTTGATTTGGGTGGGGGAGGGTGACTAGGGGCTTGGGACCCCTAGTCACCTTGATTGGGGGGGAGGGGATTTTCATTTAGGGCCCGCCGCTCAGGGGTGGGGGCCCGGGGAGGGACACTAGGTCCACCCCCTTATTGTTTTTTTAGGGCCCCCACCCACCGCTCAGGGGTGGGGGCCGGGGGGGGAGGACGGTAGGTCCCCCACCACCATTTTTATCTAGGGCCCCCACCCACCGCTCAGGGGTGGGGGCCGGGGGGAGGACAGTAGGTCCCCCCCTCTCTTTATTTAGGGCCTCCACCCACCGCTCAGGAGTGGGGGCAAGGGGGGGAGGACAGTAGGTCCCCCTTATTGTTTTTTTAGGGCCCCCACCCACCACTCAGGGGTGGGGGCCGGGGGGGAAGACGGTAGGTCCCCCCCACCATTCTTATCTAGGGCCCCCACCCACTGCTCAGGGAGGGCCAGGAGGGGGGAAAAGTAGGTCCCCCCTATCTTTATTTAGGGCCCCCCACCCACTGGGGGTGGGGGTGGGGGCCAGGGGGAGAGGACAGTAGGTCCCCCCCCTTATTGTTTTTTTAGGGCCCCCACCCAACGCTCTGGGGTGGGGGCAGGGGGTGAGGACAGTAGGTCCCCCCCTATCTTTATTTAGGGCCACCACCCACCACTCAGGGTTGGGGGCCGGGGGGAGGAAAGTAGGTCCCCCCTCTCTGTATTTAGGGCCCCCACCCACTGCTCAGGGGTGGGCGGCAGGGGGGAAGACAGTAGGTCCCCACCTTATTGTTTTTTTTAGGGCCCCCACCCACCGCTCAGGGGTGGGGGCCGGAGGGGAGGATGGTAGGTCCCCCCCCACCATTCTTATCTAGGGCCCCCACCCACTGCTCAGGGGTGGGGCCGGGGGGATGACAGTAGGTCCCCCCTATCTTTATTTAGGGCCCCCACCCACTACTCAGGGGTGGGGGCCAGGGGGAGAGGACAGTAGGTCCCCCCCTTACTGTTTTTTTAGGGCCCCCACCCAACGCTCTGTGGTGGGGGCAGAGGTGGAGGACAGTACGTTCCCCCCCCCTATCTTTATTTAGGGCCCCCACCCACCGCTCAGGGGTGGGGGCCAGGGGGGGAGGACAGTAGGTCCCCCCCCCTTATTGTTATTTAGGGGTCCCCCACCAGCTGCGCAAGGGGGTGTGGGGGGGAGGTTATTAGGTTTTTTTGTTTTTCTTTACAGTGAGCAGGCACAGTCTGCTCACTGCTTACTAGACATGCCCCTACTCGCTGTATAGCGAATAGGGGCATATTATTTACTAATACTAAGTATTTTTTACTTAGTATTAGTAAATTTGGCTGAAAGACCAATTTAGGTCTTTCAGCCTTTTAGTAGATTGCTCCCTGATACCATGGGAATTAGGGAGTTATCTACTAAGCGGCTGCAAGATGCAGCCACAGGAATGAATAGGATCGGAGTTTCATTCATTAGAATGAAATTGCGTTCCGAACAAAGTGCCGAATTGCGTTCTAAAAGAAACGAACATACTGTTCTCATTCAGTTAGAACGCAATTCGGCAGTTTAGTCTAAAATGACAGGAAGCATCGCGGGAGCAGGGAGGAAAGGTAAGGATCATGGGAAAATTGCTCTGACTTTGCTCCTCCGCTGGTCAGAGCTGGTCAAGCGGAGGAATCCTCCATAAGGCAAAGTCCCTACTTTGTCTTATGATTTTAAAGAAAACTATAGCAGACTGGAAGAAACGGAGAACAGATCCTGAGAGGGGGGGAGAAGAGGAAGAGACTGAGGAAAGGTAAGTTCGGCATGACAGTGCCGCTTTAAAGGATCACTATAGGGTCAGGAACACAAACATGTATTCCTGACCCTATAGTGTTAAAACCACCATCTAGCACCCCTGGACCCCTCATGCCTCCATAAATATAGTACAAATCTTACTGTATTCAAGCTTGAAGCTGTAACTCTGCATGCTGTTAGACTCAGAAAAACAAAGCAGTGTGCTGACATCAACAGAAGTGGTAGCCTGATCCAATCACAATGCTTCCCCATAGGATTGGCTAAAACTGACAAGGAGGCAGATCAGGGACAGAGCCAGCATGATTCAAACACAGCCCTGGCCAATCAGCATCTCCTCATAGAGATGAATTTAATCAATGAATCTCTATGGGGAAAGTTCAGTGTCTGCATGCAGAGGGAGGAGATACTGAATGTTTGGATGCATTTTAGGCAGCCATGACCCAGGAAGGATCTCTAACAGCTATCTGAGGAGTGGCCAGTGAAGTTATCACTAGGCTGTAATGTAAACACTGCATTTTCTCTGAAAAGACAGTGTTTACAGCAAAAAGCCTGAAGGTAGTGATTCTACTCACCAGAACAAATTCAATAAGCTGTAGTTGTTCTGGTGACTATAGTGTCCCTTTAATGTTTCAATGATAAACCCCAATAAAAAACAAAAAGTGTGAGTGAAGCGTTAATAAATAAAATAGCATATACCCTTTAAATGCACCGGGGTACCATGAACTATGTAAAAAAATAAAAAAATAAAAACAAGAACAAATAATTGTGCAATCTTGTATAAAATATAAATATATTGTGAACAATGATGGTGAGTAATGAATACTTACATTTTGGGGAGCCTTTTATGGAGACAGGCTCTAAATGTAAGAGCTTCTGTGTCTTTAAGGCAGTAGCACTACCTTCTTTGGCAACTACATGGCCTTTTCTTCCTTCAGTGTTCAGGGGAAAAGACAAAAATGGAGAGCAAACTTGGTGCCGTTTTAAAGACACAGTGATGAATTATGAATAGCTCTAAGAAGGTAATAACTTAATTAAATACAGGGGAATAATAGTTTGCAAATAATAATAATAATAATAATAACAAAGTATTTAACCAGGAAAGGTACATTCAGATTATTCTGGTTTTCATTATGTGAGTCTGTAAGAGTTCCGGTAGAAGATTATGTAGAATAGGGTCAATCCTTAGAATTGGCAAACATCTGGTGAAGATTTATTTTTAATTTAGTAACTGTTTTTCTTAAAAATAGAAATAAAAGTTATTTCAGAATGATTATTATAATTTTCTTTGGTTTGTATGACAGTATGGATCCTCTATGTGGATACCATCCATAATTAAATCAATATGGGATTCAGGATATATTTGTAATAAAAAAAAAAAAAAAGAATTATGTGGCTTCACATGCTTTTGTATGAGATCTAATAGTGTACAGCCAATTCACATCAGCTTTGACTAGAAATTTTTTAAAGTGCCTTATTAAGAACTTTTTTATCTGATTTTGGTAATATTTTATCTGCTAATTGAAAAGCAATTGATTTGTTTAATGCGTGTCTCAATTTTCTCTTCTGAATCTTGATTCTTCCTTTATTTGTTACTTAGAAAATGTCCCTTTAGTTCCCCTTTGCCTCCTGGAAAAGAACTAATGATGTATTTACTATTTACTATGTTGCACTTCTTTTTATTTCAGGCTGTTTTCCTTTATCAGCTAGAGTTGCGCTATTTACAAAATCAGGTAATTGTCCATGCATTTTAAGGATATTCAGCATTCAAAGGTTTCTAAGTTTTGATAACCTTGTTTATATAGGTGTAACATTGTAGTTCAGAGATTTTAGATTAAATCTTATTTTGGGTATGTGTGGAATTACAGTTATGTCAGCTTCTACAGATATTTAAATTACATATAAATGTCACTTACTCAAGCTGGGTGACATACCTATGTTGTTAATAATATAGCATATATGTTATTTCTACAGAATGCCTAGGGACAAAATGCTACTCTCAAAGCATATGGTGTCAGGTTTTTCCATATATTTTGGCATAACTAAGCAGAAAAAAGGGGGGTGGGGGGATGAGCCAATCATGGAGGTTCTATATGCTGTATATATATATATGAGGTATATACACTCTATATGTATTAGTGATATTATGGCTAAATTGGTTGATGGAGCCAAGCCCCAACGCCACTTTTGACAGTCAGACGGATCTTTGCTGGCATAAAACCCAGTTTGAAGTACTTTCTAATTTCGCAACAAAGAAGGAAAAAAAATTCCTTCTTGATTCCAGACTGGCAGTCAATTCTCTACTTGGATCTAGAAGCTATTACCACACAAATTAAAAATTATACCCCTGAGTATTGTTTTTGCAAGTATTTAGCCAGTTGCTATTTAAACATCTTTAAAGACTCTGATAAAACCACCTCTTCAGACAAAGAATTCCACATCCTTATTGTTCTTACTGTAAAAATCCCTTTCCTTTGCCTTAAAACCTAAATCTAAATGTGTGACCTATATGTAGTCCTGTTTATGGATAGCGTTCCAGGCAATGGTTTGTGTTGGCTCTGTATACATTTGTATAATGCTATCATATCCCCTCTGAGGCGCTATTTTTCTAAACTAAACAGATTTAAATGTGTTAACCTTTCTTTATAACTAAAATGTTCTATTCCTTTTATTAATTTGGTAGCCCACCTATGCACTTTTTCTAGTGCCATAATATCCTTATTTAGAACATGTGCCCAAAATTGCATAACATATTCAAGGTGTGGTCTTTTATAAGGAGGCAAAATTATATTTGTATCAGCCTTAGCAACATCTGATTGACATTGTACCTTGTTTGCTGCCTATAACAATTCCCAAATCCTTCTCATGTATTATCCATATTTCACTACAATTTATGGTGTAAGTTGCTTGTGCATGCTTTACCCCAAAGTGCATAACTTTGCATTTATCTACATTAAATGTCATCTGCCATTTTAGTGCCCAGTTCCCTAATCTATCTAAATCCCACTGGCAGCAAAGTAATATCCTGTTCACATTCTATTACTTTAAAAGGTTTTGTGTCATCTGCAAACACTATCAATGCCTATTTTTACAATAGAAGCTGTCACAGAACAGAACCCTGAGAGACACCACTTTTGTCAAGATTTAAAATGTATCATTAATGACAACTCTCTGTACTCTATCTTTACGCCAATGTTCTACCCAAGAGAAGAATTTTCATCTAGACAAATTTATTAAAGTTTGACCACTAAGCTATTGTGCGGAATTGTATGAAACGCCTTGGCATAAATCCAAGTAGATCCACTGCAATTTGTAATTATGTTTTTTTTTTTTTTTTTTTAAATTGATTTAATATCAGTTATGATTTTCAGGGTATAATGTGGCCTCAAGTGTTTACTAGTGGTGTAGTAAACCTTATAAATGCTGGTGCTCATGCTGTGTTGCTGTATGTGCTAAAGCTTGGAATTGTGTAAGTACCACCTTATCTGTGCTTAACGTGTGAAATCTGGGTAATATTCCTACACATGATTGTAAAATTTATTTTAGTGTTATTGTAACATGGTGAATAATATTTACTAAGCTGTGAAATGTTACATATGCTTCAACTAGTTAAAAGAGTATTAACTATAGTAGCTAGCTATGTTTTATAGTTCATCTATTTGGCTTGCAATTTGACATTTGCTTTGAATTCGCAACAATTCACACTTTAGCAAATAAACCTGACTGAGACGCATGGAAGAGACTGGGGTGAAACTAACACATGAAAGTCTAGTTAGGGCTAGAAATTTTAGTAAGGGATTTTAGGAATATGGGTTGGGGTTCACTGGAAAAGGTCTATGTCCTAGTCAACATCAACTACTTGGCTCCAAAAAGTTATTGCTTTGTTTTCGCTGCAAAACCATCCAAAACCTATATTTCTTCATATTTAGCCATTTGTCATATTTTATTGGTTTTATGCACTGTCTTTGAGGTTTGTATAGTGTTTCTGTTTGCCAATTTATGTTTAGTTTAGGCATGAAAATATTTTTTATCACATGCACAATAGTCAATCGTGCCGAAATTAATTCACTCTAGTTTAAGAAGAGATTTTCTAGCAAAAACAAAACCATATTCTGTAGAAAAGCAAAAAAAAAAAAAAATGGCCCTTTCCCTTAAATGTGTAAACGTGGTTGAGAATAATCTTATAAATGTCCTAATTTATAACGATCCTGATTTTATTTTATTGTAGAGGCTCTGCTATGGCAAATGCCATTTCTCAGGTCATGATGTGTTCTCTTCTTTATATATATATATATATGAGAAAACTGCATGTGGAGACATGGAAAGGTAAGCTGTTAATAAATTCACCTACAAGTAATATATTTACACAAATAAGAATGTTTTATTTTGTGTAAAGGAAAGTTACAAATATCACTGCAGGTTTCAAACAGGAAATCCATCCCTAACTTTAGAAATTGAAAATCATATGCATGAATTAAAATGATTTACAATGAATATTACTCTGCTAGATGGAAATCCATATGTCCCAGTTGTTCTGGATCAAATTTTCTTTTCTTTCTTTATTATTTATTTATTACTGGCATTTATAAATCGCTAACATATTCCGCAGCACTGTACAAATATGGGAGAACGTACAATATAAATAGAACAATACAAAAGTTAAAGAAGGCCCTGCCCGTGAGCTACGATCTAGCCATTGAAGCTCTTTTATACAAAGTGCTTAAACAGACTGTGAGCTTACAATCTAAAGGATATTTGTTTGTTTGTTTGAGACAAGAGGTAGCAAAATGTACACATAGTAAAGTGTATATAGTGATGCAAAAAGTTGATGTTTCAGTCCCAGTGTGGGACCTTCCTCAGGACAGCATAACATGAAATCCCACATTAATCCAAAATATACGTAAAAATACAATAAGTGAACTCACCCAGGTGTGTTAACCAACCCTTACCGGCTTCCATGAAAACTGCGTCTGCATGTGCAGCCTCAATCCAACCCATTGCGGATTTACTGGACGTTCAGGTTGCCATGATAACCGCTAATGCCTGCATTTGATTGGTGGGAAACAAGACTTCCTCTTTTCAGTTACAACATGGTTCCTGTTGTATTGGACTAAGAATTATGTTAGTCCAATAAAAAAGGTATCATTGCATAATGCAATACTCTGGTATTTTGGCATTTTATATAAAGATATAATATGCAAAACTGCATCTGCATTTCTGCATTACTTTCTTTTTCAGGATGGTCCAAAGATTGTCTCCAAGAATGGGGATCTTTTATGCGTCTGGCAATTTCTAGCATGCTTATGCTGTGTATAGAATTGTGGAGCTTCGAAATCGGAGGATTCCTTGCAGGTTAGGTGGTAGTGTTTTGGGCTTTTTTTTTTGCTGCAACATAACAATGCATTGTTGGTAAATATGTGTGCTTTTGTAATTTAGGTTTCCATCACAATCCTGCTCTTGTTTTTTGTTTTATAACAATTTCTAAACCTCTTCCATTCAACATAATCACATTTAAAAATGTCTGTTTTTTTGCGATAAATACGCAAGAAGTTGGAGATTGCAATTAACTTTATGCCAGGCTTAACTTTTGACATTGTCAATATTCATGCTTCCTATAACAACCAGACGGTACTCCAACTGTGCATTCACACATTCACACATTCACACAGGAGTCACTCCAGAACCCTAAAGTACTTCAGCTTGCTAATGTGTATTATGTATGAAGAATGTGTCCTCTTTTTTTTATTTGCAAAAAGTGCAGATTTTAATAGAGATTGGCACGTTTATAAATTAACCTTGTTGCACTCCCTCACTGCAAGTCCTGTTATTTCCTGGTAGCAAAAAAATAAAAATATTAGATGTTATATATTATCCTGGTGCTTTAAGCATATGAGGCAGAATATATATATGTACGTGTATTTATATTTATTTTTAGGTCTTATCAACATGGTGGAACTTGGAGCACAGGCTATAATGTTACAAATGGCAAGCGCTGGTTTTACGGTGAGAGAATTTACTGAAACAATAATACGCTTTACAGTTTTTGTGGTCTGGGTGGGAGGAGGCAGAGTAGGATTGTATTTCCTAATGACATTTCTCAAACTAGACCCCAATGACAGCAAATGTTCCATGACTTAGGTAGTAGGAAAAGGATACCCATAAAGTTCTAGACTTTTATCACTACCCAACAATATTAAAATTAATAATAATAAAAAGTGTGTGTGTTATAGTGGCACTTCATCAAGCTTTATGGAAATTAAGGCATTAATTATGTCAAATCATTAGGTCATTTGGTTTTAATTATAAATAAAACATAAAAGTGATTCTGTGTAGATAAAATTGGACTTTGTAAAAAAGGGCTAAATTAAATTAAATTATTTATGGAACTTATTATAGTTGCAACAGCATACAGGCTTCAGCTTCTGCCCTATTTCCCCAGGAACATATCTTCTTTCAGACATATGATGTTCCCTTGGGGGAATTTTGTTTTGAGACTTACACTGTATAAGTAAAAAAAAAAGCATATCCTTTTCCGCCTGGCACCATCAGTAAACATACTGTTACTAAATGCTTTATTCCCAAAATAGTGTAAACATTAGCTTTATAAGTACCTTTTTTAATCTTTTTTTTTTTTTTAATTTTTTTTTTGTTCTTTATTTAGTTGTGCATGTAGGGTACAAGTAGGCAAGCAATGCCCCAACAGCGATTGCTAGCGTATCAGTCAACATTAGTAAACATTCGTTGGCATATAAAGACATAGCACATTTTATATTTTAAATACATTAAACAAGCCGAGAGTAAGTGACAACGGTTGTGGTACCCCTTGTGGGTGTGATAAAAGTAGAGGGCAGCCTGATGGTATCATCGATAGATTTATACCTCCTTCCACTAGGCTATGTGTTCGGCATTTTAAGGTTGGGTCTCTGGAAGGGGGGGGGAAGTAGTAGTAAATGAGCGGCAGTGTTTACTTGGCCGTGCAGTGTGCAAGGCGCTAGTGAACGGATCAGTGTGTCCTCTCAGTGTGTGTGCTCGTTACCCTCTCATGTTACAGTGTGATTGGCCGCTTGTAGGACTATGAGGTTTTGTTAATTTGTTACAGGATACGTAATAAAAAGGAAAAGATAAATTGAAATGAAGAGAAAAAAACGTATATACATAAGAACATCAAGGCATATTAACGAGAGAGAAACATAAACATTCTCTAACTGTGGCAATCATGGAAGATATTAATGGTGGAACGCAAAAAGTCCCCATGGGTGATTCCGCTTCTGCTCGCTCAGGTGATGGAGCCATTTGGTGGGGCTTCTCGGTGCCCTCTCGGGGTAAAGTCCCGAATGGTGGCCAGGTTCAGCTGGGATAATCCCGGTTTACTCGGCGGTGATGTCTGCCAGATGCCTGCGGATTGTAGGTGTGCTTCCAGCTCCTTGTATTCCTGTGCTCTGAGGGTAGTCCCGTTGTGTGAAAACATGGTAGCTCGTGGTGTACCCCATTTATAGGGGATATGTTTGGCACGAAGGTGTTGCAGGAGAGGTTGTAAGGATTTCCTCCAGATAAGCGTGCCCCTGGTGAGGTCTGGGAAGACTGTAATTGAGGAGCCCTCGAATGTGATGGGCGTTTGGTTTCGCAAGGCTGTAAGGAGTGTGGCCTTGTCGGATAGTGCCTGGAATCTGAGGATGAGGTCGGCCGTCGCTGTTGCCGGTGCTCTGGCTGGTTTAGGCAGCCGTAACATGCCATCAAGCTTCAGGGATTTAGCCTGCTTTGGTGGAAGCAACCCTCCTATGAAGCGCCGCACGTAGTGAGGTAGGTCAGCGGTGTCGACCGAGTCGGGTATCCCCCTGACCTTCAAATTGTACCGCCGCCTCTGATCTTCAATAGCATCCAGCCTGTCTGTTGTGGTTAGTTGGTGCCGTGCCAAGTCTGCTACTTGCTTTTCCACCTCTGTGAGCCTGGTGTCTTGGGTGGTAGAGTGGGTCTCCAGCTGGGAGATTTTGGCTGTGGCCCCTGCTATGGCCTCTTTATATCCAGCCATATCCGTTGCCAGGTCTTTACGGAGATCTGCCAGCATCTTTTTAATTTGGTCTGCAGTGACCGGGTCCCCGGTCTTCTGAGGCGCCATTGCGGTCTGGTATGCAGCCATAAGGTGGTTCATCCAGGAGGTCTGGTGTGAAGTCCTCCGAGGAATAGGAGGTTAAGTCGTCGGCCGGCACCATTTTGGGCCACGCGGCCTGCTGCGAGTTCCACGGCATGTCGCCGATGTCTCTCCCCTGGGAGCCTTTGTCCGCTTTCGCTTTTTTTGTTTTGCATCCCATATCGCTTCAGCCAGTTGTTGGCAAGGTCTGGGGTGTCTTTGACTTTCGGGTTCCACCATAAAAGCCTCGTTAGGGCGAGTTAGAGCAGGAGCTCCACGAGATGCGACCGCTCTGTTGCCTAGCTCCGCCCCCCTTTTTTAATCTTTACTTTTTATCATATTTGCTGCTGCTCCTCTTATTGCATATCATTTCCCCCATTGCTTTCTTCCTGCTTCCTGTATTTCAGCTGGACTGTCTGCCAATGGCCATGTTTCAGTGATTCTTTATAAGAATCAGTAATGACACACCTATTGCATCTTTCAACACATGACCACAATGTCTTCCCAAGTATATATATATATATATATATATATATATAAATTATTATATGTAATTATTATATGTACAGTTGTGTGTGTATGTGTGTGTATATACATGTGTGTGTATATACATGCACCGGACGTCACAAGGGAGTGCTTTCTGACACAACACCCACCCCCCATTACTCTCCCTCCCTCACGCCTGCCCTGTAAATAAAGTATTATATTGTACCCCAAGATGCTCTCCACTCCCTTCCTCCCTGTACTCCAAGTTGTCCCTTGTGCTCAACACATTCTTCTCCTATATGTACTTCTCTCCCTCCCTGTAATACAAGGTATATATATATATATATATATATATATATATATACCTTGCATATATATATATATATATATATATATATATATATATATATATATACCTTGCATTACAGGGAGGGAGAGAAGTACATATAGGAGAAGAATGTGTTGAGCACAAGGGACAACTTGGAGTACAGGGAGGAAGGGAGTGGAGAGCATCTCGGGGTACAATATAATACTTTATTTACAGGGCAGGCGTGAGGGAGGGAGAGTATGGGGGGTGGGTGTTGTGTCAGAAAGCACTCCCTTGTGACGTCCGGTGGTAACAGTGGTTAGTGAGGTTGGCTGATAGTGGTTGGAGGGTTATAGGTTAACAGTGATAGAGAGGTTGGCTGACTGGATGGAGAAAGATTAACAGTGATAGTGAGGTTGGCTGACTGGATGGAGAAAGATTAACAGTGATAGTGAGGTTGGCTGACATGAGCTGAAGTAGAATGTATTGCTTGCATTACAGGGAGGGAGGGAACAAAGCACATATGGGGTGGCTGGGAACAGGGGGAGACATGTCTAAGAAAAGAGGAAGGAAAGAAGAATAGAATAAGGCTTCATCAAAGTTATGAAATAAAAAGAAAAGAAAGAAAACAGAAGTGAATGCAAAAGAGTAACCAATATTACACACACTGTGCTTTGCTCCTGATTCCCAGTCTCTGAAAGAAACGTACCTCTTTCAGCCAATAAAAATATAATTTGAGAGGGGGAAGGCTTAGGAGGCTGGGTTACACTGCTGAAATCATCAAAACATTTTACAGCACTGCAGGAAAACTTCGCAGAATTGAAGGAAAGTTATGTGTGCTTATTAGCTTTAATTTAAGCTTAACCTGTTTAGCTGCCTGGTGTGTCCCTTTAACACATGAATACTTTAAAAGATGCAGTACAGCTGCAAATACAACTAAACTAAACTACTGATTTCAGTATTTTAGTAGTACATTTTACTGGAGCGCCCATTAAAGTTGATTATTTCTTCTTGGTAAGGAGAGTATGTATATTTTTAGTGAAATTGGATGGAATTGAGCTATGGCATTTATTTGTCTGGTATTTAATTTGAAAAGATTTCCTAATAAATGATTGCTGATATTGGAAATTTCTAACTTAATGAGTTTAAAATAAACCCCTACAGATTACTGTTGGATTGTCATCATCTGCCAGTGTCAAAGTTGGAAATGCGTTAGGAGCTGGAGATGTTGAGCAAGCCAAGTTCTCTACTAATGTTTCTCTAATATGCACAGGTAAGAAACTACATGAAAGTATGTTGATATCAATATGTATATAATACTTAATAGAGACATGAAGAATATTTTTCATGGCCTCCCATCATAAGTACAGCTTAATAAATATACATAATTACTCATGATGGGTGGCCACTGATAGGAACAGTGCTCTGTGGAGCATGCTGGATTCTCTTGCAGAAGACCATCTGAAGGAGATGCAGTACCCAGGTTTTGTCAAACCATACTAAAACAGTTTTGCAATTTTCTGTGATAAATCACAAGGACAATTTATGAATCAGAAACACAAAGAAATTCACCACTATCTCATCCACGAATAGAAAGTGTGACCAGTCAGTCATCATATTAACCGAAATATCCTGGACTTGTACCAAAAGAAAATTAGATGGCACCAAAAGTGCCAAAGTAAAACACTTAGGCACAAACAAAAACCAGCTGAACAGGGCCGGATTTAGATGAAAAGAGACCCTAGGCTATTCCACTTATGAGGCCCTTTCACCTCCCATTTTTAAGTTTGTAAATTACATGAGAGACAATAAAATACATCATTACTGTGATATATATCAATATGTTAAATGAAACATGTTGTGATTGGTACTAACCTTTTTAAAAAATGTGGCACGGATAATAAATAAAAAAAAAGTCGAGATGAGGAGAGGGGGGGTGATTGTGAGAGGGAGGGGGTTGATGAGGAGAGGGGGGGTGATTGTGAGAGGGAGGTGGTGATGAGGAGAGGGGGGGTGATTGTGAGAGGGAGGGGGGTGATGAGGAGAGGGGGGGTGACTAAAAAAATTACCTTAAATCCCTGGTGGTCCAGTGGGGGCTGCCTGGTGGTCCGGTGGGGTTCCTGGTGGTCCGGTGGCCCTCATTTCCGGTCTGCAGCTCGGCAGAGCTGCAGACCATGGATCTTGCGAGACCCAATCAGAGCGTTGCCGTGGTAACCCGCGGCAACGCTCTGATTGGGCAGTGCACGCGAGATCCATGGTCTGCAGCTCTGCACATTGCGGAGCTGCAGACCGCCGGTCTCGGTGATCGCGGCAGGAGGGGCATTGCAGTCTGCCCCAGGCACCCCCCTAGTAAGTGGCACCCTGGGGGGACCAACCCCCCGCTCCCCCCCCCCCCTAGTAACCCACTGGTCATATTATATGCATAGAATTTCTCCTTATTTTCGGTTCAGTGTTTTAGTGTTCACTGTTTTTAGAATAGTGTAATTTTACTAACAATTTGCTAACAATTTGAATGTAGGCCCCTCTTGATCTTGAGGCCCTAGGCTGAATCCTAGTTAGCCTATAGGAAAATCCAGCCCTGCAGCTGAATATATACTAGGTATATATCCAAGGCATAACCCTATTCATCAAAATTAGAAAAATAGGAAAAGGAGGAAAATGCCTAGGGAACTTATTTACTCTCCTATAAATATTGAAAAAGACTATGTGAAGTGCAGAGTGCAGAAATCAATGAAAGGTACCCAAGTTATACCTCTTACTAATCAAGTTAAACAAAATACCTCCGTTACCCTCTATCTATGAAATAGGTGTAACCTACAGAATTCTGGTCTAGTCTGACTGCATTCCCACTACAACAAATCATTACTATAGCTTGCCTCCAGCTGTGTGAACCATCACAACCTGACAAAAGGCCAGAAAATAGCCTATCTTTTGGCAGCTCTGTTGTGGTATTTGTTAAGGATAGTGCTAAGCACTGAGTAAAATCATTATCTCTAACTACAGATACAAATTATATCCTTCAGTGACAAACTAACTTTTAGAAAGAGGCTTTGTGTCTCATACCGCCCTAAATACATTGTGAAAAAAGTTATAATTGCAACAAGCAAGTAAAAGTTAAAGGAGCACGATAGTTTCTCTGAAACTGCTTTGTTTACAGCTGCAGGGTTAAAACTATGGGGATCTGGCACCCAGACCACTTCATTGAGCTGAAGTAATCTGGGTGCCTTTAGTGGTCCTTTAAGAAAATGCCCATTGTACATTTCGGTGATTACATTGCACCCTCATCACACCTTGAACCTTAACCACTACAGCAGAGGTAGGCAACCTTCAGCACTCCAAATGTTGTGGACTACATCTCCCATAATGCTCTTACAACAGTAGTGCTGTAAAAGCATAAGGGGTAATGTAGTCCACAACACCTGGAGTGCCATAAGGTTGCTGGCCCCTTCTGTAGTGCTTATGGTACTTGGAGTTTTCTTTTAAAAACTAATGCGTGTAACTTGCCAGTTTTTCAAATAAAACACTAACTTCAAGGAAAGGTCATAAAACCTGGAGCTACTAGATTCCACATATTTTAATAAAAGCATGTGATATACATCTGTTTTCTTTTTCACATGCTAATGTAGCTGATTCATTCATTCTGTCTTCTAATCACTCAGCAAGTTTTGCTATCCTGGTTGGTGTTTTTATTGCTGCATTGAAAGGTGAAATTGCATACATTTTCACGTCAGACAGGTATGTTAATGTCTGTTTAAAGGCTAAGTGACTTTGTAAAATTTCAAGACCTTTACTTCCAGTATATAAAATAAAAAATTGCTAACACAAATACAGATTTTATTCTGACTAAATATTCTGACTAAATATAGACAGTGATGTCCCGAACGGTTCGCTGGCGAATAGTTCCTGGCGAACATAGCTTGTTCGCGTTCGCCACAGATGGCGAACATATGCGATATTCGGTCCGCACCCTATTCGTCATCATTGAGTAAACTTTGACCCTGTACCTCACAGTCAGCAGACACATTCCAGCCAATCAGCAGCAGACCCTCCCTCCCAGACCCTCCCACCTCCTAGACAGCATACAATTTAGATTAATTCTGAAGCTGCATTCTTTTTTCTTTTCTTTTTTATTATTATTATTTTTGTGTGTTTGTGTTTTTATATACATTATCCTCCATAGCCAGTAACCTGTGTTTATTATACATTATCCCCCATAGCCAGTAACCTGTGTTTATTATACATTACCCCCCCATAGCCAGTAACCTGTGTTTATTATACATTATCCTCCCATAGCCAGTAACCTGTGTTTATTATACATTATCCCCCACAACCAGTAACCTGTGTTTATTATACATTATCCCCCCACAACCAGTAACATGTGTTTATTATACACTATCCCCCCATAGCCAGTAACCTGTGTTTATTATACATTATCCTCCCTATAGCCAGTAACCTGTGTTTATTATACATTATCCTCCCATAGCCAGTAACCTGTGTTTATTATACATTATCCCCCCATAGCCAGTAACCTGTGCTTATTATACATTATCTCCCCCATAGCCAGTAACCTGTGTTTATTATACATTATCCCCCCAAAACCAGTAACCTGTGTTTAGTATACATTATCCCTCCCATAGCCAGTAACCTGTGTTTATTATACATTATCCCTCCCATACCCAGTAACCTGTGTTTATTATACATTATCCCCCCATAGCCAGTAACCTGTGTTTATTATACATTATCCCCCATAGCCAGTAACCTGTGTTTATTATACATTATCCTCCCATAGCCAGTAACCTGTGTTTATTATACATTTTCCCTCCCATAGCCAGTAACCTGTGTTTATTATACATTATCGCCCCCATAGCCAGTAACCTGTGTTTATTATACATTATCCTCCCATAGCCAGTAACCTGTGCTTATTATACATTATCCTCCCATAGCCAGTAACCTGTGTTTATTATACATTATCCCTCCCATAGCCAGTAACCTGTGTTTATTATTCATTACCCCCCATAGCCAGTAACCTGTGTGTATTATACATTATCCTCCCATAGCCAGTAACCTGTGTTTATTATACATTATCCCCCCACAACCAGTAACCTGTGTTTATTATAAATTATCCCCCCCATAGCCAGTAACCTGTGTTTATTATTCATTATCCTCCCCATAGCCAGTAACCTGTGCTTATTATACATTATCCTCCCATAGCCAGTAACCTGTGTTTATTTTACATTATCCCCCATAGTCATTTATCGTTGGACCTAGGCAGCAGGATGTCTTAGGCCGGCCCAGAGAGTGAGTAAGTGAGTGAGTGAGTGAGTGAGTGAGTGAATAATATAATATATATGTTCAGAAACATATTAGTCATATATGTAAATCGGGTTCATGCAAAGAGGGTAAAAAGGTATTAAAGAAAAACACACTTATTGCATCAAATTTACAAAGCCAAACTTTTAAAAGCTTTCCTCATTTCTTTCTCGGGATGAGGAATATATCGGTTGTAGACTGAGGATTTCCATCTGCCCAATCTTTTAATAATATGCATTGGAGTGTCAGTGTTGAAGGAGACCGAAGCTGCCCCTATTCTAAATGAAATAGGATACAACCCAATCTTAGGAGTAGTGTTCTGATGTAGAAGATGAATTTAGCCATAGTCAGAGGGATTCAGTGAGAGTAGTGGTGAAATGTGTGTGGCATGACTGAGTGTGGGTAAGTAAGAGTCAAGTATTTTAACTGGGCACTAGTTCTAGGTGGGATAAAGTGGTATAGCGGATGGATGAGTAGTTTGGTTCGTTTTAGAGGTTTGTAGAGAAAGTATATAGTGATCATGATTTTTAGCGATACCCAATATTTTTAAGATGGTCCCAGTGCCACCACTCATATCTGGTGTCACAATAGCTTGCATTTAAAAAAAAAAAAACTTTTTTGACTGTAATATAATAGCAGTCAGTTTCCTTCACACGTGTGCGTTTCAGGGCCTGCCAGGGCACAGTGTCACACCAGTGCAACTCATATCTGGTGTAACAGTAGTGTACATTTAAAAAAAAAATACAGGGGGCTTGTTGTCACCTTTCGGGGACCCTTGGTGTTGTACGTGGCTGGGTGGAGGAAGAGCCCTTCAATGACATCAGTGAGGACAAGGAACAGGACATGGATAGCTTGGTATCCAAACTTGTGCAAATGGGGAGTTTGCGGTTGTGCAATTGACTGTTTGCGGTTGTTTGCGGTGTGTTAAACGGGGAGTTTGGTCTGTCACTGTGAAGCGGGCATAACCCTTACACTACCTGATCGATACAACATCATACCTGATGTTTTAAAGCACCTTATTCCAAACAATTTAGGAATGTTAGGTGATTTATGCTCTTTATGGATTAAAACCAGACTGCATCAACTATGTAATTTTCCATGGGAGTTTTGCCATGGATCCTCCTCCGGCATGCCACAGTCCAGGTGTTAGTCCCCTTGAAACAACTTTTCCATCACTATTGTGGCCAGAAAGAGTCCCTGTGGGTTTTAAAATTCGCCTGCCTATTGAAGTCTATGGCGGTTCGCCCGGTTTGCCGGTTCGCGAACATTTGCGGAAGTTCGCGTTCGCGTTTGCGAACGTAAAATTTTATGTTCGCGACATCACTAATAGACATGTATAAGATAAATATGTTTCCAGTTTGGTTATTTTCACTTTAAATTTGAAATGTACTTTGAATTCACCTTGAATTCTCACTTTCATGAATGTTGGCTGTTTTAATCCAAATATTGCAGTTTGGTTGTTAATTCACTGATGTTTTCTGTGTATATAAACCCCAATGTTCTCTCCAGGCATCATTCTAACTCAGCACTTCCTCCAGAAAAAATAATAATAATTAACTGGAAGTGGTGAGCTATTCCCAGAAGAGTCAACCTATGAAATAAAATAGTTTAGTTTTTGCAGAGTTCGACAAATATGACAACTAGTTAATCAACCTTATTATATTATGTTATTAAGTATTCTCTACCATTTGTTTTTATCATATTAAAGCATTTAAGCTTCCTATAACAATGTAATGAAAAATGTCCTTTCTTCTTTGCAGAGACATTATTACTCTAGTGTCAAAGCTCTTGCTAATCTTTGCCCTGTATCATGCGTTTGATGCTTTTGCTGTAAGTAACTCAGAGAACATATAGGTTCATCAAAAATATGCACAAATAATTTATAATATATTGTATGATTAAAATTTACAGACCACTAGTGCTGGAGTTTTACGAGGAACTGGAATGCAAAAATATGGCGCTATTATTATCGCAATTGGGTATTATGTGATTGGTTTACCAATTGGAATTTCACTGATGTTCTCTGCAAAGCTTGGTGTAATAGGTAAGAATTTATTACTTCAATTTTATATTTCAAAAAAATATATGTAATTGTGCTTCCTTGTGTTCCTTGTTGTGTGTGTTTTAAACATATTTTTAAACTGTTTAATCATAGCACTTTGTTCAGTATTACACATCATTTAACATATATTTTCTCTTTTAAGGTCTTTGGATTGGAATTGCTGTATGTATATTTCTTCAAGCCATCCTTTTTTTAATATTTATCATGAAGCTAAATTGGAATAAAATATGTAAAGAGGTAATGCTTAATTCTCTCTTGCTTTATAAAGAGTAAATCCTCCAAATTGTCCCAAACCTGTAACCTCAACTACTTTAGATTCCATAATCTTCTATTTCGTATGAAATTTATTTTATTTTACCCTTTTATAAACTTTTGTTTTCACAAGCTAAGGCAATTCTCTTACCGTTGAACACCAGACAAGGTGCCATTACATAATAACCCCCGTTTGCCAACATGAAAGCCCCAAACATTATGTATCCCCAGCTAGCTCATGTTATCTGCTACCCTCCCTGCAAATAATGTTCAATAATGCTCATAATGGATAATGGGAACGAGCACCACCCAATTGAAGGTTTTACTAGCCACATGTGAGTTCTGGCTGAGAGTTCCTTGCTATAGTTCAGCATTCACCTCCAGCCTTTAGAAGGGTGTTAACATTGCTGCTTTGCTTTGAATCCTTAAACATGATATGCCCTTGGATAACTTGCATTGTCTGCTACTCTTGGTCAAAATAGCACTCATGTAGTAAATCAGGTGTCTGAACTCCACCCTGTTGAATGATGGACTGTTCACATGTGAGTTCAAATTTGGATGAGAGTTCCATGTGGCAGGTCTAGAGTTCAGGATACATCCCCTGCCACTTTCACCCCACACTCTGCCCCCACACTGTCACCCTCACATCTTGCCCCCTACACTACCACTGTCACCCCCACACATTCACCCTAACATCCTCCCCTCACAATTGTCACTGTCACCCCCACACCCTGCCCCCAACCACTGTCACCCTCACATCCTGCCACCCACCACTGTCACATCCTGCCCCCCACTGTCACCCTCACATCCTGCCCCTCACCACTGCCACCTCCACACCCTGCCCCCCACCACTGTCACTGTCACCCTAATACCCTGCAACCCACCACTGACTTATCTCTTCACACCCTGCCCCCACATTGTCACCATCACACCCTGCCTCCACACTGTCACCACAATACCCTGCCTTCACAGCCATCCTACACAGTGCCCCCTTCCTACACACTGCCCCCATACTGTCACCTTCCTACACACTGCTTCCTATACTGTCACCTTCCTACACACTATTCCCCCTATACTGTCACCTTCCTACACACTGCACCCCCCCCTCTCCCCCCCCTCCAGCCCAAAGGTAAGAGGCAGGGGGGATCAGCCCAATTTAATTTAAACTCCTCACCCCCAGGACCCAGAACATACTTGAAAACAAGAGAAATCTTAATGTATCTATCCTGGTAAAATATTTTATAAATAAATTTATGCAACACTACACACACTACACAGACACTACCTCCACTACACAGACACTGCATCCACTTCACACACAGTATTCACCCTAAATACCCTGCATCCACTATACACACACAATGCATACACACTACATCCATGATACAAAAACAGACACTGCATCCTAGACACACAGGCACTGCCTCCCCTACACACACACACATACACATAATGCATTCACTACACACACTGCATACAATACACACTCTGCTTCCACTACACAAACACACATTGCACTCACTGCACACACACAGCATGACATAATTGATATTGGCATACTTTTGTTGCAAGGGGGAAGATGGAGGGGGGGGGGGGTGTTGCATTTCATCCTTGGACCCAGGCAGCACAATGTCTTGGGCCGGCCTGGTGTGCACCTAGTTAGGTCTCCATACTATGAGACATCATGTAAAAGAGTAAAATATGACTGTAATCTCTTAAAGGGTAACTCTAAGAACTATAACCACTACAGCCTCCTAGAGTGGTTTTGGTGCTAGTAGTCTGCTTGTGCATCCCATGATTAAGAGTCAAATTAATTTTGAATGACTTGACACTTGCCTGGGTCTCTGGGCAGGTATAGTCCAGGTGGAATATATATCTAAAATGGAAAATTCCCTTTCACAATAGCAATTTTAGTTTGCCCCTATTAGGACTTCATTCATTGGCTGAGGAATGTCAGTTGACACTCTCAATGATAATAAATGTTATCCAGAGATAGAATTGGGAGCTAATGCCGAACGGCAACATCCATTATAACTATATATGTGAAGAGGGACCAGAACAATTTTACTCTTGCCTAAGGGATGGCTGGGGAGACAACAGTGCTTAAAATGCCCCTTGTAAGAAATATAATTATTTGTATCACTGCTGCTGTCCCTTTCCTACTTAAATTCTTACCGTTTGAAAAAGCAAACCCTCCAATGAAATTTACTTAATTCTGTTTGTAAGCACTGGCTGTCTTTAGTTATTTTATCTCATTACATTTTATATATATTTTATATGTGTTGCGAATTTTCCTCCAGTTTTATTGTTGTTTAAACCTACATTTTTACAATGGTCAGGCTCAAGTTCGAGCTGGAGTGAAGCAGAGCACAAAGAAAAAGGACCCACGACCTATCATATTAAAGACAGAGAAAAAAAAAGACATAGCTGAAACTGGTAAGGGAATTGGCTCTGAAAGGGGAACCACCACTTCTCAGGATTTTTCATATTGGAGTGATAGTAAAAAAAAAATCCTGTTATTTAAATGTGCATAGGGATTTGGGAAAGTATACAGGTAACTTTTTGCTTTTTTTCTGTGTATTTTGGATGATGAATACTGTGTCTGCTAACCATGACTAGTGAGAGTTTAAGTGCAGTGCTTAATTTTTGTGTTTATATTTACTTCTGTATTACACCGCCATTTTGTAGTGCTGCTGCAAACTCTATGTGTACCCATTTAAAGGTTAATATGGTGTGTATGGTTTTATAAAAAAAAAACAAAAAAAACCTTTTATAAAAATAAATAAAAAAATACTCCTTTTATAAAATCAAAATAAAAAAATACCACTTTTATAAAAATAAAAGAAAAAATACCCCTTTGATAAAAACAAAATAAAAATTATCTTATTATTATTATAGGAGTGTAGGACTCCCCTAAGAGATTTGTCTTGATAAGGCAGATGAGCTTGCACTTTGATGTCTATTCAAATGGTACTAAAAACCTTTTGTTATTTATTTTATTTGTGCATTGGGATTTGGAATAGTGTGCAGGGAACTTTTTTTTTTTTGCTTTCGCTCTAGTAATAGAATAATGGGGTTTGTTTTGGTTTTTTTTTTGCTTTTGTTATAGAAATTAAATTATGTTTTTCTTTTTTTTTTTTACTTTGGTTCTAGAAATGGAACAATGTTTCTGTTTCTCGTCCTTATTTGCAATGTTGGTTTAGGCTTTTCCACGTTTGAACTAGATTATGATGTAACTTGATAAATCTTTAACATCCATCTAAATGAAAATTTTATAAAGTTTAACACAAGTTATGGGTGCTTATTTACAACATGGTTATTTACAATGCTTTATTTAATTGTATCAATTCCCGAGACCCTTTAAGTAAACAAACAGCATTATGTTAATGTGCAATTAGGCATAATTTCTGCATAACTGTACAGATTTGTGTTCATATAACAAAGCATTCTTTTCTGCCTATCGCAGGTAACATTCAGTCCATTGAGCTAAAATGTAATATAAAGCAACATGTCAGTACAGATAAACATCCTATTTTATCAGACAATGAATCTGCCGGGGAGTATGAAGATATGTCCGCTCAGAAAGAAGATTCCACAACTGCACAGGAAAACATTGTTGGAGATGTTCTTACAGTGAAGCAGTTGATTGTTTGGCGTGGTTTGGCTGTAGTTTTAGCTGTGGCTACACTGATTATTGGTATAACATTTAAATTTATCATTGGCAAAGGACAATATTAAACATTTGAATGGAACATAATATGAGTGTAACGTCTGAATGGAGGAACCTTAAAATAAATTATTCTCAGTAGTATACCAAGATCATTGTGTTAGAGGTTGTCTGCCGCACCAAATATGTTTTTTATGTTGAACTGATCTTTCTGCTATTTTTAGATATCTTAATCTATCTACATAAGGAACATTTCTATGCAAAACAATAGGACGCAAGCACTTTATTCACATGACCAAAGCAGCTAGCTTGTCTGCCCAGTGCAGAGTCCTTGTTTAGGTATAATAATGTTAATACACTGCAAAATACCAACTTCCCTACCATGAGGGTGTCGAGAAAAAATACAGAATTCAGTTAATAAAATTAACACCACCACACACAATGCTAATGTCTCTATTTGTGGCCTCTTGTGTGTGATATCAGTTTGTGGGTGCTGTATTGGTGATTAATTGATACCAAGTGTTTGTGGGTCATGTGGCGTACTTGATGAATACTAAATAAAATGCCATATGTGTTGTGGATGTCATTGGAAGTAATTAATGGGTCAAATTACCAGATTTTACTAATCTCATGATGTAAAGTCATGATTTTATAAAGAACACGGAGGTGAGTATTATGCGTATCTCTTTCTTTATTCCTTAGCAGCAAAAGAAAGGATATTGTATATATTCAATGAAAAAAATTTCAATAACAAAATATCATTTACCCCAAAGGGTTAGCCATATATACCAATGAGAGTGTTCCTAGCATAATAATGTCCCATGTGACCCTAAGCCACTCCTCTTTCTTGATGTTGCCGACGAACACTCCCATAGATAGAAAACCGATGTAATCCAACAGATGTGTAGAACTGTGATTCCAGGGAGATTATGGTAATGGTACTCCAGAGAATCCGGCAATCTTCTGTTTGAACTTGTTATGGACAGACATGGACCAGTATGACAACCCAATTAGGAGGCTCTAAGACAGAGAAATGAAATGGTAAAATACGTTCTTGGATAGTATGTCCACATCTATATTACAACTTTAATCAAACAATATGTTAGGGAAGTACTAGTCAATCAGGTGAAAACAAAACATTGCATTACCACACGGTTCGTGCCCCATTACGTGACGGTATATTCACAGGGAGGGCGCAACTTACCTGGATTGGGTGGGATAATACTCGCCTCCGTGTCCTTTATAAAATCATGACTTTACGTCATGAGATTAGTAAAATCTGGTAATTTTATTAAAGGACACAGAGGCTCCTATTATGATAGTTCAAAGCTGCGTGATCACTGAAGTGGAAAAATGAGAAACTGGTCGAAAATAAAATTCCTGGAACGTAGATTCTCTGGACCAGTTGGCTGCATGGAGGAGATCTTCCAGTCTACAGCCTAAAGAAAAGGCTTTTCACAGAACCACGACCACGACGGCCCCTGCGGGGTGGCCTGCCTCTGCCTGTCATTTTTTTTTCGATTAGTGGTACTATGCGTGCAAGCTACTGTGACAACAGATATGAGTGGTAGCACTGGGCAAGTGGGCACAGTATACGCTGTGAGCCTGACACACACGCTGGCAGATAACTAACTGCTATTCAATCTATTACAGTCAAAATTGTATTTTTTTAAAAAAAATGTACACTACTGTTACACCAGATATAAGTTGCACTGGTGTGACACTGTGCCCTGGCAGGCCCTGAAACGCACACTAGTGAAAGAAAACTGACTGCTATTATATCACCGTCCAAAAAGTTATTTTTTTGTTAAATGCAAGCTATTGTGACACCAGATATGAGTGGTGGCACTGGGCAAGTGGGCACAGTATACACTGCAAGCCTGACACACGCTGGCAGACAACTAACTGCTATTCAATCTATTACAGTCAAAATTTTATTTTATTTTGAAAATGTACACTACTGTTACACCAGATATGAGTTGCACTGGTGTGACACTGTGCCCTGGCAGGCCCTGAAACGCACACTCGTGAAGGAAACTGACTGCTATTATATTACAGTCCAAAAAGTTGATTTTTTTTTTTTAAATGCAAGCTATTGGGACACCAGTGAGTGAGTGGTGTCACTGGGCAGGCCCTGAAACGCACACTAGTGAAGGAAACTGACTGATATTATATTACAGTCCAAAAAGTTTTTTTTTGTTAAATGCAAGCTATTGTGACACCAGATATGAGTGGTGGCAGTGGGTAGGCCCTGAAACGCACACTAGTGAAGGAAACTGACTGCTATTATACTACATTAAACAAATGTCTGGGAGGGAGGGTCTGCTGCTGAATGGCTGGAATTTGTCTGCTGACTGAGGTACAGGCCAGGGTCAATGTTTACTCAATGATGACGAATAGGGGGCGGACCGAACAGCGCATGTGTTCGCCATCCGTGGCGAACGCGAACAAGCGATGTTCGCCTGGAACTATTCGCCAGCGAACAGTTCGGGACATCACTAGTTAGAAGGGTAGTGACTATGATTTAATGAACCATAGGTTTTAATAAAGGTTGATTTTAATATTGTATTTGACACTCGTGCTAATTAAAGGAAGAGCCACAGAGGAACACTGTACTCCTAGAGATCACAAGCAGTCGTAGTACAACAGCATCAGAGGACATGCTGATAATAACAAGCGCCCTTTGGCCATTGGTTGCAAGTGAATGTAATGGGACACTCAAGGCTGGAGATGATGGCAAACCAGGATACACTGGTCTAAGTAGCTTATCAAGTAGGAGTTGTACAGTGTTGACAACCAACATGAAAAAGGGATTCCAAAGTAACTGACCTGGAAAAATCATCATTTGCATCATTTGCAAATTGATATCCTCAATGATGATGGGATAAATATTTAGATTTGTTCTATCCCATGAAATTTGAGACAGAGGTATACAGAGGTGGAAAACACAAAAAATATGCTGTCCAGAACAAGTATGTGGTTAATGTGTTTGTATTGCTATGCCTGTTAGATAGAGAAACAACTGCAGACTGAACTGTGATCTAATCCTAGGCAAGACACAGAAGGCTGTTTTAGAGACAGCTTGATTGTAATGCACTATGTTTGTGAAAGATCTACTATTTCTTCGACATAATGCTTTCTGTATGGACAGAAGCCATAATTTCTTCATGAGGCATCTCAAAGATGGAGCCCTGACTGTGACAGGGATCCAAAACATGGGATTTTCTATTTAAGCTCATAGCTGTTATCATCTGAGAGATAAGAACACACTATGTACACCACAGTGGTACATATAAAATATGATACAGATGTAGTATGACCTAAATAGTGATGTCGCAAACATAAAATTTTCGGTTCACAAACGGCGAACGCGAACTTCCGCAAACGTCCGCGAACTGGCGAACCTGGCGAACCGCCATAGACTTCAATGGGCAGGCGAATTTTAAATCCCACAGGGACTCTTTCTGGCCACAATAGTGATGGAAAAGTTGTTTCAAGGGGACTAACACCTGGACTGTGGCATGCCGGAGGGGGATCCATGGCAAAACTCCCATGGAAAATTACACAGTTGATGCAGAGTCTGGTTTTAATAAAGGGCATAAATCACCTAACATTCCTAAATCACAATGGATATGGATTGACACCTGACATATGGATTGACACCTGTCTTCAGAGACCCTGATACACACTGACACAGAGCAGAATAGGGACTGTTCCCCCTACATAGGGTCACTTGGCAGATATGGATTGACACCTGCCCTCAGGGACCCTGATACACACTGACACAGAGCAGAATAGGGACTGTTCCGCCTACATAGGGTCACTTGGCAGATATGGTGTTACAAACTGCCATTTGTAACTGTTATTTTATTCAACAAATTGCCCTGCTTCCCTCTGTTATGGAGAAGCCTAATTGCCAGCCTTCTCCCCCATGACTATGGACCGGCAGTTAAACAGTTACTTTTACTGTGCAGAAAGGGTTATTCCTTCCCTTCTGCACAGCCGTTCGGTAGATTCTATCAATCGACCACCCAATAGCTGCGGTTAACCGCAGCTTAATTGATTGTTACCGGGTGGTCGCGGTTGCACCTAGCCGCCACACGATGGCGGTGTTCTGGAGCTCCCCGGGCAGCCAGCGCTTTTCTGCCCGGCTTTCCTGCACTAAAAGCGGACACTTTTGCGTGCAGGCACCGCTGAGCCTCCAGTCCCCTGGTTCCTATTTGGGACTTTGAATTTATATCCCAATCTATGTGGAAGTACCCAGATAGCCTGCCATGGAGCCTGTGGAATTAAAGACTTTGGCTCCAAGGCAATTAAACTGTATTCGTGTGGTCTGAGTGCCATTCACCTAATAATGTGCACTCAGACCTGAGCTATCTGGGGATAGTTTAAATGCCTGTTTCTTATATGTAAAATTTAACTTTATGTATTTTAAAGTGTTTGCTGTCTTTTGTGTCCCCACGTGTGTAATGTTGTTTTGTCTCTGTCCTGGGAGATAATTGAATTACTTCTCAATTAACTCCAGGATAGAGGGATGAGATCAGGATGCATTGTGGGGATGTTTTACTTCTGTATGTCCTGAAATGCTACTTGTTTGTCCTTTGTTACAGTCTTCCATCTGGTCCCCTAGGGGAGTGTCCACTAGGTGGGAGACCTGCATAAATACAGGGGCAGGTAGCCCTCAATAAACAGATCACTGCTTGACCCTCAACTCGCAGCCTTGACTCGTTTTGTGGGGATTCACTGTATGCTGCTAGGGACTGATTGCCAGGAGTGTAAGCCGCTTGGGAGCTTTTCCTGTTCGTCTGCTAGTAGCTATTCGTGAGGTTCCAGTTTGGGAGTTTGGAGTGCTACCTTATTCCCTTGTATTCAGTTCGGGAGTTTGGTGCATTCACTTGTATCCAATTCGTGAGCTTTGGTTATTCTGCAGTAGCTGTGCCTTTCTTTGAAAAGGGGATTATCGCCTAAACGGATTTTAACCCCTTGTCTGCTGAAACGGTCCGTTACATATGGATTGACACCTGTCCTCAGGGACCCTGATACACGCTGACACAGAGCAGAATAGGGACTGTTCCCCCTACATAGGGTCACTTGGCAGATATGGATTGACACCTGTCCTCAGGGACCCTGATACACACTGGCACAGAGCAGAATAGGGACTTTTCCTCCTACATAGGGTCACCATTTTTAGCCCAAGGCAGCTCATCTCATCAGGCCTTTTTTAGTCGAATGTATCGCCCACTGTCAGTCCCTTCGGGATCCATCCCTCATTCATCTTAATAAAGGTGAGGTAATCTAGACTTTTTTGACCTAGGTGACTTCTCGTCTCAGTGACAATACCTCCTGCTGCACTGAAGGTCCTTTCTGACAGGACACTTGAAGCGGGGCAGGCCAGAAGTTCTATCGCAAATTGGGATAGCTCAGGCCACAGGTCAAGCCTGCACACCCAGTAGTCAAGGGGTTCATCGCTCCTCAGAGTGTCGATATCTGCAGTTAAGGCGAGGTAGTCTGCTACCTGTCGGTCGAGTCGTTCTCTGAGGGTGGATCCCGAAGGGCTGTGGCGATGCGTAGGACTTAAAAAGCTCCGCATGTCCTCCATCAACAACACGTCTGTAAAGCGTCCTGTCCTTGAGGGCGTGGTCGTTTGAGGAGGAGGATGACTTCCACCTCCTCCCCTGTTAGATTCCCGTTGTGCTGTGACATCAGCCTTATACGCTGTGTAAAGCATACTTTTTAATTTATTTTGCAAATGCTGCATCCTTTCCGACTTGTAATTCGGTAACATTTCTGCCACTGTCTGCTTATACCGGGGGTCTAGTAGCGTGGACACCCAGCACAGGTCGTTCTCCTTCAGCCTTTTTATACGAGGGTCACTCAACAGGCACGACAGCATGAAAGACCCCATTTGCACAAGGTTGGATGCCGAGCTACTCATTTCCCGTTCCTCCTCCTCACACAGAGCAGAATAGGGACTGTTCCCCCTACATAGGTTCACTTGGCAGATATGGATTGACACCTGTCCACAGAGACCATGATACACACTGACACAGAGCAGAATAGAGACTGTTCCCCGTCCTCAGAGCCCATGATACACACTGACAGAGCAGAATAGAGACTGTTCCCCCTACATAGGGTCACTTGTCAGATATGGATTGACACCTGTCCTAAGGATGCCTGTATTGGGGAACATTGTCACCCAAAATAATTTATATGCCCATCAATTCCGAGCTACACATCCAGACTCTTTTTTGGCAAAGATACACACTGTGCCAGAATTTAAAAGATTCTGGGCATTGACTATGCTGATGGGCACCATAAATAAGCCCTCCATCCGCTCCTACTGGAGCAGTAGCCCCATCTGCTCTACCCCCATTTACTCCCAATGTATGTCGAGGAAGAGGTATGAAATTATTCTGCATTTCATGCACTTCAGCGACAACAGCCTGTGTCCCCCTAGGGAGCATCCCCAGTTTGACAGGCTGTATAAAATCCACCCCCTGATTACCCACTTTGCTGCCAGGTTTGCAGAGGCTTATACAACTGGAAGGAATATATGCGTGGATGAATCCCTGATGAAGTATAAGGGAAGGCTGGGATTCAAGCAGTATGTTCCTTCCAAGCGCTCTAGGTATGGTGTAAAGATGTATAAGCTCTGTGATAGCGAGACTGGGTATACTCAGGCCTTCCGGGTGTACGAGGGAAAGGATAGCCACCTTGACCCTCCAGGTTGCCCAGAACATATGGGAACCAGTGGCAAGATTGTCTGGGACCTGATATTCCCCCTGATGAACAAAGGGTACCACTTGTATACTGACAATTTTTATACAAGTGTCCCTTTGTTCAAGCTACTGTACTGTTTTGATACAGTATCTTGCGGCACAATTAAAAAGAACAGCACAGGTTTCCCAGGACAACTTGCACGCACCCGGCTACGAAGGGGGGGACCTCAGCTCTGCGCCAAGAGGAGCTGTTGGCAGTTAAGTACAGAGACAAGAAGGACGTCCTGTAAACCTGTGTACTAAGTACAAAGCGTTGTTCGATCAGATTACACACATGTGCCATGCACGGCACATGTGTCAACTTGCCCAACTTCAATGCCGCCAACAAATTTGTTCCGTTGTCACAAACCACTTTGCCGATCGCCAGTTGCTGCGGAGTCAGCCACTTTTCCACCTGTGCGTTCAGGGCGGACAGGAGTGCTGGTCTGTTGTGACTCTCTGCTTTCAAGCAAGTCAAACCCAAGACGGCGTGACACTGCCGTATCTGGGATGTGGAATAGTACCTGGGGAGCTGGGGGGGGGGGTGCCGTTGATGTGGAGCAAGATGCAGCAGCAGAAGAGGACTCAGCCGAGGAGGTTATGGAAGAGGATGGAGTAGGAGGAGTAGAGGAGGTGGCAGCAGGCCTGCCTGCAAGTCGTGGCGGTGTCACCAACTCCTCTGCAGAGCCACGCTTTCCATGCTTGGCAGCCGTCAGCAGGTTTACCCAATGCGCAGTGTAGGTGATATACCTGCCCTGACCATGCTTTGCAGACCAGGTATCAGTGGTCAGATGGACCCTTGCCTCAACACTGTGTGCCAGGCATGCCATTACTTCCTTTTGCACAATCGAGTACAGGTTGGGGATTGCCTTTTGTGCAAAGAAATTTCGTCCGGGTACCTTCCACTGCGGTGTCCCAATAGCTACAAATTTTTTGAACGCCTCAGACTCCACCAGCTTGTATGGTAAAAGCTGGCGGGCTAATAGTACAGACAAGCCAGCTGTCAGACGCCGGGCAAGGGGGTGACTTTCTGACATTGGCTTCTTACGCTCAAACATGTCCTTCACAGACACCTGACTGTGGGCAGATGAGCAGGCCTGACACCCAGACGCTTGGAGACAACTAACTGCTATTCAATCTATAACAGTGAAAAAGTTTTTTTGTTTTAAATGCACGCTATTGTGACACCAGATATGAGTGGCAAAGTACACTGGCAGAGGTCTGCAGAGCACACGCTGAAGGCCTGACACCCTCTTTAAGGACACTGACTGCTATTAGCTTACACTGAAAAACTTTTTTTCTTTGTAAAATAATTTTTGGGGTTTTAAATGCACGCTATTGTGACACCAGATATGAGTGGCAATGTGCACTTGCAGAGGTTGGCAGAGTACACGCTGTAGGCCTTGAAGACAACTAACTGCAATTCAATCTATAACAGTGAAAAAAAAATTGGGGGTTTTAAATGCACGCTATTGTGACACCAGATATGAGTGGCAATGTGCAATGGCAGAGGTTGGCAGAGTACACGCTGTAGGCCTGACACCCGCTTGAAGACAAGTAACTGCTATTCAATCTATAACAGTGAAAAAGGTTTTTTGGTTTTAAATGCACGCTATTGTGACACCAGATATTAGTGGCAATGTGCACTTGCAGAGGTTGGCAGAGTACACACTGTAGGCCTGACATACGCTTGAAGACAACTAACTGCTATTCAATCTATAACAGTGAAAAAAGTTTTTGGGTTTTAAATGCACGCTATTGTGACACCAGATATTAGTGGCAATGTGCACTTGCAGAGGTTGGCAGAGTACACGCTGTAGGCCTGACACACCCGCTTGAAGACAACTAACTGCTATTAGCTTACAGTGAAACACTTTTTTTGTTTTTAAAGGCACGCTATTGTGACACCAGATATGAGTGGTGGCACTAGGCAAATGGGCACAGTATCCACTGAGCCTGACAGACCTGGCAGACAACTAACTGCTATTCAATCTATTACAGTGAAAAAAGTTTTTTGGTTTTAAATGCACGCTATAGAAACACCAGATATGAGTGGCAAATTACACTTGCTGAGGTTGGCAGAGCACACGCTGAAGGCCTGACACCCAGACGCTTGCAGACAACTAACTGCTATTAGCTTATAGTGAAACACTTTTTTGTTTTTAAAGGCACGCTATAGTCACACCAGATATGAGTGGTGGCACTTGGCAAATGGGCACAGTATGCACTGTGAGCCTGACACAGAAGCTGGCAGGCAGGCAACTGCAATTACATTACACAAAAAAGATAAAAAAAATTCTAGCCCTAAAAAGGGCTTTTTTGGGGTGCTGTTCTTACAGCAGAGATCAGATGAGTCCTTCAGGACTGTAGTGGACACTGAATACCCTAGCCTAGCTATCAATTTCCCTATCTAATGAACAGCAGCTAAACTTTCCCTCTTCTCACTAAGCATGCAGCTTCAGAATGAATCTTAAATGGATGCTCGGAGGGAGGTGGGAGGGTGTGGACGGGAGGGTCTGCTGCTAATTTGCTGGAATGTGTCTGCTGACCGTGAGGCATAGTGTCAAAGTTTGCTCAATGATGACGAATAGGGGGCGGATCGAACCGCCCATGTGTTCGCACGCGGTTGAACGCGAACACACTATGTTCGCCAGGAACTATTCGCCAGCGAACAGTTCGGTACATCACTACTATTCAATCTATAACAGTGAAAACATTTTTGGGGGTTTTAAATGCACGCTATTGTGACTCCAGATATGAGTGGCAATGTGCACTTGCAGAGGTTGGCAGAGTACACGCTGTAGGCCTGACACACCCGCTTGAAGACACGTAACTGCTATTCAATCTATAACAGTGAAAAAAGTTTTTGGGTTTTAAATGCACGCTATTGTGACACCAGATATGAGTGGCAATGTGCACTTGCAGAGGTTGGTAGAGTACACGCTGTAGGCCTTGAAGACAACTAACTGCAATTCAATCTATAACAGTGAAAAAAAATGTTGGGGTTTTAAATGCACGCTATTGTGACACCAGATATGAGTGGCAATGTGCACTTGCAGAGGTTGGCAGAGTACACGCTGTAGGCTTTGAAGACAACTAACTGCAATTCAATCAATAACAGTGAAAACTAATTTTGGGGTTTTAAATGCACGCTATTGTGACACCAGAAATGAGTGGCAATGTGCACTTGCAGAGGTTGGCAGAGTACACGCTGTAGGCCTGACACACCCGCTTGAAGACAAGTAACTGCTATTCAATCTATAACAGTGAAAAAAGTTTTTGGTTTTAAATGCACGCTATTGTGACACCAGATATTAGTGGCAATGTGCACTTGCAGAGGTTGGCAGAGTACACGCTGTAGGCCTGACACACCCGCTTGAAGACAACTAACTGCTATTCAATCTATAACAGTGAAAAAAGTTTTTTGGTTTTAAATGCACGCTATTGTGACACCAGATATGAGTGGAAATGTGCACTTGCAGAGGTTGGCAGAGTACACGCTGTAGGCCTGACAACCGCTTGAAGACAACTAACTGCTATTCAATCTATAACAGTGAAAAGGGTTTTTTGGTTTTAAATGCACACTATTGTGACACCAGATATGAGTGGCAATGTGCAATGGCAGAGGTTGGCAGAGTACACGCTGTAGGCCTGACACCCGCTTGAAGACAAGTAACTGCTATTCAATCTATAACAGTGAAAAAGGTTTTTTGGTTTTAAATGCACGCTATTGTGACACCAGATATTAGTGGCAATGTGCACTTGCAGAGGTTGGCAGAGTACACGCTGTAGGCCTGACATACGCTTGAAGACAACTAACTGCTATTCAATCTATAACAGTGAAAAAAGTTTTTGGGTTTTAAATGCACGCTATTGTGACACCAGATATTAGTGGCAATGTGCACTTGCAGAGGTTGGCAGAGTACACGCTGTAGGCCTGACACACCCGCTTGAAGACAACTAACTGCTATTAGCTTACAGTGAAACACTTTTTTTGTTTTTAAAGGCACGCTATTGTGACACCAGATATGAGTGGTGGCACTAGGCAAATGGGCACAGTATCCACTGAGCCTGACAGACCTGGCAGACAACTAACTGCTATTCAATCTATTACAGTGAAAAAAGTTTTTTGGTTTTAAATGCACGCTATAGAAACACCAGATATGAGTGGCAAATTACACTTGCTGAGATTGGCAGAGCACACGCTGAAGGCCTGACACCCAGACGCTTGCAGACAACTAACTGCTATTAGCTTATAGTGAAACACTTTTTTGTTTTTAAAGGCACGCTATAGTCACACCAGATATGAGTGGTGGCACTTGGCAAATGGGCACAGTATGCACTGTGAGCCTGACACAGAAGCTGGCAGGCAGGCAACTGCAATTACATTACACAAAAAAGATTAAAACAATTCTAGCCCTAAAAAGGGCTTTTTTGGGGTGCTGTTCTTACAGCAGAGATCAGATGAGTCCTTCAGGACTGTAGTGGACACTGAATACCCTAGCCTAGCTATCAATTTCCCTATCTAATGAACAGCAGCTAAACTTTCCCTCTTCTCACTAAGCATGCAGCTTCAGAATGAATCTTAAATGGATGCTCGGAGGGAGGTGGGAGGGTGTGGACGGGAGGGTCTGCTGCTAATTTGCTGGAATGTGTCTGCTGACCGTCAGGCATAGTGTCAAAGTTTGCTCAATGATGACGAATAGGGGGCGGATCGAACCGCCCATGTGTTCGCACGCGGTTGAACGCGAACACACTATGTTCGCCAGGAACTATTCGCCTGCGAACAGTTCGGTACATCACTACTATTCAATCTATAACAGTGAAAACATTTTTTGGGGTTTTAAATGCACGCTATTGTGACTCCAGATATGAGTGGCAATGTGCACTTGCAGAGGTTGGCAGAGTACACGCTGTAGGCCTGACACACCCGCTTGAAGACACGTAACTGCTATTCAATCTATAACAGTGAAAAAAGTTTTTGGGTTTTAAATGCACGCTATTGTGACACCAGATATGAGTGGCAATGTGCACTTGCAGAGGTTGGTAGAGTACACGCTGTAGGCCTTGAAGACAACTAACTGCAATTCAATCTATAACAGTGAAAAAAAATGTTGGGGTTTTAAATGCACGCTATTGTGACACCAGATATGAGTGGCAATGTGCACTTGCAGAGGTTGGCAGAGTACACGCTGTAGGCTTTGAAGACAACTAACTGCAATTCAATCAATAACAGTGAAAACAAATTTTGGGGTTTTAAATGCACGCTATTGTGACACCAGATATTAGTGGCAATGTGCACTTGCAGAGGTTGGCAGAGTACACGCTGTAGGCCTGACACACCCGCTTGAAGACAACTAACTGCTATTCAATCTATAACAGTGAAAAAAGTTTTTTGGTTTTAAATGCATGCTATTGTGACACCAGATATGAGTGGAAATGTGCACTTGCAGAGGTTGGCACAGTACACGCTGTAGGCCTGACACACCAGCTTGAAGACAACTAACTGCTATTCAATCTATAACAGTGAAAAAAGTTTTTTGGTTTTAAATGCACGCTATTGTGACACCAGATATGAGTGGCAATGTGCAATTGCAGAGGTTGGCAGAGTACACGCTGTAGGCCTGACACACCCGCTTGAAGACAACTAACTGCTATTCAATCTATAACAGTGAAAAGGGTTTTTTGGTTTTAAATGCACACTATTGTGACACCAGATATGAGTGGCAATGTGCAATGGCAGAGGTTGGCAGAGTACACGCTGTAGGCCTGACACCCGCTTGAAGACAAGTAACTGCTATTCAATCTATAACAGTGAAAAAGGTTTTTTGGTTTTAAATGCACGCTATTGTGACACCAGATATTAGTGGCAATGTGCACTTGCAGAGGTTGGCAGAGTACACGCTGTAGGCCTGACATACGCTTGAAGACAACTAACTGCTATTCAATCTATAACAGTGAAAAAAGTTTTTGGGTTTTAAATGCACGCTATTGTGACACCAGATATTAGTGGCAATGTGCACTTGCAGAGGTTGGCAGAGTACACGCTGTAGGCCTGACACACCCGCTTGAAGACAACTAACTGCTATTAGCTTACAGTGAAACACTTTTTTTGTTTTTAAAGGCACGCTATTGTGACACCAGATATGAGTGGTGGCACTAGGCAAATGGGCACAGTATCCACTGAGCCTGACAGACCTGGCAGACAACTAACTGCTATTCAATCTATTACAGTGAAAAAAGTTTTTTGGTTTTAAATGCACGCTATAGAAACACCAGATATGAGTGGCAAATTACACTTGCTGAGGTTGGCAGAGCACACGCTGAAGGCCTGACACCCAGACGCTTGCAGACAACTAACTGCTATTAGCTTATAGTGAAACACTATTTTGTTTTTAAAGGCACGCTATAGTCACACCAGATATGAGTGGTGGCACTTGGCAAATGGGCACAGTATGCACTGTGAGCCTGACACAGAAGCTGGCAGGCAGGCAACTGCAATTACATTACACAAAAAAGATTAAAAAAATTCTAGCCCTAAAAAGGGCTTTTTTGGGGTGCTGTTCTTACAGCAGAGATCAGATGAGTCCTTCAGGACTGTAGTGGACACTGAATACCCTAGCCTAGCTATCAATTTCCCTATCTAATGAACAGCAGCTAAACTTTCCCTCTTCTCACTAAGCATGCAGCTTCAGAAAGAATCTTAAATGGATGCTCGGAGGGAGGTGGGAGGGTGTGGACGGGAGGGTCTGCTGCTAATTTGCTGGAATGTGTCTGCTGACCGTGAGGCATAGTGTCAAAGTTTGCTCAATGATGACGAATAGGGGGCGGATCGAACCGCCCATGTGTTCGCACGCGGTTGAACGCGAACACACTATGTTCGCCAGGAACTATTCGCCAGCGAACAGTTCGGTACATCACTACTATTCAATCTATAACAGTGAAAACATTTTTTGGGGTTTTAAATGCACGCTATTGTGACTCCAGATATGAGTGGCAATGTGCACTTGCAGAGGTTGGCAGAGTACACGCTGTAGGCCTGACACACCCGCTTGAAGACACGTAACTGCTATTCAATCTATAACAGTGAAAAAAGTTTTTGGGTTTTAAATGCACGCTATTGTGACACCAGATATGAGTGGCAATGTGCACTTGCAGAGGTTGGTAGAGTACACGCTGTAGGCCTTGAAGACAACTAACTGCAATTCAATCTATAACAGTGAAAAAAAATGTTGGGGTTTTAAATGCACGCTATTGTGACACCAGATATGAGTGGCAATGTGCACTTGCAGAGGTTGGCAGAGTACACGCTGTAGGCTTTGAAGACAACTAACTGCAATTCAATCAATAACAGTGAAAACAAATTTTGGGGTTTTAAATGCACGCTATTGTGACACCAGAAATGAGTGGCAATGTGCACTTGCAGAGGTTGGCAGAGTACACGCTGTAGGCCTGACACACCCGCTTGAAGACAAGTAACTGCTATTCAATCTATAACAGTGAAAAAAGTTTTTGGTTTTAAATGCACGCTATTGTGACACCAGATATTAGTGGCAATGTGCACTTGCAGAGGTTGGCAGAGTACACGCTGTAGGCCTGACACACCCGCTTGAAGACAACTAACTGCTATTCAATCTATAACAGTGAAAAAAGTTTTTTGGTTTTAAATGCATGCTATTGTGACACCAGCTATGAGTGGAAATGTGCACTTGCAGAGGTTGGCAGAGTACACGCTGTAGGCCTGACAACCGCTTGAAGACAACTAACTGCTATTCAATCTATAACAGTGAAAAAAGTTTTTGGTTTTAAATGCACGCTATTGTGACACCAGATATTAGTGGCAATGTGCACTTGCAGAGGTTGGCAGAGTACACGCTGTAGGCCTGACACACCCGCTTGAAGACAACTAACTGCTATTCAATCTATAACAGTGAAAAAAGTTTTTTGGTTTTAAATGCATGCTATTGTGACACCAGATATGAGTGGAAATGTGCACTTGCAGAGGTTGGCACAGTACACGCTGTAGGCCTGACACACCAGCTTGAAGACAACTAACTGCTATTCAATCTATAACAGTGAAAAAAGTTTTTTGGTTTTAAATGCACGCTATTGTGACACCAGATATGAGTGGCAATGTGCACTTGCAGAGGTTGGCAGAGTACACGCTGTAGGCCTGACACACCCACTTGAAGACAACTAACTGCTATTCAATCTATAACAGTGAAAAGGGTTTTTTGGTTTTAAATGCACACTATTGTGACACCAGATATGAGTGGCACTGTGCACTGGCAGAGGTTGGCAGAGTACACGCTGTAGGCCTGACACACAGTTGCTTGCAGACAACTAACTGCTATTCAATCTATTACGGTGAAAAAATTTTTTTTGTTTTTAAATGCAAGCTATTGTGACACCAGATATGAGTGGTGGCACTGGGCAAGTGGGCACAGTATCCACTGTGAGCTGGCAGGCAGGCAAGCAACTGCAATTAGATTACACAAAAAAAAATCAGACTGATGTTCTAGCCCTAAAAAGGGCTTTTTGGGGTGCTGTCCTTACAGCAGAGATAGGATGAGTCCTTCAGTACTGTAGTGGACACTGAATACACTAGCCTAGCTATACATTTCCCTATCAAGTGAGCAGCAGCTACACTTTCCCTCCTCTATCTAAGAATGCAGCTTCAGAATTAATCTAAAATGGATGCTGTACAGGAGGTGGGAGGGTCTGGAAGGGAGGGTCTGCTGCTGATTGGCTGGAATGTGTCTGCTGACTGTGAGGCACAGGGTCAAAGTTTAGTCAATGATGACGAATAGGGGGCGTATCGAACCGCGCATGTGTTCGCCCACCGTGGCGAACGTGAACACGCTATGTTCGCCGGGAACTATTCGCCAGAAAACAGTTCGGTACATCACTAGACCTAAACTTACATAATTCATCTAACCAGTTACCCGCATACACAATATTATGAATTTAGCCCACGACTCCTTGCCTCTGATAAAAATTGGATTTTTCCTTGACAGATTAGTTAAATTGTACACTGTTGCACTTTAACATATTTTGTTTCATTATCCTAGTTGCAGGTTTTTGAGCTCATAAGTTAAAAAAGGTTTACCTGCTGTTTATTTTACAAACCAACCAAACAGGACTCTTGTCTTAAACTTGCTTTAAAATGAAAACCAGAGGCATACATAGGGTATTTGGCACTAAAAGCAGAATTGTCTGTTGATATACCTTCTCACCCCTGAACCTTAAACGTCTTGTATGTCTGTGTGTGTTTCTGCTCTTACTGCATTTTTTTACTTCTCCTTATTCCTTTTAGTGTGTCTCTCTGCAACACCCTCACCGCTCGAGTGTATTTCCACCCCACTTGTGTGCTTTGCTAGGCCCCTTCACCACCTCTACACCACCAACTACCACCTTGTCTGTAATTCTTTATAACACCTTAACCCGTGACATTGCATATCTTCCACAAACTTGGATTGTCTCAGAGTCAAGTAGGAGTGCCGCAGATGGTTAGCAAGTTTGTATCTCTGGCCTGTCATTGAAACTGTGAGCAAATAGCACTATGTGAGTAAATCAAAGACTGATTATAGCATTAAAGGGACATTATAGTCATGAGAACACGAGTTTAAAGGGACACTATAGTCACCCAGACCACTTCAGCTCAATGAAGTGGTCTGGGTGCCAGGTCCCTCAGGTTTTAACCCTTCAGATGCAAACATAGCAGTTTCAGAGAAACTGCTATGTTTACATTTGGGGTTAATCCAGCCTCTAGTGGCTGTCTTCTGGACAGCCACTAGAGGCACATCTGCGATGCTGGAGGCACATTTCACCTCCATCGCGCAGAGCGTCTATAGGAAAGCATTGAGAAATCTTAAAGGAACACTCCCACCACCAACCCAACATAATCTAAATGAAGTTGTTATTGTGTTCTGGTGAGTACAGTCCTTCCCTGCAGAATTTTTATATAAACACTATCTTTTCAGAGAAAATGAAGTGTTTATATTGCTAATCCAAAGAACAATATTCCTGTGTTATTTTTTATTATACTTTTGATGTTTAATAAAAAATGCATTTTACTATTAAGGTGTGCAGTTGGTATTCTTTGTTCATTGGATTGTCTATGTGTGTCCAGAAGGGGGAGTGGTTATTCCAGTCTTTTAGCACCGTAAACTGTTTTAGAGGTAGTAACACCTTTAGTGGCCGTCACTCAGATGGCCACAAGAGGTGCTTCCTGGGGCAGTGCTGCACAATTTTATTGTAGTTATTTGGCCTAATATTCATTAATTATAAGGGGAAAATGGAAAATCCTGAGAAGCAGCAGTTTTTTTTTTACTATTGCAATAAATGTAATACTGTGTATTTCAATACAACTGCTACATCTCTGCATGTAACTGGCCCCTGTGTTTCATTAGCGCTACATTTGTGCTGTAAAAATTAAGTTTGTGCTGGTTTTATTAAGATAATTACCAAATAAATAAAGGTCACCCAGTCCCCTACAACAGCCGAATAACGTGAAACCAGGCTGGTTGGTTAATTTTGCATTTGTGCTGATTTGTGCCAATTGAAGATCCTTTCAATCTCATTTCATTTTTGAGTTATTAATGTTTATTAAATATCACAATAAGTCAACAGCCCCTCTACAACAGCCAAACAACATGAAACCGAGCTGGTCAGTTAGTGCTGTGTTTGTACTGTTTCAATTTTTATTTGAATTGCTTTGTTTTTTTAGATATAACAGGTTTTTTTTTGACAGGGAAAATTATGTATTTTGTAGGGGGTATGGGTGTCCTTTATTTAATCAGTAATTACAGTAATTACCTTAATAATAAACGCAGCACAAATGTAACAAGTACACATTGGATTTTTTATTAGTGCCATTTGTGCTGAGCGTAGCTTCACACAGGTGCAGTATTCTTGTTTAGGATGTGCAATTCATAAAAATCATAATAGGCTGTCATATACTAATTCAGTCAAACACCCAACACATTTTACATAGCAAGGTGCATCCTTCTGACATTTGACACTGACAAAGTATGTATACTGGAACAATCATTTCAGTCAATTAACTTACTAAACCTGTACTATTAGGGGCGGAGATTCACAACCTGTAGATTTACCTGCCCGAGGATAGTATGTACTATGAAAACTGTGAAGTAAGATATTGTAATGAAGAGTTTGAAGAAACACAGTAAAGGGGGCTGGCAGTCCCTGGAAGAGAGCTCCCCTCTAAAAAAAAAAAAAAACATGTGGCTCTACCAGAGAGTTTGCCAACTGCTGTCCCCTGGCTTTCTGGATGAATTGAAGGAGCAGTGTGTGCTGGCTGGGCCTGTGGTAAAGGAAGAAAGTGGTTTATATGCATGTAACACATTACTGAACAAAGCATTTGTAAAACCAGTACATGTATATATGTTTGTCTGTAAATAGTATTGAATTTGTATTGAAATATTGGACTACTGTTGGAAAATCAAGAATAGGACAATTGCACAAAAAGAGGGAAAAGAATTTACATGGTCATTTACTGTTATCCTAACTTCCCTCACCTGCATTTTTATTTATCAAAAACATTTAGATTTAAAAGGGCTTTTGAAAACGTTTATGTAGTTCTGTAAGTGATCATTATATCGATTGGATCAAGGAAAAATGTCAGCCGGGGAATTTTTGAGAAATTCATACACCTTTTGCTGCATTTCCTTTGCTGTTAATCCCTTCAGGATGGAAGTAGATGCAGTGTCTAATGACTATATTACAAATCCGCATCAATAGCCATATCAATAATGTTTTCTGACCAGGATCCTTAGTTCTTAAGGGAATAGCTATCCAAATTTTTCAGGTTATTGTCAGTTTGTTGTGATATAGACTTTGCTGTTATATTGTTGTGACAGTGTGTTACAGGGATTATGGACTATGGGTATTCCGGCACAGGTGAAATGGTTAAAAACGCGTATGGAGTTGACTTAAGAGTTGTTTTTATTTCTAATGAAATGTCTGAGTGTTAACTATCAGTGTGAATAGATATGCAACATATGTTGATAGTGTGAGAATAGCATAACTTTCAGTTCTTAAGGGAACAGCTATCCAAATTTTTGAGGTTATTGTCAGTTTGAGTAGTGTGAGAATAGCATAACCAAAATATTAAAGCATTGATACCAGTGGTGGCTCATTCACTGGGGTACTTAGGGCAGGCCCCCACCAGATAATGTTGTCATAATAAAGAAAACAATCTTTTGCCAGTTGTAAAAGATTGAATTACTGATATTGTTTCCTTTTGGGAAAGTGTTCACTTACATATAGCACTGTGGTGTTATATAAACGCCTCACACTTTTCCACTATAGCACAAACTGACTCACAGATAATGAATGATGTTTGTATGGATGCATCTTACAGCTGCTTAGTAGATAACTTCCAAAACGTATACCCTTGTGGGTTTCCATATATAAGGGTACTAATTAGACCAGGGTTTCCCAGTCCTCAAGTACCCCCTATCAGTCCAGGATTTAGTGATTAGTGATGTCCCGAACGGTTCGCTGGCGAATAGTTCCTGGCGAACATAGCTTGTTCGCGTTTGCCACGGATGGCGAACATATGCAATGTTCGGTCCGCCCCCTATTCGTCATCATTGAGTAAACTTTGACCCTGTACCTCACAGTCAGCAGACACATTCCAGCCAATCAGCAGCAGACCCTCCCACCTCCTAGACAGCATGCAATTTAGATTAATTCTGAAGCTGCATTCATTTTTATTTTTTTGTGTTTGTGTTTATTATACATTATCCTCAATAGCCAGTAACCTGTGTTTATTATACATTATCCCCCTATAGCCAGTAACCTGTGTTTATTATAAATTATCCCCCCATAGCCAGTAACCTGTGTTTATTATACATTATCCCCATAGCCAGTAACCTGTGTTTATTATACATTATCCCTCCCATAGCCAGTAACCTGTGTTTATTATACATTATCCCCCCATAGCCAGTTACCTGTGTTTATTATACATTATCCCCCCCATAGCCAGTAACCTGTGTTTATTATACATTATCCCTCCCATAGCCAGTAACCTGTGTTTATTATACATGATCCCTCCTATAGCCAGTAACCTGTGTTTATTATACATTATCCCCCATAGCCAGTAACCTGTGTTTATTATACATTATCCCTCCCATAGCCAGTAACCTGTGTTTATTATGCATTATCCTCCCATAGCCAGTAACCTGTGCTTATTATACATTACCCCCCATTGCCAGTAACCTGTGTTTATTATACATTATCCTCCCATAGCCAGTAACCTGTGTTTATTATATATTATCCCTCCCATAGCCAGTAACCTGTGTTTATTATACATTATCCCCCCATAGCCAGTAACCTGTGTTTATTATACATTATCCTCCCGTAGCCAGTAACCTGTGTTTATTATATATTATCCCCCCATAGCCAGTAACCTGTGTTTAGTATACATTATCCCTCCCATAGCCAGTAACCTGTGTTTATTATACATTATCCCTCCCATAGCCAGTAACCTGTGTTTATTGTACATTATCCCCCCCATAGCCAGTATCCCTCCCATAGCCAGTAACCTGTGTTTATTATACATTATCCTCCCATAGCCAGTAACCTGTGTTTATTATATATTATCCCCCCATAGCCAGTAACCTGTGTTTAGTATACATTATCCTCCCATAGCCAGTAACCTGTGTTTATTATACATTATCCCCCCCATAGCCAGTAACCTGTGCTTATTATACATTATCCTCCCATAGCCAGTAACCTGTGTTTATTATACATTATCCCTCCCATAGCCAGTAACCTGTGTTTATTATACATTATCCCCCCCATAGCCAGTAACCTGTGTTTATTATACATTATCCCCCCCCCCATAGCCAGTAACCTGTGTTTATTATACATTATCCCCCATAGTCATTTATCGTTGGACCTAGGCAGCATGATGTCTTAGGCCGGCCCAGAGAGTGAGTGAGTGAATAATATAATATATATGTTCAGAAACATATTAGTAATATATGTAAATCGGGTTCATGCAAAGAGGGTGAAAAGGTATTAAAGAAAAACACACTTATTGCATCAAATTTACAAAGCCAAACTTTTAAAAGCTTTCCTCATTTCTTTCACGGGATGAGGAATATATCGGTTGTAGACTGAGGATTTCCATCTGCCCAATCTTTTAATAATATGCACTGGAGTGTCAGTGTTGAAGGAGACCGAAGCTGCCCCTATTCTAAATGAAAGACCCGAGACATGGATACAACCCAATCTTAGGAGTAGTGTTCTGATGTAGAAGATGAATTTAGCCATAGTCAGAGGGATTCAGTGAGAGTAGTGGTGAAATGTGTGTGGCCTGACTGAGTGTGGGTAAGTAAGAGTCAAGTATTTTAACTGGGCACTAGTTCTAGGTGGGATAAAGTGGTATAGCGGATGGATGAGTAGTTTGGTTCGTTTTAGAGGTTTGTAGAGACAGTATATAGTGATCATGATTTTTAGCGATATCCAATATTTTTAAGGTGGTCTCAAACAAACATAAAATGCTATATAAAATTTGTGGGAATATCGAATAGTCGTGTACAGTAAATCAGAGAGGGCTCAGAATATCGAACCATCGATCGGTAACCTGGATGAAGTAGGGGGTCTATCTGTTTTATTAAATACGCGGTAATATCCTTTTAATGGGATAGGACGTTAGGAAAGGTGTGTGATTGGGATAAGTGGTTGTGGCTGTATTTACCTTATACTGGGACTGACCTGGCTCCTAAGCTTCAGCCGCGCGTGGCTGGATCACTCCTGCCTCCACACAAGCCGCATGCGGCTTGATCTCCTCTTCAGACTTAGCCGCATGCACTGACCGCAGTGATCAGTCACGTGGCCCGCCTGGCACTATTAGCACGGCTCGAGTCACGAGCTTGCTCTTAAAGGGGCAGTGGGAGCCAAAAGTTGATTCAGGCTCCCATTGGCCCACGTCATTCCAGCACCCCCACACACAACGTTTTGGGGGCACAATAGCTTGCATTTGCGTTTCAGGGCCTGCCCAGTGACACCACTCACTCACTGGTGTCCCAATAGCTTGGATTTAAAAAAAAAAAAAAACTTTTTTGACTGTAAGATAATAGCAGTCAGTTTCCTTCACACGTGTGCGTTACAGTGCCTGCCAGGGCACAGTGTCACACCAGTGCAACTCATATCTGGTGTAACAGTAGTGTACATTTAAAAAAAAAATACAGGGGGCTTGTTGTCATCTTTCGGGGACCCTTGGAGTTGTATGTGGCTGGGTGGAGGAAGAGACCTTCAGTGAGAATGACATCAGTGAGGTCAAGGAACGGGACATGGCTAGCTTGGTATCCAAACTTGTGCAAATGGGGAGTTTGCGGTTGTGCAAATGGGCTGTTTGCGGTTGTTTGCGGTGCGTTAAACGAGGAGTTTGGTCTGTCACTGTGAAGCGGGCGTAACCCTTACACTACCTGATCGATACAACATCATACCTGATGTTTTAAAGCACGTTATTCCAAACAATTTAGGAATGTTAGGTGATTTATGCTCTTTATGGATTAAAACCAGACTCTGCATTAACTATGTAATTTACTATGGGAGTTTTGCCATGGATCCCCCTCCGGCATGCCACAGTCCAGGTGTTAATCCCCTTGAAACAACTTTTCCATCACTATTGTGGCCAGAAAGAGTCCCTGTGGGTTTTAAAATTCGCCTGCCTATTGAAGTCTATGGCGGTTCGCCGGGTTCACCCGATCGCGAACATTTGCGGAAGTTCGCGTTCGCCGTATGCGAACGGAAAATTTTATGTTCGCAAATCAGTATTAGGAATTACTCTGTTGTCTCCAACGTGTTTTTTTTTTTTTTTTTTGACACAACTGGGTAATCCCTAAATCATGAGCTGTTAGGTGGTACTTGAGGATTGGGTTGGAACCACTGAATTTCTTTATTATGACAACAATTATCTGGTGGGGACCTGCCCTAAGTACCCCAATAAATGAACCACCACTGGGCTCAATAGATACATATTTAACAGATATCTCCCTAATTATCATGTGGAATTGCCCTAAGTATACAAAACAAGGGAGCTATCTATTAAGAAGCTGGAAGCCCATCTTTTTCTTATTCTGAGTCTTTCAGCTAATTTACTAATTCTAAGTGAATATCACCCATTTATTATCTGGAGCACCCATTCACCACTAATGGGTGAGGGCTGGGGGTACCATAGGTTCCATACTACTATATTTAGAGCCCACACCCACTGCCAATAGGCAGGTGCTGGTGGCAGGTAGGGTCTCTAAGTATAATACCATTTGTTTATCATTTAGAGCTCCCACCTGCTGGCCAACCAATATATCACTTTATTAAATGGACAATATAGTTACAATTGTGTTGGCTATTTCTGCTCCTTCTTTATATAGCCCCTGTAACCCCCCACTACAGCCCCTGCCCCTCCCCACTACAACCCCTGCCCCCCACTACAGCCTCTAACTTCCCACTATAGCTCCTATACCCTTTTTTTTTTAAAAAGCTGCTCCTTCCCCTGAACAAAAACATAACCGCCAACCGCCAAAGTTTCAAAATATATACCACAGCCTCTGTCCTCCCAATAGAACCAATATCCCCTCCCCTTTCCCCCTCCACAGACATTGTCCTGAGAACAGTCATGATCACCTCCACTACAGCCCCTATCACCTCCACTACAATCCCTGCTTCCCAACAACAGCTTCCCACCACTGCCCCTGTACTCCCACCACTGGGCTCAATTACCCTGTTCCCCCACCAAAGTTCCTATTTTAACACCACAGCTCATACCCCCCTATTATAGCTGCTATTTCTCCACTACAACCCTTATACCCTCTTTTCCACAACCACAGCTCATCCTCCCCTCAGCAGACACATGACAACTATTGTCTCCTCCAACACACACCACAGTCCCTATCAACCCAAAACACTACAGCTACTATCCCACACATACATCACAGACCTAATCCCAACACACGTTCTCTAAAAACCCAATTTCCCAGCACACACAACAGCTCCAATATTCCCCCCACACACACACTCTGCAGTCCAATTTTTCTTCCCAAACAAACACTATAGCCCCTATTCCATCTTGCTGTCCCAACACACAAACACTACAGCCTCTATCCACATACAGCGTATATTTACATGTTCACACATGACAAACAGCACAATCCAACAATCACACAACCCCACAAGCAACATCCCCCCACCCCCAATAAAAGAAAACAGCACCACAAGTAGCCTACTGTCAAGACTGTGGCCCAACACGCAGAACCAAGTTAAACACGGAGAATAGACTAAAATAGATTAATGTATTATCAGGCCTTTGAATGGCCAGATTTAATGTAGAAATAATAGTCAAGGTCACCAACACAGATGGATAGTCAGGAATAATAAGATAAGATTAGATCAAATAACCAGATAAACTCACAGAATGCACTCTGGGATAACTAGTATTTTGAAACCACGACAGGGCACTGAAAACAAGCATGTTTGTGTTTAAATAACCATAAAACCCAGAATCACTAATTACAGTGGAACTGGGTGCTGCAGCAGACGCAGCTTGAGTAGAGAGTCGCTGGGAACTAGGTGAGTAGCTTCACCAGGGCCAGATTAACATAGGGGCTGATGGAGCTGCAGCTCCAGGCCCAGGCCCATGGAATAGGCCCATTTAAAAAAATATATATATTATTATTATTATTTTTTTTTACACACTACTCTTGGGTTTGCCACCTGACTGGTATTTTACCAGTACAGCCGTTATTTGAGGCTGCCTGGCCATGCCAGTATTGCAGTAATACCGGTAATACAAATGCAGATATTTTTCTCAGTATAAATGGAGATTACTCTGCAATACCAGCACCAGTCACTGTGTGTGGAGAGAGGCAGGGATAGGAAGTTACAGCATATCCCTCCCTGCCTCTCTCTACTCACTGATCCGCAGGGGAGCAGCTACACAGCACAGAGAGTTCAGACTGCAGCTCCCAGTCTGCAGAGACAGCCTACAGCTCAGGTATGTGAAGGATGGGGGGAAAGGCAGCAGGGAAACATGGGACACTGAGACACTAGGGGACACAGACACTAGGGGACACTGAGACACTAGGGGACACTGTGAGACATGGGGATGCTGAGACACATCGGGACACTGAGACACATGGGGACGCTGTGAGACATAGGGACATTGGGAGACACATTGGGACATGGAGACACTAGGGACATAGTGTCTCCATGTCTCCCAGTGTCCCCATGTCTCCTAGACCGTGTCCCTAGTGTCTCAGTGTCCCCACGGCTCCCAGTGTCCCCTAGTCTCCCAGTGTCTGTGTCCTCATGTCTCTGTGGCCCTAGTGTCTGAGTGTCCCCATGTCTCCCCAAATATCTGTCTCCCAGTGTCCACGTGTCTTCCAGCCAGTGTCCCTAGTGTCTGTGTCCGCATGTCTCCCAGCCAGTGTCCCTAGTGTTTGTGTCCCCATGTCTCCCAGTGTCCCCAAAGTTGTCAGTGTCCCCGAGTCTCCCAGTGTACCCATGTCTATGTCCACAAGTGCCCCCATGCCTCCCAACCAGTGTCCATAGTGTCTCAGTGTCCCCATGTCTCCCAGCCAGTGTCCCTAGTGTGTGTCCCCATGTCTCCAAGTGCCCCCATGTTTCCCAACCAGTGTCCCTAGTATCTCAGTGTCCCCATGTCTCCCAGTGTATGTGTCCCCATGTCTCCCAGTGTCTGTGTCCCCATGTCTCTGTGTCCCTAGTGTCTGTGTCCCCATGTCTCCCAGTGTTTCCATGTCTCCCAGTGTCCCCCTGTCTGTATCCACAAGTGCCCCTATGTCTCCCAGTGTCCCCAAGTGTCTCAGTGTCCCCTGGTGTCTCTCTGTGTCCACATGTCTCACTATGTCCACATGTCTCTCAGTGTCCACATGTCTCTCAGTGTCCCCTAGTATTCTAGTGACACGGGAAACACTAAGACATGGGGACACGGGGAGAAATGAGGACACTGAGACACTGGGAGACTAGGGGACTGGGTACACTGACACTGTGATACATAGGGATAACGATGCCAGGATGGCCTTCCAATTCTTTGGACAGACATGCCCCCTTTTTTGGCATGTTTGCCCATTTGGCAGTTCCGGTCACGTGATTCACATCAGTGGCCCACCCTTTAACCCACCCATTGACTTCCTGCTTCACTGGACACTGCTGTTAGGGGGTATGGATTTACTTGAAAGATGAAAGTATAAATTAGAGAGAGATTAGCATAGAGTATGTGTTTTCTTATAGCTGCATACTTTGAGTTTCCCTCCAACACCATCTCCATCAGATAAATGATGCTTGGGAGGTATGACTGTTTTAGTGTTTTTGGTCGATAAGATTCTGTAATTAGGCCCCACCATAATTGCCAGCACCAGGCCCACTGGGCTCTTAATCTGGCCCTGCACATACATAGGGCAAACTCGGTGCTGCCCTGAATCCTATTTTAATAGCCTTGAAGTATACTTAGTAACCTTCTTCTCAGAAGAAAAAAAAAACAAATCTGGGGTTCTAATTCCAGAAAAATATACTTTCATCTTTTCAAACAGATTACTAAACTTTGAGTTAATGCAGAACAAAGTTGAATTGCAGGTTTAAACACCACTATAGAAACTGTTCATTGTGTATTACATTGTAATAGATATGCAATGTATATTACAATGTAGTCTTTGATTGCACTAGATATTTATTTCTAATTATTCTCTGTTCCAGTGTTGTCAGAGTTGGCGTGCTGTATGTATTCATCCCCCTGTGCTTTGGGTTAAACCCCATTAACTCATGAAATGATCATTGTATATTCTTCATCTGCAGGTGGGAGGGAGTTATGACCAATAGATCGCAGTTACGATTTGTAATTTTAAGCCTTAAACAGTAATACATGGGGATACTATAGTAACGAGTGCAACTTTCTGCTTTAAAGGCAGATGATAAAGATAGAATATATAAATGTATAAATATAAAGGAAAATGATTTGCATGGAGATAAATGGAGAAAGAAGAAAGAAATTGAAGATACAATGATATATAGTTTGGTGTCAATGTATTTTGTATATTAAAACTATATTTAAATTGGGAATCTATAACCTAATTTTTTGAAAGCATACTATTTTTTTTCTCTCTTTTTCAGTTCTTATCCCAAATTATGGTATTCCTGGTCAATATTGTGAGCTGTATTTTTTGTGGACATTTGGGCAAAATTGAACTTGACTCTGTGATACTCGCAATTGCTGTATGTATTAACCAATACTTATTATCCACCTTTTTTATGGAAAATATTTTTAAAATTTGTTTTTGTAACTGTCAAGGGTTACATTTATTTTATAAAAGAATTTAAATATTTTAAAATGATGTATAAATAATATATATATATATATATATATATATATATATATATATATATATATATATATATTAGCTAGCTGGGGTGGGTGGAATTCAGTGGGGAATTGGGGAATTTGGTGTTAGGCTAGTTAGTGGTTAATGTTAAAAAATCTTTAAAAAGTAAAAAAAAAAAAAAAAAAGTTAAACAAATGTTTTAGTAACGTTTAGAAAAAGTAAAAAAAATTCCACCCCCCCTTACCCAGTCCAAATAAAAATGAACCTCTTCCATGCCAGTTGACCACTGCCTACAGTAATCAAAATACAGATCACAGTATTATACTTTTATTTATTTTTTTAACCCTCAGGGGTTCAATTTCTTTCATTAATTAATTTAAATATTTTAAAATGTATATATTTTGCTTGCTGGCATGTTTTTGTATGGAGTATGTTTGTGTGAATGTCTGGGTGTGTTTGTATGTGGATATGGCATTTGAATGCAAACATGCATTTATATGTAGTGTTTGTTTATGAATGCACTGGTGTGTTTATATATAATTTTGTTGTTTAAAAAAAAGAGGTGTGTTTATATGTAGTGTTGAAGTTTGAATGCAGGTGTGTATTTGCGTGTAGTGTATATGTATGGGGACATATATTTTGTAATACACATTTTCACACCCTTTTGGTTCATCTGATGCATTTTCCTGAATCTTTTTCTGTGCACTGATGACCAAACCACCACATGCATGAGAGTTCGTTTTTCAGAATTTTTTATTTTTGGAAGTAATGGTTCAGCTGAAACACATTTTTTTTGCTTAAAAAAAGAAAAGGAAGCGAGCAACAAGCCAAAAATACTAAAAAAAAATTGAAGCACAGACATTTTTGAAAATCACTTGAAGCAATAGTTTAAACTGTTGTATAACCTTAATCTACATTTGGTTTCAGATCATAAATGTAACTGCAATATCCATTGGAACAGGTTTAACCTATTCTTGTGATACACTCATATCTCAGGTATGGTTACAACAAATTAAGACTATTTTATACTATGGGATCATTTTCTGAACTGACTGTCAGTGATGTAGGCAGTGGCAGACTCAACTAATGTAAAGTGGGTAAAATATAAAAATAGATACCGCACTCAAAATGTATATACTGAGAATACATTTTATTTAGGTAATATATGTGTGATTCTACCCATCCCATAAATGTAATAACTTTAAATCAATATAGTAATCTTTGTACAATGAAAGGGAAAAAAAAGGAGAGACAAGAAAGGAAAAATGTATATATAAAAAATGGGGGATAATGCACTTCATTCCAAACCCTGGAGAGTAAATGTATCCTGTCCCAGACAACCAGCACTTGAGTTTTATACAAGACAACCAATGAGATTAATGAGTCCTTATTAGAGTTGATCCACTGAGGATTTGCTTTCAAAAACAGTCCATAAATATATATATATATATATATATATATATATATATATATATATATATATATATATATACAGGGAGTGCAGAATTATTAGGCAAATGAGTATTTTGACCACATCATCCTCTTTATGCACGTTGTCTTACTCCAAGCTGTATAGGCTCGAAAGCCTACTACCAATTAAGCATATTAGGTGATGTGCATCTCTGTAATGAGAAGGGGTGTGGTCTAATGACATCAACACCCTATATCAGGTGTGCATAATTATTAGGCAACTTCCTTTCCTTTGGCAAAATGGGTCAAAAGAAGGACTTGACAGGCTCAGAAAAGTCAAAAATAGTGAGATATCTTGCAGAGGGATGCAGCACTCTTAAAATTGCAAAGCTTCTGAAGCGTGATCATCGAACAATCAAGCGTTTCATTCAAAATAGTCAACAGGGTCGCAAGAAGCGTGTGGAGAAACCAAGGCGCAAAATAACTGCCCATGAACTGAGAAAAGTCAAGCGTGCAGCTGCCAAGATGCCACTTGCCACCAGTTTGGCCATATTTCAGAGCTGCAACATCACTGGAGTGCCCAAAAGCACAAGGTGTGCAATACTCAGAGACATGGCCAAGGTAAGAAAGGCTGAAAGACGACCACCACTGAACAAGACACACAAGCTGAAACGTCAAGACTGGGCCAAGAAATATCTCAAGACTGATTTTTCTAAGGTTTTATGGACTGATGAAATGAGAGTGAGTCTTGATGGGCCAGATGGATGGGCCCGTGGCTGGATTGGTAAAGGGCAGAGAGCTCCAGTCCGACTCAGACGCCAGCAAGGTGGAGGTGGAGTACTGGTTTGGGCTGGTATCATCAAAGATGAGCTTGTGGGGCATTTTCGGGTTGAGGATGTAACCAAGCTCAACTCCCAGTCCTACTGCCAGTTTCTGGAAGACACCTTCTTCAAGCAGTGGTACAGGAAGAAGTCTGCATCCTTCAAGAAAAACATGATTTTCATGCAGGACAATGCTCCATCACACGCGTCCAAGTACTCCACAGCGTGGCTGGCAAGAAAGGGTATAAAAGAAGAAAATCTAATGACATGGCCTCCTTGTTCACCTGATCTGAACCCCATTGAGAACCTGTGGTCCATCATCAAATGTGAGATTTACAAGGAGGGAAAACAGTACACCTCTCTGAACAGTGTATGGGAGGCTGTGGTTGCTGCTGCACGCAATGTTGATGGTGAACAGATCAAAACACTGACAGAATCCATGGATGGCAGGCTTTTGAGTGTCCTTGCAAAGAAAGGTGGCTATATTGGTCACTGATTTGTGTTTGTTATGTTTTTGAATGTCAGAAATGTATATTTGTGAATGTTGAGATGTTATATTGGTTTTACTGGTAAAAATAAATAATTGAAATGGGTATATATTTGTTTTTTGTTAAGTTGCCTAATAATTATGCACAGTAATAGTCACCTGCACACACAGATATCCCCCTAAAATAGCTATAACTAAAAACAAACTAAAAACTACTTCCAAAAATATTCAGCTTTGATAGTTTTTTGGGTTCATTGAGAACATGGTTGTTGTTCAATAATAAAATTAATCCTCAAATATACAACTTGCCTAATAATTCTGCACTCCCTGTATATATATATATATATATAAAAAAAGGGAAAAAATGAAAAAAAATACTCAGTGAAAACAATTTCTATCTGGATAGGTCTCACTCATTAAGTTGTCAAGGTATAAGAGTTCCTTAAGATCCTGCAAAGGGAATCCAACTGGTTTGCTATAAACTTGTAATCCAAACGTGCAGTTGTTAAAGACTTCCTTGACTTCATCTGGTTCAGGCATCCATTCTCCACAATAGTCGTGTTGCCATGCCTGGGTGCAGGTCACCATGGGCTGCGCTCTCAGACTACCATCCCTTCAAAGGTTCTGGTGGTAAGTGGCAACACAATGATTGTGGCGAATAGATGCCTGAACCAGGTGAAGTCAGAGGAAGTCTTTAGTATTTCCCCATAGGAAAACTTGTATAATGGTTTCCTATGGGGTGTTACATGCATAGTGTGAGGATGATCTCCAGCATCAGTTAGGCAGCAAAAATAGTTGCCCATCCCATGTGTTCCTTATTAGGGTTTAATAAGCATGTAGGGGTGTGTATATATATATATATATATATATATATATATATATATATATATATATATATATATATATATATATATATATATATATATATATATATATATATATATATATATATATATATAAACCCTTTCTGTCTCATTAGAGATATATTTGCTAGAAGCTCAATGAAGCAAGGTGAAAGGTTCGTGTAGGACCCACCTGAGAGGTGGGCTAAAGTCTGTCATGGCCATTGGAGAAACGTAGTAACCTCCATTTGTTTAAATATGCATAGGGATTTGGGAAGAGCACAGATAACTTTTTTTTCTTTGTTTTTTACAGCAAAAATAATTACCTTTGCAGGGTTCCGAGACCAGAGCCCCCAGACCACTTCAATGAACTGAAGTGGTCTAGGTGCCTATAGTGTCCCTTTAAGGTTAAAAAAATAGTACCATAATTAGATGAAGCACATATCCTTATTGTATGTAGATGCTAGGTTAGATATCACATCAAGGGACTTTCTCCCTTAAGTTTTTAGCCCTGGAAGAGGAGCAAAGAAATATCTCCCCTACCTGGGGCACAGCTATTGTAATTGGACAAAATAAACTTATAGAGGATTTTAAGGATCCAGGTGCCACACCACCCACACAGCTCTAGTTCTTATGCTATCAGTGACCCAGCTACAGTTTGTTTGTATTTATTCATTTTATCTGTGTTACATTTTTGCTCTTTCATTTTTATTTCCCATATTTAGACATACGGAGGTAGAAACATGAAACGCATTGGAACTATATTACAGAGAGGAATTCTGATCCTGTTACTGTTCTGTTTCCCATGCTGGGCCATCTTCATTAATACTGAACATATTCTGCTGCTATTCAGACAGAACCCGGAAATTGCCAGGTTAAACATTTAATATTTATGCTTGCATCGACAAATACAATTTAATTAATGTAATCATGGACAGGCATAATCAGCCTACCTACCAACATAGGGAGACACACATGCTATTAATGTTGACAATGTAATTATCGTTAATTTTATTAACTAATATTTTCTTACCTAATCTTACAGTTCTAACCATTCTTCCTGTTCACTGTCTGGATCAAATTGAGGGAATTGAGAGAAAACAAGTAGTGTGTATGGTGAGATGGAGAAAATGAAAATAATACAAAAAATAGATAACACACAAAAGCAATATTACAAATAAATGAAGAGGCGTGATGAAGGAATAAGAGTAACACTAATTAATTTAATTGAAAGTAATTACCCAAAGGGTAAATTCAAGGTACACATATTTTTGCGTTCCAATCACCAAACAATACCTAGAGAACTTGTCCCCAATTCCAGCATATGTGATAATCAGACTCTAATAGAATTTTGAGACAGCCAGCACCACACTTTTTGGCCATGATGTCTCATATTTCTAAGTGGGAAATTCTGAGAGTAGTGATGTCTAATCTTGAGGATGCAATGTCGCGTACAAGCCTTGTAAATTGGAAAGAACATATTTGGAAAGTAGAATTATTTAAGAGTCATATTATTTTCTACATTGTGCCTGTTAAAGGACCACTTTAGGCACCCAGACCACTTCAGCTTAATGAATTGGTCTGGGTGCCAGGTCCATCTAGGGTTAACCCTGCCTGCTCTAAACATAGCAGTTTCAAAGAAACTGCCATGTTTATATTAGGGTTAATCCAGCCTCTAGTGGCTGCCTCATTGACAGCCGCTAGAGGCGCATGCGTGCTTCTCACTGTGAAAATCACAGTGAGAAGACACCAGCGTCCATAGGAAAGCATTGTAAATGCTTTCCTATGAGACTGGCTGAATGCGCGCGCGGCTCTAGCCGCGCATGCGCATTCAGCCGAGGAGGCGGAGAGGAGGAGGAGAGCTACCCGCCCGGCGCTGGAGAAAGAGGTAAATTTAACCCCTTCATCCCCCTAGAGCCCGGCGGGAGAAGGACCCTGAGGGTGGGGGCACCCTCAGGGCACTAGAGTGCCAGGAAAACGAGTATGTTTTCCTGGCACTATAGTGGTCCTTTAAATAAAACTCCCAGTGCTGCTAGTACTCTTTCACACATGCCCCTTTGCTTTATTCGTATGTGAGAAACATTAAAGGACCACTCTAGGCACCCAGACGACTTCAGCTTAATGAAGTGGTCTGGGTGCCAGGTACCTCTAGGATTAACCCTTTTTTTTATAAACATAGCAGTTTCAGAGAAACTGCTATATTTATAATAAGGGTTAATCCAGCCTCCAAATCCTCTAGTGGCTGTCTCATTGACAGCCGCTAGAGGCGCTTGCGTGATTCTCACTGTGAAAATCACAGTGAGAGCACGCAAGCGTCCATAGGAAAGCATTGTAAATGCTTTCCTATGCGACCGGCTGAATGCGAGCGCGGCTCCTGCCGCGCATGCGCATTCAGCCGATGACGTCGCGATCAAGATGGAGAGGAGGAGGAAAGCTCCCCGCCCGGCGCTGGAAAAAGAGGTAAGTTTAACCCCTTCCTCTCTCCAGAGCCCGGCGGGAGGGGGTCCCTGAGGGTGGGGGCACCCTCAGGGTACTCTAGTGCCAGGAAAACGAGTATGTTTTCCTGGCACTAGAGTGGTCCTTTAAGGAGGTTCAGGGTTTTGTCCTTTGTCTCTGCAGGCCCTGGGGCATTTAACGATAGAGAGAAAAAGCTTAATACATAGTTTTTCTTCTATTAGAAAAAGCTCACCACTGGATATCATGACTGGTCCAGCAAGATTTTCTTGCTTTTTAAAAATATCTCTAGTTTCATTGTTGCTTTTAACAATTTATGCTCCTGGGTGCAGAGTTAATTTTTAGTTTAATCTTGATCAGTCACTAGGTAGAATAAGTTTATCCTCTTTTATATAGCCACTAGAGTTTGTTTTAAATATATAAAAAATGCTTTGGGGTCCTTAGAAGTGATTTAATATAGATAATATATGGCTTTGCGCAATTAGTCTCTACTCTATAGAGTCCTATACCCTGGCTTCTCACACTGTCCTAGAAAGGGTAACCAGCATTAAGCCCTTCCTCCAACAACATCCGTATATATGGAAACATTTTTATTGCACTGGAAAGTAATGCATACAAAAATAGTTAGTCTATATTTGCTCCAGCTCTGGTTTTCATACTACAGGGAAGCACGTTTCTCCATGTGGACTTCACCATGTACCTCTGCCTGTCCGTTTCTCTATTTGTATATCTAGAGTAGACTGTGATTTTATGAAAAGTATGCTTGATTGTGTAACAATTTAATTTTCTTCTAGGTTAACACATGCATATATGATGATTTACATCCCAGCACTTCCTGTAAGTTACTATGTTGGTTTTGTGAATAAGTTCACCCTGCTTTGTATGTCAATATTTAGAAATAAATCACAATCCAGCATTTGCTCAATGACGTTTTCTGACTTTCAGACAGTATTGCATAAGTATTTTCAACATCTCTGCTCTCTTACATTGTGACAGGGCTTGATAGCTTCATAGGCTGTTATCCCAAGGTTTAAGACAAAAATACCCCATTTTGGGCTTTTATATTACATCGTAATAGTAAGGTTACACATAGATTCGGCTAGAGCCATAACTCGTGACAAATCTTAGAATATGAAATGTATCCTTATTGTTTTTAACATGTACGTACGAGTTCTACTTGCAGCAGTGGTGTTTTACATACTTTATGGTGATATTTAATTATGATAGGACTAATTATGGCATTATGAAGACAGAACACTAAGCACAGTGGTGGTAGCTGGGAGGCAGGTGGCACACTGGTGTTAGCTGGGGAAACAGAGGTAGTGTATTTGTAGGTAGGTGAGCAGTGGCGGAGGGTGGTGGAGCAGGGGTAGTGTAGTGGTAGGTGAGGTACCAGGGGGCACAGTGGTGGTAGGTGGGGGAGCAGAAGGCACAGTGGTGATAGGTGGGGGAGCAAGAGGCACAATGGGTAGGTGGGGGAGCGGGGCACAGTGGTGGTAGCTGGGGGAACAGGGTAGCGTATTGGTAGGTAGGGGAGCAGGAGCACATTGGCGGAGGGTGGGGGAGCAGGGGTAATGTAGTGGTAGGTGGGGGTACAGGGGGCACGGTGGTAGGTAGGGGAGCAAGGGGCACGATTGGGAAAAAGGGGCACAGTGGGTAGGTAAGGGAGCAAGGGGCACAGTGGTGGTAGCTGGGGGAGCAGGGGCACAGTGGGTAGATGGGGGAGCAAGGGACGCAGTGGTGGTAAGTGGGAGAGCAGGGGGCTCACTAGTGTTAGCTGGGGGAACAGGGGTAATGCATTGGTAGATAGGGGAGCAGGGGCACAGTGGCAGAGGTTGGGGAGCAGGGGTAGTGTACTGATAGGTGGGGGAGCAGAGGGCACAGTGGTCGTAGGTGGGGGATCAAGGGGCACAGTGTTGGTAGGTGGGGGAGTGGGGCACAGTGGAGGAGGGTCGGAGAGCAGGGTCTTTTCCCTGCTTCTATTCACTTACCAGGAAGAGGGTTTGGCTGCATTTAACTCTGCCCTCGCCTGCCACTTAACTCCATCCTCTTTACCCTCATTGATAGACCCAAGTGAAGAATAATGTTGTAACCAAGTCTCATATCCTTGTGCAAAACTGTCATTTGTCAGTGCCTATTCATGTACACGCTAATGCCCATCAAAAATAAAGAATGTAAAAAAATAAATTAATAATAAAAAAAAAAAAAACAACAAAAAAGTAATGCTGGCTATTATAGAAAGGTGTCCAAACACACGGTGAATTGTAATTTGATGGATATGAGGCTGCATAGCCACAGACCGGTCAGAGTACCCATGATGACCCTGGTCTACCGCCCAAGCACCTCAGACTTCAATAAGGTCATAAGCATCAGAACTGGTCCATGGAACAATGGAAGGAGACAGTGTTATACTGTGGGAAACCTTGAGTCCTGGTATTCATGTACCATCTACCTAGAGATTTTTGCAGACCACATGCACCCCTTCATGGCACTGGTGTTACCTGATGGCAGTGGCCTCAGTCAGCAAGAAAATACAGCCTGCCACATTGCAAAAATTGTTCACGAATGGTTTGAGGAACATGTCAGAGTTCAAGGTGTTACATTGGTCTCAAAATTTCGCAGAACTCCGATTGAGCATCTGTGGGATGTGCTGGCACAACAAATCAGATACATGGTGTTCCCACCTTGCAACTTGCAGGACTTAAAGGATCTGCTGCGAATATCTAGGTGCCAAATATTGAAGGACACATTCAGAGATCTTGTGGAGTCCATGCCTCAATGCACCAGAGCTGTTTTGGCTGCACGATGGGCATCTACACGATATTAGGCAGGTGGTTTTCATGTTGTGGCTGATCAGTGTATAGCATCAATCTGAGAGTGTGTTTATTCTATAGAAAAATATTTTATGCTTAACATTCTGAAGTAATTGTGATATGATGTAGGCAACAGAAATAGTACAAATACAGGATTGTGTGGTTTATTCCTGTGTATATTTCCTTTATTTCAGGCTGCTTTCCTTTATCAACTACAGATGAGGTATTTGATCAACCAGGTAATTATCTACACAATTATTTACAGCATTGTTATTAACATTACCTAAATTTTGTAACATTTAGTCTTCTTAATGTTGGGAGAGCTAGGAAAGGGCATGGGGCATGAAGTAATTGTCTCCTCCACCAAGGCAGATAACAGAGCTTATCAGCTACCACTTCAGAGCATCATTCTTGTGCTGATTAAAAGAACATTCCAAGCACCATAACCACTATAGTGTACAGTATTGGTTATGGTTCTGGGAGTGTTCTTTTAATCAGCAAAAGAATGTGGCTCTGAAGTAGCATTGATATGACCAGTACAGTATGCTATGGTGGTTATGGTTCCAGGAGAGCCTGGTGCCCACCAATTGTAAATAGTTTTAGTATGATTTGGCTTCTTACTTACCTCCTTCTTAAAGCGGCACTGTCATGGCCGAATCCCGTTTTTTTTTAACCCTCCTGACTCCACTACATCTAACTGACCCCCTAGTCACCCCCAAATGCCCCTAAGTCCCCCATATTACCTATTTTTAATCTTTATTTTCTGCCCGATCTATATTCAGTGCGCCACCATCTTTGTGTGGGTAGAGGAAGTCCCTGTGGGACACGTCATCTGCCCACACTAGATAGCACTGAGATGCCCGCACATGCCCAGTTAAACACTTGGGCATGCAAACGGGAATTTCATCTATTTATTCATTCATCAGAAAGACGAATGAATGAATGGATATTTCAGACGAACAAACAAACACTGAGTATCTGGGGGGGTGGGTGGGGGCCCTAAATAACAATAAGGGGGAGACCTATTGTCCTCCCCCGGCCCTCACCCCTGCGCGGCAGGTGGGGGCCCTAAATAACAATAAGGGGGGGTACCTAAATAACAATAAGGGGGGGACCTATTTTCCTCCCCCCCCGGCCCCCGGCCCCACCCCTGATAAGAATGTAAGGGGGGACCTACTGTCCTCCCTCCCGGCCCCCACCCCTGCACGGCAGGTGGGGGCCATAAATAACAATAAGGGGGGGACCTATTGCCCTCCCCCCTAGCCCACACCCCTGCGCATCCCCCCACATTGTGATTTATGGCCCCCACCCACCACATGGGGGTTGGGGGGAGGACAGTAGGTCTTCCCCCTTCTCATTATCTTTACGGCCCCCACCCACCTCTCAGGGGTGGGGGACCAAGGGGAGGACAGTAGGTCCCCCCCATTGTTATGTAGGCCCCCCACCCACCGCACAGTGGTCGGGGCCGGGGGGAGGACAATAGGTGGGGGCCGTGGGGGGGCAATAGTTTTTTTTTGTTTGATTGTTTTTGTTGGCTGCTCACTGTTTACTAGACATGCCCCTACTCGCGGTATAGCAAGTAGGGGCAGAATTTACTAATACTAAGTAATCTTTTCTTAGTATTAGTAAATGTGGCTGAAAGACCAATTTAGGTCTTTCAGCCTTTTGGTAGATAGCTATATACAAAAAATGAGAATGCAGCTGTAGATCTACAAAAAACCCCAAATAAAACAATAGTGCAACACTGTATAATAAAGTATAAGTGCGCTGTGTAGAATATAACTCACAAGATTGATGAATGGTTAGCGCCCAAGGGTGCCTCCCCTGATGTAGATGGGGGGCATTAACACTGCTCCTGCTCCAAGGAAGGCGAAATACGACTCAGGATGTGGAGTAAAAAAAGGTTTCTTCTTTATTTAAAAGAATAAAAAGTACAAAAGTACAAATGAGCTGTTTTAGTACCAGGTCCTACACGTTTCGTCTGATGGACTTCCTTCCTGCACATTCTGTGTAAGTGACAGGAAGTTCGGCAATACTGACAAGAAGCATCGTGGGAACAGGGAGGAAAGCTAAGGATCATGGGAAAATTGCTCTGACCACCGGAAACGAAGCACACTTTGCTCCTCCGCTAGTCATAGCTGGTCGTGGCGTAGGAAACCTCCAGAAGAGAAATAGTCCTTACTTTGTCTTAATTTTTAAAGAAAACTTGAGCAGACAAGAAGAAATGAAGAACAGATCATGAGAGAGGGAGAGGAGAGGAATCAATTCTTTCTGCATTGGTTGCTGCTGTGAATTCTTCCATTTTGTCTTTAAGGTGTGCAGATATGCAGTTAAAAGAAATTGGTATATTTATAAAGAGAGAATTGGCCAAATTGTTAAAAAAAAAAAAAAAATCTTTAAAATTCCTGACATGAAAGTATATGAGCATTTTAGGAACATCTCAAGATATCCATGATGGGGGAGATAAACTGGCAGAACTAATCATGGCACACACACAACATCTTTAGTCTTTATTATTAGTCCTTGTTAATCCAGTAGATTTTTCTTATTTATTTTTTATTTTTTTTATTTTTTTTGTATAAGAACAAAAACTTGTAGGACCATTTGCCTATGTGATCCTACAAATCTTGCTTTTCTTCTGCACAAAAACTGAAGTAAAACCTTTAAGTGTCATTTAGTTATTTATTGCTAGTTTTATTGGTCAGTTAAGTGTCCCCAGCAGCTTTGTTTTCATTATTCAAACCTGCAGAATATAAGTTCAAAGTAAAACAACATCAAACAGAGACAGTAAAATTGTCAAAATTGTGTTTGTTTATGAATGTATTAATTAACCTTTTTATAATACATGTTGTATTTCTAGGGTATAATATGGCCTCAAGTGTTCACTGGTATTGCAGTAAACATTATAAATGCTGCTGCTCATGCTATATTGCTGTACGTGCTTAATCTGGGAATAGTGTAAGTAAATTTATGTTTTTACGTATTGTAGAGTATTCATATTGGTAATGAATAACATACCTGTTAAAATTGCATATTGAATGCTTTATGAAGTGTTTTTTTTTATTATCGCTGTAAAATGTTTATATGTTGCTTCGACTTGATGGGGGGTTTGCCTTGAATTTTGGTGATCCTGTTGCAGGAGGTGTTCTTTTGGCGCATGTGAATAGACAGCCACTCATTAAATAGGCATAGAGCAGAAGAGGAATCAAAGAAACATAATCGATCATAAAAAGGCATGTGAAAATAATAAGGGATGCCAGTCAGACTGTTACTCCAGAACTTTGAAAAATTCATGCTACATGTACATGTATGTCCTCCTTGTATGCTTGCCTAATAGCCTACTTTCATTGGAAGTAGCCAGTTCCCAGCATGGTCTGGAGGAAATGTAGAAGCATTCAAACTGCTGGTCCCTATGCATCAGATGTGCTCACATCATATGGTTCCTGCAGTTTTCTTAAAGGGACACTGCCTGCACCGAAATAACCTTAATAAGCCCTTTCAGTTTATAGATGTCACTGTGTCAGTATGGCGGATTCCAATACAGCATGACATTTCTTTATGCACTCTATTTACGCCTCTTAGCGACTCGTGTTGCAATGTTGTTAAGTCGGATGCTGGCCACTACAGTTCCTAGTCCTTACATGGCTCCATACCCTCCTGTGGCATTAATGCACAGGAATTATGCCAACTTATCACATGGTTATTCTATGGTTATTATAGTCCATTATACACAGATTATTGTGCCCTGTCTTGGTTTTCCCTTAGTTGTGACCAAAGAGCGTGTTAATTTTGGTTTCTGTGTTTTGGCTAGTTTTGACCCCCCAGCTAGTACCTTGACCATTCTCCAAACTGTTTTCCCTGAAGTTTGGCTTGTCTATTTGATTACGATTCTCTCTGTCTCCCTGACATTGCCGTGTTCACTACTATTCTGGCATGCGTCAAGCCCGGTCACTCAAAGGTCTGGTAATGCACTTTAACCTACTATTCCATGCTACCTTACATTACTAGAGAGTCATACAATCTCACTGCTCATTTCTATGCCATTCAGGAGTTAAATTAGCTTTTTGATGCATCCCTAGGTAGATCTCTCCTGGCTGACTCACACAGCCTACATGAAAAATGATTTTACTTTCAATACCTTAGAAGTTTTCTACAGTTTTTTCCTGTTCTGTTTTTTAATGGAACTTTACTCACACACAGGAAGCAGGAGATAAGTAATTCTAAATTAAAGAAAATGTGCAATAAAGGAAGCTTATCAATCTCTTTACAGGAAGTATTTCGGAAGGCTGTGTAAGTCACATGCAGGGAGGTGTGACCAGGGCTATATAAACAAAGTGATTTAACTCTTAAATGACAGAGAATTGAGTAGTGAGACTGTAGGGGCATAGTCAACACACCAAAACCACAAAACCACTCAATTAAGCTAAAGTTATTTTGATGCTAATAGTGTCGTTTTAATCATGATCCTGACTATATATAAAGATCTGTTCTGTTTCAATATATGGTCACTTTGTGATCGTATAATTAATGCACAATCTGGCTACTATATTGCTACAGTTGTATCTCCTGCTGTGACCCTGATTGCTCTTATGTTAATCATATGTTCAGTCTGCTATTAGAACTAAGCTTGGTTGCTTTGCTATACTGGGTGGTAATGTATCCAGCGAAACCAAGTGGATCATTAGTATGTTACATGGCCCCTCAAATCCAAAAATTTTATTGAGTGGAAACTGTTTGAAGCTGTGGCGGAACTAATAAAAGATGGCCCTAGTGGAAGAAAATATTTGGTCCTTCTAAAACACAAGGTTGGCCAAAAGGTAGATTCATCAGCTATCACACAGCTTTCTCAATGCTCTGCCAGGTGGAACTCGATAATGTGTCTATCCATTCAGTGTAGTATTGTTTGCAGTTTCTGTGAGTTTAAATGTTAGTGTGTCTTTGTATGTAGATACATAGATTTAAATTTAGAGGTGTATGTTTGAGCATTGGGCAAATGCTTAAAATCCAAATCTGACAGTGATGATCAATAGGTCATCATCTACACCCTGTGACATTAATAGTTATCATGCTCAGCTTCCTGGTGAACATACTCATTGTCATTTTCTGCTTGATTTAAGTTATACCTCATCACATGCATTTATTGCTAAAGTTGGTCAATGTCTTCTTTAGGGATTCGGTGGGTCTAATCATAGTTTTGAAGTAAGAGTGTATGAGAGAGTTCTGAGTCATAATTATCTATCATGATTTATTTTTATATTAGAGGCTCTGCTGTGGCAAACACTATTTCTCAGATCATGATGTGTTTTCTGCTTTGTTCCTACATATATTGGAGAAAACTGCACTTGGAGACTTGGAAAGGTAAGCTGTTAGTAAAGGGACACTCTAGGCACCATAACAACTTTAAATATAAAATATGGCGTATACTGCGCCCAAAATATTATACGTACATACACCTCTGCGAGGAATAGTTGGTAAAATACCTCGAAATAATAAAACAGAAAAAAATAATAGTGCAATTCAGTATATAACAGTGTAAATATTTGTGCTCGGTAACTGTAAGAAAAACACTCACATACGGTAGAGCTATATAAGAGCTCTACTTTTTTCAGCGTGGACGGTATAATCCCCGTCTAAGGATACAGCATGGTAAAGATGGTATTGGTCCTCCAAATGCGCAATGGGGATAAAAGAGAAAAACGCTCTGATGGTGTAGTAAGTACTATAAAATCAGGGTAATAGGATAAAGTAATGTACTTACAATTTCTAGAGCAAGGACCTGCTCTAGTTTTCACAGCATGGGTGGTACTATCCCCACCTAAGGATATGATGGCACCAGGTAGTTAACAGGACATAAAAAAGTAATAGTATAAAATAATAAAAGATAAAAGTCTAAATGTATTAAAATAGACTATTTATTATAAAATATAGCATATATATATATATAGGTACAAATGTCCAAAAGAAGGGGGTCCCACTTGACGCGTTTCGCCTCTCCAGAGGCTTTATCAAAAGTGTGGGGTGGTTCCTCAATGTCCTGTATATGTATGGGTGAGTTGATTGCAGAACGCTACCTGGTGAGTCTTTCTTCCGGTTTCGTGATGCGTACCGGAAGTGATGTGGCAGAAGAGGAGGCGATCAGTGAGTGCTGGCCTCGATTTGCGTATCACTGTGGACCGCACGCGTCATAACCGGAAGTGACGCGGCATGTTCAGAGTCTTTGCGGTCACATGTCTTCTGTTTGGAACGCACGCATCAAAACGGCGTGCGTTGCGTTCCAAATGTAAAAAACCTATATCTCCCATATAAAAACATAGGGAGATAATACAAAAGGGCGAAATAAGTATAAATAAGCTAATCTGTTGTTAAAACCAAGTCCTAGTTGAAAGACATGATTGACCTTATTAAAAAACTAGAAGCAATAACATGGCAAGAAAATTACACTCTAATGACTTGTGACGTTAAATCACTTTATACAATCATCCAGCATGACAAAGGATGTAATGCAGTGAGAACAATACTAGAAAAGGATAACTATATGCCTCAAGAACAGATAGACTTTGTAATAGAGGGGATAGACCTGATTCTGAAAAACAATTTCTTTTGGTTCAAGGACGGGTTCTACCTACAAAATACTGGTACAGCCATGGGCACCAGGTTTGCACCCAGCTATGCCAACCTCTACATGGCCGATTGGGAAGATCGCATGGTCTGGAGTGGGCATGGCTGGGTGGATAGCCTGGTAGCCTATGTGAGATACATTGACGATCTCCTCTTCATATGGAAAGGCCCTGTGTCCTCAACACATGAGTTCATATCCTTCCTTAACACCAACAACGAGGGCATCAGTCTAACAGCTAATATTAGCACCTCAACAGTGACATATCTTGACCTAGACATATATATCAAAAATAATGAAATACATACTAAAACCCATTTCAAGGATGTTCATGTTAATAACTATATAAAGACCAATAGCTGCCACAATAAAGTTTGGCTCGATAACATACCTAAGAGCCAAATGTTAAGACTCAGAAGGAACTGCTCTGAGACCCCGATTTTTAACAAACAGGCATATGAGCTAAAGAGAAGATTTATACAAAAAGGTTATAAGGATATTAAAGTAGAAGAGACTATTAAGGAGACTTTGGTTTTAAATAGGAAAGAATTGGTGCACAGAAAGAAGAAAGACGCTAAACAAAGTTTTACACTACCTATTGTAATGGATTTTAACAATAAAAACAAACAACTTAGATATATTTTAAATAAACACTAGCACCTTTTAAAAGAAGATGAGGTATTAGGTAATATTATACCCGACAAACCAAAAATAATTTTTAGAGGTGCCCCCAATCTAAAGATGCACATTACAAAAAATTTTACAAAAACAGACACAAAGAAAACAGATAACTTTATGACAACAAAAAAAAGGCTTTTTTAAATGCAATTGTTGTTAAGCATGCAAGAAAACTAAATTAACATCTAAAGTAACTACCGATTTTAGATCCAGTAACACCGGAAAAATTTACAATATTAAAAACATTATTACCTGCAATAGCAAAAATTTAATTTACTTGTTAGAATGCCCATGCGGGCTTCAATATATCGGTAGAACTATCAGACCCCTTAAAGTTAGAATAGCAGAGCATTGCCGAAACATAGAAAAGGGCTTTGCCAACCACGCTGTTTCTTCTCACTTTTGCATGCATAATAATAACCCTAAACTGCTTACTTTCACGGGCATTGCAATTGTCAATAAACACTGGAGAGGCGGCGATATCATTAAACAGATTGGAAAGACAGAGATGAAATGGGTATACTATTTAGATACCCTGCACCCTAAAGGATTAAATATTGATTTTGATTTATATAACTTTTTATAACTTCTACAAATTTACTAAATATATTTTTACCTTTTTACCAAAAGCCCCTTACTATATATATTAATCCCTCCCCCTTTTTTAATTACTCCCCTTTTATCCATATTATTATCATGATCATTGCTATATTCATATATTCATTTTTATATTCATTTTTATAATCTCTTTATACCCTTAGGGTTAAACCTCCCCTCTCCTTTGTGCAATATATCTCCTCCTCTCTTACCACAATATACCCACCATATCTATTTGCACTGTATATCTGCTGCTAGTTTGTCCCTCTGTTTTATATATTTATATATCAGACATAATGATGTATCTTATTGTATATATTCCTATCTCATTTATAGCCCATATATATGGCTTCATATACCAATAGACATTCTAGATATGTGTTATGATTATTGTGTATCTGTTACTCTCCCCAGATCATGTTTGTATATGATGTTTCATATCATCCCCATGTTATACCAACACAAAGATTAGCTTATTTATACTTATTTCGCCCTTTTGTATTATCTCCCTATGTTTTTATATGGGAGATATAGGTTCTTTACATTTGGAACGCAACACACGCCGTTTTGATGCGTGCGTTCCAAACAGAAGACATGTGACCGCAAAGACTCTGAACATGCCGCGTCACTTCCGGTTATGACGCGTGCGGTCCACAGTGATACGCAAATCGAGGCCAGCACTCACTGATCGCCTCCTCTTCTGCCACATCACTTCCGGGACGCATCACGAAACCGGAAGAAAGACTCACCAGGTAGCGTTCTGCAATCAACTCACCCATACATATACAGGACATTGAGGAACCACCCCACACTTTTGATAAAGCCTCTGGAGAGGCGAAACGCGTCAAGTGGGACCCCCTTCTTTTGGACATTTGTACCTATATATATATATATATATGCTATATTTTATAATAAATAGTCTATTTTAATACATTTAGACTTTTATCTTTTATTATTTTATACTATTACTTTTTTATGTCCTGTTAACTACCTGGTGCCATCATATCCTTAGGTGGGGATAGTACCACCCATGCTGTGAAAACTAGAGCAGGTCCTTGCTCTAGAAATTGTAAGTACATTACTTTATCCTATTACCCTGATTTTATAGTACTTTCTACACCATCAGAGCGTTTTTCCCTTTTATCCCCATTGCGCATTTGGAGGACCAATACCATCTTTACCATCCTGTATCCTTAGACGGGGATTATACCGTCCACGCTGAAAAAAGTAGAGCTCTTATATAGCTCTACCGTATGTGAGTGTTTTTCTTACAGTTACCGAGCACAAATATTTACACTGTTATATACTGTATTGCACTATTATTTTTTTCTGTTTTATTATTTCGAGGTATTTTACCAACTATTCCTCGCAGAGGTGTATGTACGTATAATATTTTGGGCGCAGTATACGCCATATTTTATATTTTCTGTTTCACCATAACACAAGGTTTGGGAATCCTTGTATTGTATACAGCAGCCCCTATTGTTATTTTATGTTATAGCGAGCGCCTATATACCCTGTTTTTTCTTCACCATAACAACTTTATTGTAATGCAGTTATTATGGTGCAAGGAGATCCCTAAACATGACTTACCTTAAGGGGTTCAGCCGTTAACAAAAGGTTTAACCCCAACATCTTGAATCCAGCATCCTTTTATTTTCCCCATGAACATCCACGGTAGTCCGAAGGCTTGAATCTACCCATTCACAAAACAAAGTGAACAACCTTCTTGTGAATGGCGAGCTGCTGATAGGGATAAGCTTCTATGGAGAGGGAAATATTCCCACAATCTGGTGTCACAGAGAGACCAAACGTTCTTCTGCAGCACTGTATGGGAAACAGAACCAAGAGCACACCAATGGCACAGTATAAAAGGATATATTTATTATAAAACAATTAAAACTGCTTACTCAGCAAGTTGTGGACTTGTGATATACAAGTTCCCACAGAAAACGCTAGCTTAAAAGTCAATATCTCCACTTACTTCCTTTTTCTGGATCCTGGCTCCTCCCCCTCATTACATAACGCGTTTTACCCACATGATTTTGGCTTCCTCAGATGTAACCCTCCCCCCACCCCCCCTTCCCTGGTCATTGGCTAATGGGAAGGAATGTGTACTAACAATGACTAACCAGTATATGGAATATGTTCAGAGCTGCTGCAGAACCTCTTTAATGGGCAGGCTAATATCTGCTCCCTGTAACCCCCCCTTCCCTGGTCATTGGCTATTGGGAAGGAATGTGTACCAACAGTGACTAACCAGTATTTGGTATATGTAGAGAACTGCTGTGTAAATTGTCTGTAAACATGTCTTATAGCTTTATAGAGATTTTAGTATACTGGAAAGTCTACATCTACATCCAGCATCTTTACATTTATTGAGGATTAGCACATGAAGAGTGCTGCCCAGCAGTGTGTACATATTAGATGTTGCACATAGGAAAAACATCCATTCATTAGTGGAAAAATTAGTAATCAATATTCTTTTTTCCTTTTTACGACCGGTCCAAAATGGCGCCCGCATTTCTCGCACCACAGCGGTCAATGCGGCATCTAGGTATTATATGTCTATGTCTATACTGATCTCCTGACTGCCTAGGAGATCAGAAAGCATCGAACTAGGGCAAAGCAATTGAGAACAGATATATTCCTCAATAGGAGCAAAAAGAAAAGCTTAAAAAGTCATATAAACATTAAATTGGTGTAAGCCCTATTATAATGCAATAAGAAAGTAGCTCAAAATATAATCAAGTACATAATATAATATAATATAATAAAGTAAAATACTGAGAACGAAAAAGAATTATAACTAGGCATGAGAGGGAATCCAAATACACAGTGCACAAAAATAGTAATAACAAAATACAGAAAATATATGCAAAAAGTATATACAGAGAGTCTAGCCCTACCCAGAGTGGAAATAAGTAGGGTCTAAGCAAAGAATCCCCCACAAAGTAGTGGGGGATAGATGGAGCTCAACTTGTAGAAAGAAAAAGACTGATGTTAACACAGGACATTTAAAGAGACAGGAGTACTGTAACAGAGAGGAATGCTCTACATAAAATAGCCAAGTAGACCATAGGGAGAAACCTAAGGTAAACATAAAAAAAAAATAATGCATGGCCCCATGTTGCAAGGATCTGTACACAATTCCTGAAAGCTGAAAACATCCCAGTTCTTGCATGGGCAGTATGCTCACCGAACATGTCACCCATTGAGCATGTTTGGGATGCTCTGGATCGGCATATACGACATGGTGTTCCAGGTCCTGCCAATATCCAGCAACTTCGAACAGCCATTGAAGAGGAGTGGACCAACATTCCACAGGCCATAATCAACAACCTGATCAACTCTATGCGAAGGAGATGTATTGCACTGTGTGAGGCAAATGGGGGATCACACAAGATACTGAATGGTTTTCGAACCCCCCGGACCCTCCCTATACAGTAAAACTGCACATTTTAGAGTGGCCTTTTATTGTGGCCAGCTTAAGGCACACCTTTGCAATAATCATGCTGTCTAATCAGGATCTTGATATGCCACACCTGTGAGGTGGATGAATTATATCGGCAAAGGAGATTATCCATCTCCATCACAATCTAACACAGATTTGAGAAAAATATTTGAGAGAAGTAGGCCATTTGTGTACCTAGAAAAAAGTCTTAGATCTTTGAGTTTTACTCATGAAAAATGAGGGAAAAAGCAAAAGTGTTGCATTTATAATTTTGTTCAATGTAGATGAGGCCTAAAAATTTGTAGTAATCCAAACTTCAAGCTCTGTCCTTTGCAGACAGTGAGCACAGATAAAGCATGCGGAGAAGGTGGCACAATGTTTCTATTTCTTCTCTACATTTGCAGTGGTTTTCCTGGCTCTGTATTGTATGGAGATGTAATTTGCTAAACTATTAATAAAATTTTAAAAGGAAACCGAGCATCTCGTGAAAAACATTGACACGTTACAGGTAATTTTTTAGATTTTATGCAACAGTTTAAACTCTAGAGAATTGATAGTTCCCCTTTAAAGTGCCACAAGACATAAGTTTATGGTGAGAGTAAAAAACATTAAAATGAAGCAAGATCAATGTATTGAAGCACATATTCTGTCAATAACTGTGGAAATGGGACAAACAATAATTCTATTAATAAATTTTTATGGTATCATTGATAAAATCTGAACAATATAAAATATGCTCTCCGTACATGAGAGTACACTTGAGTTTGTGGGTGACTTGTGTTTTTTTTTCTAGTCTTTGAGTCTACATCAGCAATATATACTGTCTCAAAACTTTTTCTCGAATATACACTAATTGTAATTAGGTATGTGCATGGGCAAAAAATTTGGTTCGGCACTTCCGAAATTCGGGAATTCGGGACTTCGGTTTGGCAATCCGAAATTCGGGACTTTGGCAATTCGGGACTTTGGCAATTCCCTAAGCCTAACCCTACACCCTAACCCTACCCCTTAACCCTACCCCTGCTAGGGTTTGGGGTTGAAGTTAGGGGTAGGGTGAGGGTTAGATTCCTGTCATCATTCCTTTAATTTTCCCTCCCTCTCCTGTTTTGCCACGTTTCAGTAATCCGAAGCACTTCGGCAATTCGGTACTTTGGCAGTTTTGTTTGGCACTTCCGCAATTCGGAAGCATCCGAATGTCCGAATTGCCGAATTTAAATTAGTACCGAAACGAATTGCACATTATCTAATTGTAATACACAAACCATTTAGAACATACGCTGCTGACGCCAACTTCACTTTTACAAACCATTTCCCATTCTTTTGTTTCTTCTTTCTATATTTGCGGCATAGCATCAGTCTTTTTCTTTTGTTGTAACTTTATGATTATGCAAGTAGTGTAACATACATAAGAAACTGAAGGCATTTAAAGTGAGTAAATGGGCTACTAAACATGTAAAATGTTTTATACATAAATACAAAATACACCTCTATATTGAGCTGATGTCTTTTGTAAATTACTATAGGTCAAGCACACACTTTAATGCATAAGTACAGATTTTAATGAATTGTATTGTAAAAGATTTTCCTGATTTTCTTTTTCTCACTGCATTATTTTCCTTTTTTCAGGATGGTCCATAGATTGTCTCCAAGAATGGGGAGCTTTTATGCGTCTGGCGATTCCATGCCTGCTGATGTTGTGTGTAGAATGGTTGAGTTACGAAGTTGGAGGTTTCCTTGCAGGTTAGAATCTAGACAATGATTTTTTTTTTTTTTTTAGTTAAATAATGATAATAAGGATTCATCAGATATAGCTCAACTAGAATCTCTATGGCAGTGGTTTTTAAACTGCGTACCTTGTCTCGAGCTATCCTAAAGTGTGCCACAAGCACATTGATTTCAGGACTTTAGTAGGTTAAATGAAGTCCTTAAATGTATTTTTTTTTTTCAATTTGACAATTTTTATTTTGCGGTAATATGGGGTACAGAAAAGAAAAAGGGGTAACGGTAGGAACATTATGGTATAGTATACATATCATACATCTTAATCAAACATTGTTTCTTCAGTATTTGTCTCAGTTCACATAAGTGTTACCATATTTGTGCAGGGACTTGGGTGGGGTGGGGTAGGGGGTGTGGGGTGGTTGCCCTCAGTTACTTAACATTATATAAAGAATAAGTCTTTCAAACCCTTCTTGAGCTATGCCCTTCTGTATTTACACTCGATTTGGTCTCCCCAAATCAATGTACACTGCCTTTATGAGTTGTGATTAAGCCTCCCTTAGACCAGTAGTTCTGCATGTTTTGTGTTCTTAGTTTGTGTGTGCTCCCAGTATTCTTTCCACATCAAGTTAGCTTTTACCATAGTTTGGTTCATTCCTTTTTGTTGTGCAAACATCGTTTCGTATCGCCAGTTAGTGTTAATTTGATTGAGAAGAGCGTGGTGGGTTGGTGGTGTAGGTGATTTCCATAGCCTGGCTATCACTGTTGCTGCTGATATTAGTATGTGGTAGGTTACTGCCCATTGGGCCCGAGATAGGTCCTCTGGGGGAATAAATAAGATGTACGTCTCAACAGTGGGCTCTGTTTCAGTGTTTGTGGATTGTTGAATGAGTTGCGTGACTTTGCGCCAAAAGGGGATCAATTTATTACATGTCCACCATGTGTGTAACATCGTTCCCACCTCGTCTTTGCACCTCCAGCATTTATTATCGGATGTTTGGGGCCATATTTTGTGTATTCTATCAGGTACCAGGTACCAGCGATATAATATTTTTCTTTGGAGTTCTAAGTGGCCAGTGCATGATGTGATACCTCGGTGCGATGAATAAGCTTTCTCCCATTTATCCTCATTAATTGTGCGGTTGAGTTCCTTGTGCCAAGCCTGTTTATATGTAAGTTTTGTTTTTGGTTGTGATTGCATCAGGGCTTTATAGCACATTGAGATCACTTTTTTGGGTGGTAGCGCGTTTGTGCATGTTTTCTCAAAGCTAGAGAGTGTCAGGGGTTGCGTATGGGCATGTGGTTGAGGTTTGGTACCTGCTAGATAAGATTTAAGCTGTAAGTATGGAAATAGCATTCGGTTCGGGAGATTGTATGTTTTCTGTAATACTGGAAACTGCATGAGCTCTCCCTTGTCATACAGCTGTGCAATATACTTAATGTTGTGTTCTAGCCACTGCTTGTGATCTAGTGTAGGTATTGTCTTTGACATTACTTCCATTGGGGTCGCTAAAGGAAATGGGTGATAGGCTGTTACCCTTTTATACACTGAGTCCCATATTTCGAGTAGCAGTTGGGATGTGGGGAGCAAGTGGTGCGTCGGGGGTCTACACTGTCTTGGAGTCCATAGATATGAATATATTGTGGAGTTTTGAGCCCAGTGAGTTTCAATTTGGAGCCATTGCGGCTGGTCGGGTCGTGGTGATAGTTGCGAGATTGTGTGAAGTATTGCTGCATTATAATACATTTGTATGTCAGGGAATCCCAGGCCTCCTTCGATTGTGTCCCTCTGTAAGATCTTTGTGGCTATTCTCAGTTTTTTGTTTTGCCATACGAATCTAAGGAGTAAGGTTTGGATCGTACGAAAAAAACTATCGGGCAGTGGTATTTGTAGAGTCCTATAGAGATATTGGAGTTTCGGTAACAGTGTCATTTTGACCGCCGCTATGCGGCCCACCCATGAGATGTATTTGCCTTCCCAAGTTTTTAGAGTATCTTTAAAGTTCGAAAGAATGTTTAAATAGTTGAGTTTATATAAATCCATCGGGTTTTTTGCTATTTTCAGGCCTAGGAAGGTTAGGAAGTCTGTGCGCCAGTCCAATGTAAATTTCTCTTTTAGTATCTCCATTTGCTGTGTTCTAATATTAATTCCCATAGCCTGCGTTTTGGTCAGGTTGAGTTTATAATAAGAATACTTCCCATATTGTTCTATATGTTTCATGAGGTTGGGGAGTGAGATGTACGGCTCTGTCAATGTCAGAAAGATATCGTCCGCAAATAGGCTTAATTTGTATTCATTGGTTCCCAACCGGACCCCTTTTATGGATATTTCTTCTCTAATTTTGGCTGCTAGCGGCTCTAGAGCCAGAACATATAATAGAGGCGACAGCGGGCACCCCTGTCTCGTTCCATTGGTGATCTGAATGGTATCTGAACAAAATCCGGCTGTCACCACTTTAGCTGTTGGGTGGTTATATAAGGCTTTGATCACTTTGATAAATTGTTGCGGGAATGCGAATTTGTTTAATACCTCCTGCAGGAAGGACCAGCTCAGGCGATCAAAGGCCTTCTCAGCATCTAGGGACACCAGGAGGCCTCCGATCCCCCGTCTTCTCATGCTGTGCACCAGGTTCAATACCTTACGTGTGTTATCTGATCCCTGCCTCCCAGCTACAAAGCCCACCTGATCTGTATGTATCAGGTGGGGCAATATGTTACTTAACCTTTGTGCATGCACTTTGGCGTACAGTTTAGCATCGGTGTTAAGGAGCGAAATTGGTCTGAAGTTAGGGCAGTGTGTTGGAGGTTTGCCCGGTTTAGGGAGGGTGATAATATGTGCCATGAGTAGTTCTTCTGGGAGCATACCTGTTTGTGTGGCCCGATTAAACAGCAGTGTGAGGTAAGGTGATAGGATATGTTGGAATTTTTGATAGTATATGTTAGAGAAGCCGTCCGGGCCTGGTGCCTTGTTTTTCGGTAGCGCTCTAATTGCGGCTGTGACTTCTTGTGATGTTATGGGAGCTGTTAGATCTCCTATCTGTATGGGTGTTAGAGTAGGTAACGGAGTGGTTTCTAGGTATGAGCGGATATCTTCCTCCCTTTGTTTTAAGTGGGTTTCGTTCTCTAAGTTATAGAGTCCTCCATAGTAAGAGGCGAAGGCATTGCTTATATCCACCGGGGACAGAAGTTTTCTGTTATTTTGATCTATTATGTATGGTATTCTACTATTGGTTACTCTTTGTTTAAGTCTAGACGCTAGTAGCTTACTGGCTCTGTTACCCTGTGTGTATTGTTGTTGTTTGAGTCTATGTATGTTGTAGCTCACTCTTTTTAGGGTGTGTTCCTTAAGTTTATCCTGTATGTCTTTGATTTGGGCTTGTAGTGTGTCTGTCGGTGACGTTTTGTTTTTAGTGGTAAGGTCGGTCAATTGAGTGTTCCACTGTATCCATTGTGCTTGGGTGCTTCGTTTGATTTGCGCTGCTTTTCGTATTAGCAAGCCCCTAACAACTGATTTGTGTGCCTGCCATGCTATATTTATTTCAGTCTGCTCAGTGTAGTTTGTGTCGAAATACTGTGTCATTTCTTCCTCCAGATGCCTGGTAAAAGTTTGGTCCTGTAATAAGGATTCATTGAGTCTCCATGGGCTCCTATGTTTGTAGTCATATTGGTCTTTAACTGTGAGTGTTATAGCCGCATGATCTGACCAGCTAATTGTGTTGATGTTGCTATCAAGTATCTGGTCTAGGTATGCTCTGTGGACATGGAATCTATCAATGCGTGTGTATGTCTTATGTGGGGCTGAGTAGTATGTGTAGTCTTTTATTTGCAGGTTAAGTATTCTCCATGTATCGTACAGTTGGTGGCCCTCCAGCAGTTTTTGATAAGTCTTGCATGTCTGAGCCTGTTTCTTCTTTGCTTTTGAGCCCAACTGTGCTGTGGTGTCCAGTTTGGGATCTAAAATGTGATTAAAGTCCCCGCATAGGATTAACATCCCTTTCTGTAAGTGCGTGATCTTGTGTAGTAGCTGATGTAGGAAGTTTCTTTGACCTGCGTTAGGTGCATAGGCCGAGACAATGGTGTATAAACTATTGTTTATGGTGCACACTAAGATAATGTACCTGCCCAAAGGGTCTACAATTGAGTCATGGTGTGTGTATGCTATTTTACTGCTGATTAGTATTGTTACTCCTTTGGATTTGTGTCCTGTGGTCGCGTGGTATTGATGGGGGAATAGATCTGGTCTCAGATTCGGGCTTATTTTAAAGTGTGTTTCTTGGAGGCATATAATGTCGGCTGCCTCTTGTTTTAATGCTCGGAAGAGGCAATGGCGTTTGTACGGCGTGTTTAAGCCTTTTACGTTATGGGAATATATTTTCATATTGGGGTTTCATTGTGTGGGAGCTGTCTATCCCGCAGAGTCTATTCTTACGGTTTTTGGGTGTGGTTGTGGTTGGGAGGCTGGTGCTCCTATACCTTTTATCTCTGAGTTTCACATTATCCTGTGCTACGTTCGCTTGCATGTGAACAAGTTCATGGGCATATTTAGAACAGTTTACTGAGGCTGTAAGGGTGTTGGATACTGGTTTGAGGGTTGTGGGGGGGTAACTGGGAAGAAACATAACGGTGGTTGTCACCACTAATACCCAAACTCGGGTTTGGTTACTAATCCACGTAACCTTGTGGGGGTGGGATTTCTGTCCCATCTTCAGTGTGTCAACTTTCGACTATGCCCTTGTTATTATGGTGACTCAAAAATTAATCTTTTAACTGTCAGATACTGGCCGAGGCTGGTATCTTCCAAATCTAAGGTCTCCTACTATCCTCCTCCTTTACACTTTGTGCTAGGGGTCCCTCTTTGTAGGTTATGCGGGCTTTTGTCAAGGCATGATGTCATCGGTACAGTGTGTTTTATCTGCTTCTCCCGCTCCCCTGTAGATTAATATTGTTTCCTCTAGCGTACATGCATGTATCATTGCACCTCTGTAACAATTTTATCACATTCAGCCATATCAAATATAATTTACATATTTTCTACATTCAACATTTAACGGTTCTATCGCGGCTCCCCAGAAGTTTGGGTGGTAGCTCGCGTTACTATAATCACCTCCTAATAACCTATTGTTTCAAACAGTATTAAGTTATACGTGTAGTCCTTTCTACGGTCTGTTTTGCCGCTCCATTTAACTTCCTCACTTAACTAAAGTCATCCTGCTACCAGCATTGGTGCATTAGTGACTCCTGGTCTATAACCTGCATTATAAATCATTGTCCTCATGAGTTTTATGTCAGCCGGTGGGCCTGTATGTAATAGATGCCCTTATGTCTTGTATCTTCTCACAGTTAATATATAATGATTCTACCTGGTACTTTTCTCTTGCAACCTGTGCTAGTTAACTGCTCTCAGGCTGATAATCGAGGTGAGCCTGCGCCCCCATTAGCAGGTCTGTGTTCGTGCTGGCAACTATCTCGGAGCAAATTCTGGCAATTACAGGTCCTATCCGCATGTTAACATAAACTTATAATACCTAACGACAAAATCAACAATACATTTGTGTATATGCATATTATCAAACCCTTTCGATATAATAGTTGCTGCGGTGATCAGGTGTGCCCGGGGAAGGCTCACTTGCGCTGCCGCTTCCATTCTGGCGATAACCTCGGAGTTGTGGAGTTTTTTCCGGGTTGTTGGGGTATTGCCATCCCCCAGGATCTGAGAATTTTTCTGCCCTCGTCCGGGGACATAATTGTAGTGATCGCTCCGTTCCTCTGGATCATGAGGCGGACCGGGTGGCCCCACCGGTACGGTACTTGTTGTGTTCTGAGTGTCTCTGTGATGTCTCTAAATTCCCTGCGTTTTTGAAGTGTCATAGCAGATAAGTCTGAATAGAGCTGGATGGATTTGTACTTGTCCGGCATGTCTCTGCGTTTCCTTGAGGCCTGCATTATTTCCTCTTTGATATGGTAGTAATGCAATTTAGCTAGTACATCCCTGGGTGCTTCGGCTGGTAGGAATTTTGGCTTTGCCACCCTATGTGCTCTGTCTATTAGCAGCATGGCGGCTGGTAAGTCCGGTGACATGGTTTGAAAAATATCCGTCAGGTATGCTACCAAGTCCTGATATTTAACATCTTCAGGGATGCCCCTGAATCTTATGTTTTGTCGCCGTGAGCGGTCTTCTAGATCCATTACCTTCAATTGAAGTTGGTGCTGTTGTTGTTCCAAGCTCTGCACGTGGTCCGCCATATCGTTGTGGGCCTCTGCATATTCGTCCATTTTGTTTTCCACTTTGGCAGTGCGGTCACCCAAATCGCGCATTTCTTTTCTGATCTCTGCTAGCGCCCTGTTTAGATTGTCCAGGAACTTGTTGGACATTGCATCTAGGCACTTTTGCAGTATGTCTTGTGTGACCGGTAGATTCCCCGCCGGATCAGTGTGGAGAGGCAGTGTATCGTCGCCCTCGCCATCTTGGTCGCTCTCGTGTGCAGCGGCCTGTTTGGACATCCTCGGTTTTGTTCCAAAGAACGCGTTTTTGTCTCCTTTATCCTGGGGCTTTTGTTTTACCTTCATTTGGGACATCTTGTCTGAGGTTTGTTGAGGAGTACTGGTTAGTTTCGCTAGTCAATAACGCTGTTTTGGGCCTTTTGGAACGGAGCACTAGTTACATGCGACCGTCCGCGCCATGAGCTTGGCCACGCCCCCTTAAATGTATTTTTAATAAGTGGCACCATTAAATCTGGGATTTTTCTCTGGCAATTAAAACTAATAAGTCAGTTTAGATAGATGTATATTTCTCTATTAAGGTTTCAGGTAAATGTGACATTTGAAAGCTGATTATGATTTAAAAGTGCTGAAGCACGAAACTGACTAGACCTATGTAAAGCATGGGCTAAGAGTTCTCAATTTTTTGTCAATAGAAAATAGTAACTGAAATGTCCAAAGATTTTCATTAAAGTGCATTGCAGAAGTCTCACATCCATCAAACATGGTGGTCTCACAATTACATAATGCAATGGAGTACCATTATTCATGGAAGCTTGCAATGCATTTTTCTCAAAATGAGTCCTATATCGGCACCTGGCATCACAGCAAGATGCGCGAGAGAGCAGAGCAAGAAGAGCAAAGATTGCAGCTCCTTCGCCACCCAGCTTCATTCTCACATAGCCCACCACCTCCACTATCCCTCAGCTGACTGGCTCCATTATCCCTCCCCGCTGAATGGGCTGACAAATTCCAGACACCAGGACAAAAATTCCTAGACTCCATGACAACCTGGCGCCTCGGATATGTGTATGCCCTGTATATGTATACATATGTATTTCTACATGTAACAATGTAGCATTTATTTTTCATTTAGGTCTTATAAGTGTGGTTGAGCTTGGAGCCCAGGCTGTAATGCTGCAGGTGTCCACTGCATGTTTCACGGTGAGAGCTCTAATAAAAGTATGACTAGCTTTTTTTAGTGCTAGTAATATTGTAATGCCTAGACACATTTCAACAATCAAAAAAAGTATTTTGCAATCAATCAGATTTACTGGATAATTGGATACTCATATATGCTGTACTTTTATTGATGCCAAATACTTTTCCCAGCTCAAGTCTATATCCATAGTTCTCGTTAAAAAATGTTTGCTTATGCAGCCCTGGTCACACAAACCCTGGCTGTGACTCAGATGCAGGTGTTTTATCTCCTGCTCTAAAAAATGAACTTTAATCTCAAATAAGGTTTAGAGGGCTATTAACCGAGCAGGAGATGAAAAAATTCCAGATTAAACAGACTGTGCAATAAAGGAAGTTTAAACACTGGATCTTACTTTACATGAATTGTTTAGGAAGGCTGTGCTTTTTTATTCATATACAGGGAGGTGTGACTAGAGCTAAAGTGATTTAACTCTAAATACATTGCAGAGAATTGAGCTGTGAGACTGCAGGGGCATGGTCTGTACCCCAAAACTGCTTCATTAAGCTAAAGTTGTTTTGGTGACTATAGTGTCCCTTTAATAATAGATTTGCCATGGGTTTACTAAAATAAATAGAGATGTAAATAACTTTGCAATTAGATATTATTTTATTAAGCTCATTGCATGCATACTTATGTTGTTGACTACATTACTACCTTCTTGAAAACCATAAATTGGAATCAGACTAATGTTTGTGAGCTGATCATTGTCTTTTCCTTAACAGATTTTAAATGGATTTTCGTCAGCTGCTAGTGTCAGAGTGGGAAATGCTTTAGGAGCCGGAGATATTGACCAAGCTAAGCTTGCTACTAAAGTTTCTTATATATGCACAGGTAGGAGATTATATCAAAGTTTGCAGATGTAAAGTTTTGTAGTATATAGCAGCGGTTCCCAAACTGTGTGCACACAGGGGGCAGCAAGATATTTCCCCAGTGCTATGATCATAGCACTGGGAACTGAGGACCCTGGGGAGCTCTAACTTGCAGCTCTACCAGGTTCTCCTCTTGCGAGTTCGGAGTTTTGGCGCGATTACCAAGGCAATGCTCTGAATCGCGCAAGCGTGAACTCTAGCCTGAGCTGCAGGCTAGAGTTCACTCTCACCACTAGGACTGCCAGAGCTTCCCCACTGGACCACCAGGGATTAGTACTGCCACCATCCCAGGTAAAGGTAAGCAGGGAGAGGGGAAATATGAAAATAATTATTTTTAATAAAAAAATATACACACACACCACATCCTTCACAAAGACAATGCACCCATGTACACTCACTGAACCCCACACACACTGCAACCATCACACACACACACTACACCCCTCACACACACTCCACTACTCACACACATATTGCACCCCTCACACACACTACTGCTGCTATCCCCTACTGCAGCCCCAATCCCAGCAGATCCAAGGTAAGTTAACAAACTGTTCTTAAAAAGTTTTACTACTTATTCTGGGAGTAGTGGTTATTGTGCCTGCATTGTTTCTTTAAATAATATACCAGTGCCCCTCCCAAGATTAGCTTCTGTAACTGCGCTACAACCTAGAAAATTGTTTTGACTTGGGGCGCTTTGGAAAATATTGAAATATTAAGGGTGCCTTCAACATAAAGTTTAGGAACCAGTGGTATATAGTTAAAACAGCATTTTACTCCAAGTGTTGTGATTTTCACTGCATATATTTTAGATAAAAATTAAACTGAAACTCCTGAGGGATTTTGAGAAAAACCTGAAAAATATTTATAGCCGTTTTTGTTTTGTTTTGTGTTTTGTATTCTGCAAGCACAGTATTCCCTGTAGCTGGGTTTGTTACAAAATAGTATTCTCGATTTTCCCCGGATGGATAAGATACAGTGAAAATGTTCTGACTAGAATGGCATTTCCCATATTTCTTAAACAAACGAAGCTTCAGATGCAGGGGCATGTCCAGGACGTGAATGCGAGTGTTAGGATGTGTTGGCTCCACAGAAAATTGGCCCTCCCGCAGCTTAGAGACCTGCTAACACACAGCAAGAGCTATCCCAAACCTGTCCCATTGCAAGGGCAAGAGAGTCGACCGAAAAGCAAGACAAACTGAACTTTTTTGAAAACAGGGACACTCAAAATCCCTTCAACAATGTGAAGACTCCCAAGATGGTGCTGACACGGACTTGGAGCAGGCCTCAAACCCGGAATCACCAGGCCTAATACTTACTCCAGAACACCTACAGGCCGTGTTTGATGATATGGCACCTAAACTACAGATGACACTGCAGCAATCATTCACGGTAGTCCGGTCCGACGTCCAGGCGTTGGAAACCCGCACCTCAGTGTTCGAAAACAAAATGGAGGAACGCGCGGAGGCCCACAATAGTCTCGCCACTCGCGTGGAAGATTTATTGGTACGGATGGACAAGTATGAAGCAAAATTGGTGGACATGGAGGATTGAGCACGCTGCAGCAACTTACGCTTGAGAAATGTGCCAGAATCAATAGGCCCTCTAGATTTGCCAGCGTACGCCAATGCTCTCTTCCATCTGCTGATGCCAGGTCTACCCCGAGATATGATACTGGTAGACCGCATACACAGAGTGGCAAAACAGCAGTATCTACCCAATGAAATACCCCAAAACATTGTGCTTAAAATGCACTATTACCACGCCAAGGAGCTGATCCTAAAGTCCAGCAGCACGAGGAAGGACTTGCCTCCCACCTACCAGAAAATTTTAATTTCTGCCAACATCTCCACCACTATGCTTAGGAAACAGAAACCATTCAATGCAGTTAATAAACTGCTCCGAGAAAACAACGTGGCATACAGTTGGGGGTATCGGACCAAACTCCTGGTCCAACGCAATGGAACTCTCAACGCTTTCAATACCCCTGAGTATAGCATACGAGTGCTGAACGAATTGGGGATCAAGAAGCCGGTCAAGCAACCAGGGACTCATAACAATGTCCGCCTACCTCAGGAGTGATAAAAAGCACGCAAATGAAAATGAACACTTCAAAGCACATCATCACAAACTGCTCTCTGGAGTTCACAAATATTAGTTGTAATTGAGGATTTATTCTGTACATATTTATAGGTATGGTTTATGCTCCCTTCCCGACATTAGTCACTAAGAGTAAGTTACACAATGTAATGTATAGCCCTACCGGGCACCTCCTAGCGCAGCATAATTCACTACCTCATCCCATGAGGTAGTGAATTATGTGTTGGCGAGACAATGAGAACGAAGGGAAGGGATGCATGTGTTGCATAAAAAGCAGCTTGATGTGAGGGGGGGTGGTGCGGGTTTTACATAAACACTTTCCATACCTGACACCATAAAATAAAAATCTATAGCCACAATGTAAGGGGATTAAGCCTTCCAGTGCAGTGACACCTTCTGGGGAGAGATCGAAGACACAGTGATGCTGACATTGTGTGCCTCCAGGAGACACACTTCAAAAAGAATGTCCACCCTCACATCCTCTCAGCAAACTTCCCACATCCCAGTATCACTCTACCTGACAAACGAAGTACAAAGGAGTTTCCATCTTTATAAGCAAAAACATAGCATTTGAATTACTACAAGAGGATATAAGCCTTTTCGCGGATGATATAGTTCTGACCCTGACGCAGCCACAAGTTTCCTTAGCCAACCAATTAGACTGCATACAAGACTACAACATATCTTACTACAAACTCAATTTAACGGAGACACAGGCCATGGTGATCAATATACCTGGGCATATCATGGGACCACTGAGATCATCCTTTCATTTTGACCGGATGGAGGACCTTGTCACCTTCCTAGGGATACACATCACTAAATTGACACAACAACTATTCAAACATTATTAAATTATGAGAAATGTCACGACGAGTTCACACAAACGTTCCAATCATGGGAGAAGGACTTTCTGTCCTGGCATGGGCGGATTGCAGCATTTAAAATGTCCCTACTCCCAAAATTGCTATATCTATTGAGAACTCTTCAAATCCCCATCCCTAAACAATATCTGACGACTCTGCAGAAAACCATAATACGGTTTGTATGGGCAAACAAAAAAGCCAGTGTAGCGAATCACATACATAAGAAACCTATTTCAATAGGGGGGGTTTGAACTTTCCGGATGTCAGTCTGTACCATAAGGCTGCAATTTTCTCTACAGTGGTAACAGCACACATCACACACCCCTGTGGATGGCCATATAATACCACTGGTCTAGTAAAGCTGGACTACACCACTTATTTTGGATACCAAAAACACTGAGACCGGGGACACCACATATGTTAGAACCTACTAAGCTGTTACTGACAACTTGGGATACATACCATGACGGTATAGGATGGCCTAACAAAGTATCGCAGGCCGGGGCGTGGCCTGACTGCCGATGGAGTGAGACGCATCTCTGCACAGCTCCTAGGCCCCAACCTGTTAAACCCAGCACAATAGCACAAAAAAGCGATTAAAATGGGGAGAACAAGGAAACCCAACAATGCTGACACCTCCGGGATGACACCGGCGAAACACAACCCTGGCCCGATGGACGGATTTCTACTGGCTTCTCAAGACCTATCCACGATAACCCTGGATGCCCGTAGAGCGCTCCGACCGTTAACCAGGCTTTTGCAGGAGCGGAGGATAACGTACAAGTGGGGGTTCCCCTTTAGCCTCCAGGCGAGAGTAGGCAATGTATGGCACATCATCCGCTGGCCGAATGAAGTTCCCCGCTTTCTTCAGGCGGCGGGCCTGCCAGCAACACAGATTCCGAATTGGATCCTGGAGGGTCCCCCAGCCAGGGCCTCGGGCCCTTTGGAAGTGGTGCATAACCTCAGGGCGGGCCCTACCCCGACACAACGCAGAGGAGGCCCGGAGTCTCCAGAAGAATAATCAGAAACAGACTCCGGCAGATGGCCTGGATACCCACTCCGAATGTCCCAGTTGACTGACATCTTGCCCCGGATGCCTTCCACGGGGACCCCTTGCACCGGCCCCCACCGCACGCCGCCTTACCAGGGGTATGTACTTTCTTTATGCACTGCACACTAGTATTAGTTTGGGATACAGGGGGGGAACTACTTAGGTGGGGAGGGGGGACAACCCGGGGAATTGAATATCGGAGCAAGGTAGCCTACGAGGCAGTTTTCTGACAGGGGGGATCCCAGCCAGGTTGGGGGGGTTAGGCCCTTTATGGGGGTATGAGGGGAAGCAGTGGATGGACTCATCTAATGGTAATCGGACACATTACGAATGATGGTCCCCTGTACACGAACATTACCCATGGACACCCGATGGACCACAGTCTGTTTCAGGGGGGGGTGGTGTGGGGGGTATCGGGGGGGCATGGGTGGACGGGGGCTTATAGGAGGGAGGTTACTGGGCTGTATGCTGGGATATGGATCTGATTCGGGGGGATACTGTGCAGCAAAATGTTTTTTCTTCGCTTAGACATGTTAAAGTTGATCGTAGAAGTAGAAGGACATATAGACCGAAACACTCCATTGGTTACGACAGACTCGACCTCACTGAGACTGACCCATTTATAAATATCACCGGGGATCCGGGTAGGACTGACCGCCGACCTATAGGATCCACGACAAACCGGTGCAGGGTCGTTGTCACACTAACGAAAATCCCACCCACGGGACTGACTGGACACCCCAACCCCCTAGAACTCACTTCCCTGACAAATCTTATCCCAGTAACTTTCCGGTGCGGCGGCAGGTGGGTCGTTCCCCGCCCCTTGCTTCTCCAGTGGAATGACCGCCGCACGGGGGTTTATCCCGGCTCAGTTGAAATATTGGTCCAATAATGTCCAGGGCCTCAACACCCCAGAAAAACGGGCCCACCTGCGCCGCCGTCTATGGCACGCCAAGACATCAGTAGCCTTCCTCCAAGAAACCCACCTCAAAGGTGGGAACGCACCAAAATTGGAAAATCAGCGCTTCCCATTGGGTTACTATGCGAACCACTCTGACGCCAAAAGGGCCGGAGTCGCGATTCTGTTCTCGCACACTGTCCCATTCCAATGTACACAATCTCAGGCGGACCCGAACGGGAGATATCTCTTCCTGAAAGGCACTATAGCTGATCATGTATACACCTTCGCTTGCCTCTATGGCCCAAACAGGAAACAACACTCTTTCCTTAGCCGAACACTGGCCAAACTGGAGAGGTTCAGGGAAGGCTTACTGATCATGGCGGGAGATCTAAACATGCCACTGGACCCATTACGGGATACGTCTAGGGGCCAAAGCTCGATCCCCTCGCACTGTCTGAGAGCAGCACAACGCTCCCTACGTAGGCTGGGGCTAGTGGACTGCTGGAGGGCGTTTCACCCAGAGGGCCGAGACTACACCCATTATTCCTCTGTACACTCGCACTATAGTCGCATAGATTATTTCTTTATAGCACAAGAGTACCTCAACTTGCTGATCGGTGCTGACATAGACATCGTGGACCACTCGGACCATGCGCCGGTGCATATTCGCACTCGCTCGCCTCTCTTTAAACCGCGAGAGAGGCAGTGGAAGCTGAATGAATCTTTGTTGGAAGACCTGGAGTTCACCACCGCGATGACCCAAACTTTGACCGATTATTTTGAGACGAACGAAAGCCCAGATATGCAACCTCTGACACTATGGGAAGCCCATAAGTGCGTGATACGGGGACACCTCATAACTGCAAGCACCAGACGGAAACGGCAGAGGATGGCGCAAATTGCCGATCTAACGAATAGAATTGCCGAACTGGAACAGGCCCATAAGGTCTCCCTGGACGATTGCATCTACCTCCGCCTCACGGAGGCCCGTAGAGAGCTCAGGGATATCTTATCGCAGGGCCTGATTCACACGGCAAGGAAATCGTCAAGGTATTTCTACGAGCACTCGAATAAAAGTGGGAGACTACTAGCGAAGATGCTACAAGAAAAACGGAGATCTCGGCACGTTCACAAGATACACACAAAAACGGGGGATATCACACAGCTCCCTGAGGGCATTCTATCGGCCTTCCGCGAATACTACGCGGCATTATATGCCCAAACGCAGGCTAAAAAGGGGCAGGGGGAAAAAATCCAGCAGTTACGGATCACGGCGTACTTAGAGGAACATGTCACACGCAAACTGACCCCAGAACAAACGGCCGTCCTGGAGCAGCCCATGTCAATTGAGGAACTGGCGGGAGCACTGAAGACGACCAAACCGCACAAAGCCCCTGGACCCGATGGTCTTCCAGTTACCTACCTTCGTACGTTTAAAGACATCCTCTTGCCCAGACTCCTATTGGGACTCAACTCCATTCAAGAAGGGGGATGCTTTCCTAAAGACTCCCTGAGGGCAACGATCGCGATCCTGCCGAAGGAAGGTAAAGACCCGACCAACTGTTCCAGCTACCGGCCGATTTCGTTGCTTAACGCGGACGTAAAACTTTTCGCCAAGGCCATGGCTGCCAGGGTGGCACAGACGCTCCCGGACTTGGTCCACGCGGATCAAGTAGGGTTCATACCCGGGAGAGAGGCGAGGGACAATACCATCCGGGCCCTTAACATCATACACAACGCGGCAGCAGGCAAACGAGACATGGTGCTCCTCTCTACCGACGCCGAAAAGGCGTTCGATAGAGTGGACTGGCATTATATGGCCGCTACCCTGGACCACATGGGATTTGGGCCGCGCCTGCGAACTTGGGTGGCGGCGCTATACACCGCACCCTCAGCACGCATAAGGGTCAACGGAGTGTTGACAGACTCGTTTGATATCGGCAACGGCACGAGGCAGGGATGCCCCCTGTCCCCTCTACTGTTCGCCCTTACACTCGAACCCTTTTTGGAAGCAGTCCGGCAACACGGAGGGATCACGGGACACCACATAGGGGGGAAGGAGCATAGAGTGGCGGCGTACGCCGACGATATGCTCTTCTTCCTAGAACAGCCGAGAATCTCGACACCGAATCTCCTGGAAGCGTTTCGTATTTACGGTGAAATATCCAATCTGAAGCTCAACCTGGACAAATCTGAGGCTATGCCTCTCACCAGGGACCAGGCGCTCAGACATCACCTCCAAACGCAATTCCCATTCAAAATATGCACCACCAAACTGCGCTACCTCGGCATCTGGCTGCCAGAGGACACAAAGGACATATACCAACTTAACTTCGCGCCCCTCTTAGCAACCATACAGCAAGACATCAAAAGGTGGACGGCCCTCTATGTCTCGTGGTTTGGGAGGATAAATGCCGTAAAAATGAATGTCTTGCCTCGCATTTTGTACCTCTTCCAGACATTGCCAACAGCAATCCCAAGGAGCTTTTTTCAATCGGTGTCGACCACCATACGGCAGTTTGTCTGGAACCACAAACCTTCACGTGTGAAAAGGTCCACACTGGAACGCCCAAAGACTGAGGGGGGAGCGGGACTGCTATCCATCGTTATGTACTACCAGGCTACCCACCTCCATAGATTGGTCGACTGGCATGCCAGCCCGTGCACAAAGCAATGGGTTCACATTGAAATACAACAGGCCCGAGGCAAGATCCCTGCACAGTTATGGCTTGGTGACGCGTCGCTTGGGGAACTGCGCACAGGTAACCCAATGATAGATGCTACGCTGCGGGTCTGGTGCGGTGTGCGCTATAACAAAAACCTCATGACATCCCCCAACCCGCTCACGCCCATCACCAACAACCCGAAACTGGCAGGGGGGCTTAACCCGTCTGACCTGCGGAACCTAGGTGCACAAGACTGGGTATATATTAACCAGTGGTATGTTGGACCGACTCTGAAACCGATAGCGGAATTGCTAAATGACCGTAGACCTAGCGGACTGGATGAATTCCGATACCACCAGGTTAAACACTATGTCACTTCAGTGGCGGGCAAAAACCACCTACATCGCCCACTGTTCCACCTGGAGAAACTTTGTGCGGCAAGGCACCACCTTTCACATGGAGTCTCGACCTTATACACATTGCTCCAAAACAACGGTGGCAAAACACCCCTAGGATTCACGGAAAAATGGGAAAGAGATGCAGAGGTAGAACTTACGGAGGAAGACTGGGGAAAAATTTTCCAACTGACGCACAAAGGGACTATCTGCACCAAATACCAAGAATGTAACTACAAAATCTTGACACATTGGTACAGAACACCAGACGTTCTTCGCCATGTACATGATTCGATCTCAGGTGTATGTTGGAGATGTGGCACAGAGGAAGGGACAGGGATACACATATGGTGGAAGTGCACGCACATCATACCATACTGGCGAATGGTGCAAAGGACAATCAAAGATATCACGGGAACGTAGGTCCCCTTTCAACCGTTACCTATGCTGCTAAATCACACGACCACGCCGACAAAAATATACAAGAAAGGTCTAGTTATACACCTGCTGACGGCGGCGAAAACGCTTATACCAACGATGTGGAAGAGCCCGGCAGTGCCCACGTACCAACAATGGATAGCCAGAGTGGAATCTATATATGATATGGAGATGATGACGGCATCCCTACAGGGCCGCTCGGACAATTGCGCCCGGACGTGGTTCCCGTGGATGGATTATATTTCTAGGAGAGCAGCGGAGGCCAACACGGAAGGGGACGGGGACACCAGTGCCGCCGCACGGGAAAACACGACGGGCTGACTTGCACCCACTGACTCTATTACACCCGACTGACCTCTCCTGCGACAGGACTCCCCCACGCTTCCCCTTATTCCTTTTTCCCTACTCAGGACGGTTTGACGTCAGACGGACCATGACTCCGGCCAGGTGCTCGACAGGTTAAAAGAGAAACGGACACTATGTAGACATCACAAGGCGACTTCAACGACTGGCGAGGTTAGACGGGATATATAGGACACCCTTGGTTAACACGACCACGCACTGGCGCAAGCGGGGACCCCTGGCAGAGGGGCTGCCCCGGTTCGATCACAACTATCAGAGACTGGCAAAGGCTACTAGCACCCACACCATGATAGGAAAACAGACACTGGCAGAACAATGAGACATAGGCAAATGTCAGATACACACTCGCATTCGCTACATGACAATGCTACACACCACCAAACACGCTCCTCCCCACCATAACCCAGACACCTGCTAGCAAATATACACGGACCTACACCATTCATGCCACCCCGACAGACCCCTCACGGAACAGGACGGGAACTTGTAACCACCTGACTTAAAACTGATTGAGATTAGGTAGAAGAAAACACGAACGTAGACCGCAACGACAACCCACCTAACCCTTGACCCTAACTTCTCTCATAAATTCGAATAATCAACCACACTCTCACTGCCATCGCCCTTAGCACTTAAAGACACGGAAGGGGATAGAAGGAGGATTAGTAATAAAACACCTAACGCTAGCGACCGCTAAGACAGTATAGCAGGAGAACAATCGTGAACAGCCATAACACGAAATACGCCCGACAAAGGAAGCAGACATTGAGGTAATTTAATACACCACATGAAAGTTGAGATCAGTAGAAAATGCGCCCACGCGGGTTGGAGGACACAATAACACCCACCCAGGTATGACACTCCCCGCGTTCTCCGCCCGCAAACTAAACTTTCGAGTACGGGGAAACGCCAAATTAGACAAAACCCACCTGCTTACCGAAGTACCTGTTATTGTCACCGCCTAGAGTTTTAACAAACACCCACACATAGCGTGTTGTGATGTTTAATCGGGCTGTTGGGTAATGAAACTCTTACAATGCGAAACGTTGCCTAATTTAACTAAACAGTAACAGTCAGGATACTGTATAACCGCCTAAGAACCAGGCCACTGGCCCTTGGGCTGGGAGATTCCTATGTGAGCCTAACCAAGTCACGATACTTTTTTACTGTCATACGTGTGTATCTCACTGCGGTAACTGTTAACCTTAACTGAACCAATGTCCCTGTATATGATTGTTATTAACTAATGTCATGAATATGTACGCCTGACTGGAGACTGGAGTGAAGTACTACTGTATTATCATAAACAAATATGAATACCGCACTCAAAAAGACCTTTGGGCAATAAAGCTTATTGCTAATCACGCTTTTAATTCAAAATATTTATTGTGTAAGTTTTAAATAAATTCATAAAGGTAATAGTATATCCTCATAGTGACACTCATTTCAAACTATTTACATATATACACACACACAGGACCCTCCTTCGTCTGTAATAAAGTTCATAGTATATACACGTCAATGTACAATAGGTAATGATCCAAAAAAACTAAGAAAAAATATAAGAAAAAATTATGAAAATGATGAATAATAAAAAAGGAGAAACAAAATGAAAAAATGAAAAAATAGAAAAAATCTAAAAAGTAGAAAAAAATAGAAAAAAGTAGTGATGAAACGAAAAATTGATGAAACAATCAAAATAGAGAAAAAAATAGAAAAAAATAGAAAAAATAATGCAGTCCTAACAAGATAGTAGTCCAGAATATAGTGCACTATATATATCACTTTATAATGGATGGATCTCACCAATGTGTCAGTAACTGTATGGTGTCCGTGGTAGGAGGATGCTGTAGATTGCAGATAGTAATGTCGGAGAGAACAGGGGCCATCGAAGGGACACGTACGTCCCGAGCGCGCAGCCCATTCAAACCCATCCACAGGATTACCCGCCCATTCAAAGATTACCCAGTGACCTGCCTATCTGACCGGATCACACAGCAGTACATTCAAAGGAGTACCTAGTGACCTGACTGGCTGACCACTGATGCCGGAGTGATTACTGTGCATCGAACAGGAAACTTTCAACACCTTTTTTTCATCCCCTTTCAGGACATTACTATCTGCAATCTACAGCATCCTCCTACCACGGACACCATACAGTTACTGACACATTGGTGAGATCCATCCATTATAAAGTGATATATATAGTGCACTATATTCTGGACTACTATCTTGTTAGGACTGCATTATTTTTTCTATTTTTTTCTATTTTTTTCTCTATTTTGATTGTTTCATCAATTTTTCGTTTCATCACTACTTTTTTCTATTTTTTTCTACTTTTTAGATTTTTTCTATTTTTTCATTTTTTCATTTTGTTTCTCCTTTTTTATTATTCATCATTTTCATAATTTTTTCTTATATTTTTTCTTAGTTTTTTTGGATCATTACCTATTGTACATTGACGTGTATATACTATGAACTTTATTACAGACGAAGGAGGGTCCTGTGTGTGTGTATATATGTAAATAGTTTGAAATGAGTGTCACTATGAGGATATACTATTACCTTTATGAATTTATTTAAAACTTACACAATAAATATTTTGAATTAAAAGCGTGATTAGCAATAAGCTTTATTGCCCAAAGGTCTTTTTGAGTGCGGTATTCATATTTGTTTATGATTATGATTAGGAGGTTGTTGTGGGGTTAAGCCTCGAATACCTGCACCTTGCGTAATTGAGTGCCAGCACACAGTGTGCTTTTGTACTACTGTATTATCCACTATATTAAGGATGTTCACTTTACCAATATACTTGTATACTGAAAAACTACAAATAAAGAATGTCAAAAAAAAAAAAAAAAGTATCGCAGGCCACGACATCGTATAGCATATATGTGAGGAATCCGAACTTTAACTACTCTACATGGACGACAGTGGGAAACCATCTATACAATGAGACAACCTTGAAACCGTTCCCAGAACTACAATCACAATTTAACCTCCCCCAAAGGGCTATCTTTGCAGCTCAAGTCCCTCCTGCAGCCAATGACGCACCGGCTCACGACACCCACACATCCAAATATGACTCACTCTGTCTAATGGGACCCCACAAAAGAAAACCCTTTCGATTATATACGCACTACTGATTGGGAATAAAACAGTGAAATATGAAAAATACATGCAAGCTTGGCAGGAGGATATCTGCTCCGCTTTCTCTACAAATCAGTGAAGCAGGGCATTCGCAGTGCACAGAGGCAACACAGCATGCACCACACACCTGGAACTGATAAGGAAAATACAATATAGGTGGTACCTGGTACAAACGAGGCTAGCACATATCTACCCTGGCACATCCAAGATATGTCGGAGATGCAAATCTGACACAGGTTCGATGTACCACATATGGTGGACGTGCAAAATCATCCACCCATATTGGACAATGGTCGGAGAAATACTCACCCACATACTACCCACACCCCCGACATTAAAGGGACACTCCAGGCGCCCAGACCACTTCTGCTCATTGAAGTGGTCTGGGTGCCAACTCCCACTACTCCTAACCCTGCAAGTGTAAGTATTGCAGTTTTTTATAAACTGCAATAATTACCTTGCAGGGTTAACTCCACCTCTAGTGGCTGTCTACTAGACAGCCACTAGAGGTCACTTCCTGATTTGTAGCAAGGATATTCCTTGCTAGAGCGTCGCTGGACGTCCTCACGCTGTGTGAGGACCTCCAGCGTCGCTCAAATCCCCATAGGAAAGCATTGAAATTCGTTTTCAATGCTTGCCTATGGGGAGCGCTAACGGAATCACAGGGAGGAGCGGCGCGGAGGAGGAGGCAGCGATGAGGGACATCGCCGCTGCCTCAGGTAAGTGACTGAAGGGGTTTTCACCCCTTCAGTAACTGGATATTGGTCGGTGGGAGGGAGAGGGACCCTCCAGTGCCAGGAAAACAGATTGTTTTCCTGGCACTGGAGTTTCCCTTTAACTTCTGAACTATGTCTTCTGTTTGTCTGGCCAGAGAACATCTCAAAGATTGACACAAAGCTTTTGTTCCACACATTGATAGCCGCTAACACCCTCATAGCCAGGGCATGGAAAACATTAGCAGCTCCCTCCAAACACGTGTTAATGCGACAAATACAAACAAACTGGGATTATGAAAGTTTTGGCAAACCAGCATATCAGGAAAAGTAAGGTTACAGAGTTGTCAGGACAAATCTAGGAAAAATATTGGCTTACACTAGCAAACGCCCAGGGTTATTGAGAAAACAAACACATCATGCCATCAAATGCTAAAGCCGAGGTCCAGGCTTGTAAGCCAGAATAGGGACATTGGCTATTGAGGTGTATATAGCATTTATACATGTTTTATATAGGTTCACCATCTCCCCACTCCCCCCCCCAACTCTCCGCCCCCCCCCCCCCCCAACTCTCTGTACTGGTATGGTAACTCTATGCAAATCCTGAAGAAACACCCATGTGGTGGTTGCCCACTCAGAGAAATAATTGACTATCATAATGATATGCGTGTCTTGTTGATGGATACTAGTATGATATACGGCATTGACGAATACTGTATTGTGCATCGATTTACTTTTTTAATCCCACTAACTACCCTTTTCTTTTATTATGTATCCCTGAAAAATGTAAAACAATTAAAAATGTAAAATTAAAAAAAAAAGTTTTGGGTTGCCAAAGAAATTGGGCTGAGTGCTCTGTCTTAACACACACCCACGGGCTGTTTTACGGCATAGTCCAACCGTGCACGTTTCCCTGGCATCTTGTTACCCAGCAGAGATGTGACTCGTATCGTGGCATGCCCCTTGTCATAGCATGTGCACATGCTCAGGCAGTCACAGCTTGGAGGTGCAAAGAGAGAAGTGAGGGAGCAGAGGTCAGTAATGACAATTGAGAATTTTATGGGCGCACAAGTTTCTTAGTACACATATAGGTCACAAGGCCAACTGAGAATGTGGATTTGTTAAAGGCACAGTATTCACACCAATCTATAAATTGGTCTCAATACATGCACCTAAACACAAATCATCATGCATTCATTCATTCATTCGAAGTGATTGTAATGTTGCACTAGACCAAGAGGTAGACACCTCATTGGGACATAGCAGGATCATGCAAAGCAGTCCAAGACAAATTAATAGATGGGTATCAAATATCCATACGGTGGATGGCCAGTACCTGCTATATCTAGAAAACTTTTTTTTATTAATTTCTATTCAGTTGTTGATGGCTCTTATTAGTGGATGAGTTATGTTTTCATTTCACAACAGTATTTGTCTTCTTTGCCATCCACAGCCATGCTACTCGCCAAACATTCCCCTGTAGTTCTGCAATTTTTCTTCCCTGCTTAGTGACTGAGGTAGATGTGATGACGAATGAATTAATCTTATGTTCTTATTTTTCTTATTTAATCTTATTTTCACACCCATAAATTCTCAGTCAAAAATGTGATAAAAGCCTTTATAGTGGTTGAAATGTTCCTGCAGGGTTTCTAATAAAATTACTGTTCTGGGAATGTGTGTACCAGATCTTTTTTGCTTTTGTTCTCAAATTTCTGGATTGCTGTCCTGGTTGTATACATCACATGAAACATATCACTTCATATATGGTGAATATCATCTTATATTTTTTTGCAGAGGTCTGATTTGTGTCACATGGGATGCCTAAATAGCCAGGTCTGGCTGCCTGAAAAATGGTCACATCAGGCTAACAGACTTTCTGGTCAACCTTATTCAGGGTTGCAAATGCTCATAGCACTTTTGAAAGACTCTGATCATTGACTTTAATGGCACATTGCGAGCATGTCTACTGATGCACCTGAACTATGCAGTTTAGTGGCTGTTTATTAGTGTTCCCAGATTCAGGAACCATCCTGAGATGGTAGTACAGAAGTTTAAAATCAGTAGTTGGGATGAATGCAATTGTAAAGTGCAGAAACGGCCCTTATTTATTTATACTTCAATTTAAAAAAAAATAGTACAGTGTTCCTCTCGGGATTGGACTCCAGATGCAACTCTGTTACATTTATGCTAGTTACTGTTTAACATAACCCATTCTATCTACTTCTCTACTGTACCTGTTTGGTATATATGTTAACAAATTTGGAAAACGTTTAAAAAATATTATTTCACCAAGTTGTTTCCATCTTTCATGTCATTTAGTATTTGTTTCCTTCATGGTTGGAGTTATTGTTGCTGCATCAAGAGATTATGTTACCTACATATTTACATCAGACAAGTAAGTGAATGTTTTTTTATAAAGTTGAGTTGTTTGCATGACAAAGCAAAATATTGTCTTAAAATAGTGATAAAATAAAGTAAAAACCTTGCAGCACATTACCGCCATATAGCATATATCTGTAAATAACTTTCTGTATTTTGAAATTACAAGGATATCCCCCGAGATGTGTAAACTAACATTCTAAGTAAAAAAAAAAAAGAAATAGAAATACATAAAAAATAGACATAAGCAGGTCATTATCTAAACAGTGTATATGGCCATACTGCTGCTGTATTCAGTTACACTTGGAAGTCAAGTTTGAAGATCCGTGATATTTACTATCGCTCGTGGCAGCATCCGAGCGCAATTGGGATTATAGAAAAAAAAAATGCTAAAAAAGATTTACTCCATGGAAATAACAGGTATGACCCTGTCAGTTATAGCTGCAGACAATGACACTTTGTCACTTTCAAAAAAGGCATGCACATCATCCTTCGCATCCTTTGGGGCAGACTGAAGGGTAATTAAACTGGGCCAGGGAGATGCCCTGATTCTTGAGGCTTTATACTTACCCCAAATAAGTTCTTAGAGATAAAGAGAGAGTCAGTACCCAGCATAGAGAGAGGAAAAGGAAATGTTGTTTTTCCTTCTTTAAAACAATATTACTGGCTTTACTGGCTTTCCAATGACTAAACAGGATTGTGATGACAGTTACTGAAGAATCTTTAATATATTTAAGATCTATTTAAAATAGGTATCACATAGAGATGATACACAAGTTGAAGTTTTAACGTTTTTAGTGATTGAAAATGTAATAATGTCCAAGGCAAACAATCTAGAAAGGGCCAGGCAAAAGCAAGGTCAAGACAGTCAGAAGGTTTGAAATCCAGGCAGAAAGGTTCTAGAGCTATAAAACAAGCCAAGAGCTGGGTATCGAGGTAAATAAACAGGTGGTAGCCTAGTGTTCACTGAAGACAGCATATAACTGAGCAATGATAGAGTGCCTACCACGGGCCTCACCCCATCTGACATGCCTCCTTACTGCCTTACTGACATATGGGGAATTCACTAAAGTATGCACCTCCTCATATTGAATGGGGCAAAACCACCTGGCTGCATACAGCAACATTCACAATGAAAATTGTTTGCTGGCAAATTGTTTGCTGGCAGCGCTACTGGCCAGTGTTCATATAGTTAGAAACACTAAGTGGTACAGGGATTAATTATGTGGCACTTGGCCACCGTTTGATAGCCAGGCACCACATTAAAAAAAAAAGTAAATATAAAAAAAAAAGCCTATTGGGGTCAATAAGCCCCCCAAATTACAGTAGTGGAGATTTTAAACCTTCCTATGCCCCATCTGCCATGCAGCAAGTGAGCCACGGCTACAAACTGGTTAAAGCAAGCAACTGGGCAGGCATTGCTGTACACCCACTAGAAAAAGGTCCATCTAAATCTGACTGGTTGGCTTACTAGCTTGCCAACCAATCAGAGCGCTTTTATTCGTGTCACATTGAATGGAAAATTTTTCCAAACTTTGCAATGGCTGGGAATGCCTTTTTTAAAGGCTTTCCCTGCTTTTAGAGAACCCTCCATAGGTGAAGATGGAATTGTTTTATTATGTCATGTTTTTAAAAATGTCCTGAACTTATTCTTTATAATTTTTTTGCAAATCTTTTTTTTTTTTTTTTTCATTGGTTGCATTGTAAGTTATATATTTTTATTGGCCTTTTTTGGTGGCTAATGAACGGAAGAATTAGAAGAAAAAAAAAACGGATTCATTTTTCGCCCCCTCACTATAATTAGGGTGTTGGAAGGTAGGTAGTAACATTGATTTTTTTTTTTTTTTTATTTATTTAGTTTTTTATGGAGAGGTGCTTAAGATATTGAACCCTGGCCACCCAGAAGGGTAGAGGGAGATGGACATGCCATTATTTGCAGAGATGGACAATAGCATGTCCATCTAGAGAAGACCAACATTGGTCATTCAGTCAACTTTACTAATACGAAGTAAAAATTACTTAGTATTAGTAATTAATCTGCTATTCACTTAACTCCAAACTGCCATGGACTAAATTCCATACTGCAAAATGTAAGCAAACATAATTGATTTTTGTCATTAACCTTTAAATTTGGTACAATTTGTAGTTTAGCTAATAAACCCATATGTCATATATCCGCTTAGAGCAGTGGTTTAGGAAAAAAAACACTTTAGACACAGCAGGGTTATCCCTAAATCCTGGACTGGTGGGGGGTGCATGAAGACTGGGTTTGGAACCCCTGACTTAGAGGGTGGAGTTAATTTCCGTTGGTGTAGTCTAGTGCCTTACCATCTTAAAATGTCACCAATCTCCACTGATTATAAAGTACAATGACCCCTGAGTGGCGTTTCCTTTCTAAACATGATGACAATAAGATTAATGATAATTTCGTAAAAATTCCTATATGTTTTCTCCTTATTCCTCTTCCTCTGCCATCTCTCACCTACTGTGTTCCCTTCAGGGCCGGTGCAAGGATTTTTGGGTACATAGGCGAAGATGCATTTTTCCGCCCCCCCCCCTCTAAAATTAACATCTTCACCTATGTGCCTCCTAACCAGCCCCTCCCTCTTCCCTGTCCCTTAGTGTTCCTCTCCCCCCTCCCCTCTTTTCCCTGTCCCTTGGTGTTTCTCCCCTTCCTGGTGTCCCTCCTACATGTCTTGTAGTGTTGCGGAGCAGATCCTCTACAGGAGCTTCAGTTTTCTGTACCTGGCTGGACTGACAGGAAGTGCTCTCTCAGTGAGCACTTCCTGTCAGTCTGGCCGGGTACAGGAAACAGAAGCTCCTGTACTGCGCTCCGCTCCGCCACGCTACACTCAGTGGTGTATACACACTAACAGCCACACACACTCAATGACAAACACACAGACGTCACTGACAGACAGACTCACTGATCTGACACACACTCATTCATTGACAGACACACACTCAATCACAAACATACTCTCACTGATTTGACAGACACTCACAAACACACACTGATAGACACACTCACACTGACAAAACACACTCATACACTGACAGACACACACATTCATACAATCATTCACAGACACACACTCACAAATGCAAACACACACACACACTTACAGACACACAGTCACAGACAAACACATACACAGACACACACTCACAAACACAGACACTCACAGACAAACACACTCACAGACAAACACAGACACACACACTCACAGCCACACACATACACAGACACACACACACTCACAGCCACACACACTCACAGACTAACATACACTCACAGACAAAACACAGACACAGACACTCACAAACACATACACACACATACACAGACACACACACTCACAGACACACACATACACAGACACACACATACACACACACACACACACTCACAGACACACACACTCTCAGACTAACACAGACACTCACAGACAAACACATACACAGACACACACACTCACAGACAAACACAGACACTCACAAACACATACACACACTCACAGACAAACACATACACAGACAAACACATACACAGACACACACACTCACAGACAAACACATACACAGACACACACACTCACAGACAAACACATACACTCACAGACAAACACATACACATACACACACACTCACACTTTCAAACACACACAAATTATTAATAATATCCACCCAGCCTCCTTACCTGGAGAGCTGGCGTGGATCCGTCCCTGGGGTCCAGTGGGGCTGCTGGGCGGCGTGCGGCAGTGTTCTAATGAGAGGCGGCGAGGGAGCTCTAACCTGTCTGCTCTGCTCCCTCGCGGGCTGTCTGTTGATGCTGCGGGAGCCGGAATATGATGTCATATTCCGGCTCCCGCAGAATCAGCAAACGGCGCGCGAGGGAGCAGAGCAGACAGGTTAGAGCTCCCTCGCCGCCTCTCATTAGAACACTGCCGCACGCTGGGGGTCCAGGAGGTGACCTGGCAGGAGGGAGCGCTTCCCTCCTGCCGGTCACTGGAATCTTGCACCCCCAGAGCCGGTGTGCCCTAAGGCCTTATGGACGCGCCGGCCCTGGTTCCCTTCCCAACCCAACCCCTTACATCCTCCGGTACATTTAAATCACTAGATGTAAGCTCATTTGGAAGGGCCTTCTTTCCCTACTATTCCTGTATGTAAAACTTGTTTTGTTAGACTTGGGTCTAGTCAAATAGTTTTTTTTATTTATTTTTTAACATACAACAAAACATAACAAAATACAAAACAATCAAAAGAAAAAAAGGGAGAAAAATCCAACCAACAAACCGTATCAAACAATATAAATATGACAAACTGAAAATAATGCACTCATAAAACAAGACATTTATTCTACATGCTTAACATAAAACAGTGATGCACACAATATTATGTGTTTCAAGACTTGTCTTGTTTCTTATTGTACATCGCTGCAGAATATGTTGGCACTATATAAATAATTGTAATTAGTTTTCCATTTATCTTTCTATATAACTGTAAACAAAAGTAAAAAAACAAAAAGTTAGCATTTAGTAAATATAAATAAGACCAGAGTGTGGAAGATGGACGAGCTACTAGATTAGGCAGAAAGAGGCTAAGCAAGTTTTAAGAGCTTCCAAATCACACACAGAAGAGAAAATAGCACAGTCAGTAGAAAAAGGGGGGACAAAATATTTTTAGATACATAAATGAGAAAAGGAAAGTAAAACAAGGATTAATTAGATTAAAAACAAAAGAAGGAAGGTATGTAGAAGAGGATAAAGGTCTAGCTGACTGCCTCAAAAAATATTTTTATTCAGTATTTACAGATGAAAATGAAGGAAAGGGACCTCTGTTAGGAAAAAGGACAAATGAGCAATTTGTTACATGTGAGTTTACAGAGGAAGAGGTTCTATTTCAACTGTCAAAAGTAAAGACAAGTCAATGGGGCCTGATGGAATACACCAAAATGTATCAAAATAGCTTAGTGGTGTACTAGCAAAACCATTAACAGATTTATTTAACCAATCATAGTTAACAGGAGTAGCCCCAGAAGATTGGAAGTTAGCGAATGTTGTTCCCATTCACAAGGTAGTAGGGAGGAGTCGGGTAACTTTAGGCCAGTAAGCCTTACTTCAGTAGTGGGGAAAGTAATGGATGTTAAACCATGTTACAGGATAGGATTGTTGAGCATCTAAAATCACATGGATTTCAAGATCAGAGACAATGTGGATTTACAGTGAGATCATGCCAAACTAATTTTATTGATTTTTTTTTTTGATTGGGTAACTAAAATAATAGATCAGGGTGGTGCCGTAGACCTTGCTTACCTTGAGACTGTTGACACTGTTGCACATAGAAGGCTAATCAATAAACTGCAATCTTTAAGTTTGGATTCCAATATTGTTGAATGGGTAAGGCAGGGACTAAGTGACAGGCAACAGAGGGTTGTAGTCAAGGGAGTATATTCGAAGCATGGTGTAATGATATTGATGTTACAAAGTTTTGGAGTCCAGTAGCCAGATCAGCAATGTTTTCTGCCAGAGGTAGCCACTCGTTACCCAGGTGGTTGAGCCCCTGAGCCTTGAGTGGCCTTCTGGTCTTAAGCAGAGATGGGAGACTGGAACAGAGAGATGATAATCGTAGTGAGGCAAGCCGAGGTCAGTGGGAAGGAGAAGCAGCAAAGTCAAAACGGTCCAAAATCAGCAACAGGTAGGAGAAACAGGAACAAGCTTGATTAGAGAGTACAGGAACCACAATAATCTGGCAAAGGTACAGAGACAGGAAGTGGCTTTTATAGGCCAAGAACCAGACACATGACCAGACACAGCTGAAGAGACTTGTCACTGATACCAATGCTTATAGAGTCAAGGTTACCAGATCTCAGGTACATTTGCAAAAGGCAGGCTGGTGTAGTGGTAAGCATGTAAACCAGGGTTCGAAACCCAGCAGAGTCAGTTCCTCACACATGGTCTTGTCACCAGTGGGGTACCTCAGGGATCTGTATTTGGACCCATTCTCTTTTTTATTTTTATTAGTGATATTGCAGAAGGTCTTGATGGTAAGGTGTGTCTTTTTGCTGATGATACTAAGATATGTAACAGGGTTGATGTTCCAGGAGGGATACACCAAATGGCAAATGATTTAGGTAAACTAGAAAAATGGTCAGAGTTGTGGGTCATGGGGTAATTATTTCAGATGACTTAAAGGTAGGCAGACAATGTAATACGCAACAGGAAATGCTAGAAAAATACTTGGTTGTATAGAGAGAGGTATTAGCAGTAGAAAGAGGGAAGTGCTCATGCCATTGTACAGAACACTGGTGAGACCTCACTTGGAGTATTGTACGCAGTACCGGGGACCGTATCTCCAGAAGGATATTGATACCTTAGAGAGAGTTCAGAGAAGGGCTACTAAACTGGTTCATGGATTGCAGGATAAAACTTACAAGGAAAGGTTAAAGGGTCTTAACATGTATAGCTTGGAGAAAAGATGAGACAGGGGGATATCATAGAACCATTTAAATGCATAAAGGGAATCAACACAGTAAAGGAGGAGACTATATTTAAAAGAATAAAAACTACCACAACAAGAGGATATAGTCTTAAATTAGAGGGGCAAAGGTTTAAAAATAATTTTAAGAAGTATTACTTTACAGAGAGGGTAGTGGATGCATGGAATAGCCTTCAAGCTGAAGTGGTAGAGGTTAACACAGTAAAGGAGTTTAAGCATGCGTGGGATAGACATAAGGCTATCCTAACTATAAGATAAGGCCAGGGACTAATTAAAGTATTTAGAAAACTGGGTAGACCAGATGGGCCGAATGGTTCTTATCTGCCGTCACATTCTATGTTTCTATGTTTCTGAGTAAAATTGTGTTTTTTCTTTTTCAGAGAAATTGTTCTCTTAGTGTCCCAAATGTTGCTAATCTTTGCTCCATACCATATATTTGATTCCCTCACTGTAAGTAACTCATTTAACTTCTAGCTTAATTAATATTATCAACAGGTTGCATATTAGGTTATTTAATGCTTGTGGTTGATTTGTAGTCCACAGGTGCTGCAGTGTTACGAGGAGTGGGAAAGCAAAAGTTTGGTGCAGTTATAATCACAGTTGGATTTAATGCCATTGGTTTGCCAGTTGGAATCGTATTAATGTTTGCTGGAAAACTTGGTGTAATAGGTAAAAACTAGATTTTATACAAAATAAACGTAACGGTGTATTACTAGCAAGAGAAAAATAAAAAATGTTTAGTACAAATGTCTCAGGAATTGACTGACAATGTGTATATTGTACGTTCTCCACTAGTTGTACAACGCTGTGGAATATGTTGGCACTTTGATAAATACCATTAATAAATAAATAAATAAACAAACACATACGTTTAGAAAAGAAAAAAAAAACACTTTGGACACAACTGGATAATTCCTAAATCCTGGATTGTAGGGGTGCCTTGAGGACTGGCTTGGGAACCACTCTTACAGAAAATATGTGTGTTTTTTTAAATTGAAAAGCAGCCTTTCCTATAAAAAATAATTAGATAGGAGCTTAAAAATTATTTCTGCATTTAAATGTTTAACAGATTTTACTCGGTTTCAGTGATTTTTTTTGATTTTTTTTACTTGATGTTTTAAACAAATAAATAATTTAGCCACCTACCTTTCTTTACTAGATACAAGACACAAATAATAAATAAGTCCTTACTCGAATCATTATACAAATTGAACTTTTTACTGAAAAATATATTATTATTGATTGGCATAAGGCTATCCTAGGCTTAAAAGGACACTATAGTCACCTGAACAACTTTAGCTTAATGAAGCAGTTTTGGTGTATAGAACATGCCCCTGCAGCCTCATTGCTCAATCCTCTGCCATTTAGGAGTTAAATCCCTATGTTTATGAACCCTAGTCACACCTCCCTGCATGTGACTTGCACAACCTTCCATAAACACTTCCTGTAAAGAGAGCCCTATTTAGGCTTTCTTTATTGCAAGTTCTGTTTAATTAAGATTTTCTTATCCCCTGCTATGTTAATAGCTTGCTAGACCCTGCAGGAGCCTCCTGTATGTGATTAAAGTTCAATTTAGAGATTGATATACAATTATTTAAGGTAAATTACATCTGTTTGAAAGTGAAACCAGTTTTTTTTTCATGCAGGCTCTGTCAATCATAGCCAGGGGAGGTGTGGCTAGGGCTGCATAAACAGAAACAAAGTGGTTTAACTCCTAAATGACAGTGAAATTGCAGGGGAATGATCTATACACTAAAACTGCTTTATTTAGCTAAAGTCATTTAGGTGACTATAGTGTTCCTTTAACATAAGGCCAGAGACTAATGAGAGTATTTAGAAAATTGGGCAGACTAGATGGGCCAAACGGTTCTTAACCCCTTAAGGACCAAACTTCTGGAATAAAAGGGAATCATGACGTGTCACACACGTCATGTGTCCTTAAGGGGTTAAATGCCATCACATTACATGTTTCTATTATTCATATATTTTCTTTTTCAAGGATTGTGGTCTGGACTTGCTGCAGGTCTCATTGTGCAAGCCATCGCATTTTTAGTATTTATTTTACATTTGAATTGGGACAAAGCACTTGATGAGGTAATTCTTAATTCTTCTTTGCATTATTTCGAATAAGTCTTTGGTCAATATTTTAGTACTTTTGTACTGTTTTTGTGAAAGGATGTTTATTGGAATTTAAAAGGAAAATAATTGTAAAAATAGGAACAGTGGAAAATATAACAACCGATAAAAGACAATCTGGGAATATGGCTTCAAATCTAAATGAAATCAAGAAGTATATATAACTAGGGCATAAGTTACATGGCAGATGTCTGTAGGTACATTACTCCAATGCAGTCATTCTCCCCCAAACATTAAGATAAAGTGGGCTTAATTAATTTATCGACTGGACATTGCAAGCATAAAAATATCTAAAAAAAATATATATTCCTATAAGATGACTACAAAGTGTATGCATATAGGCACATAGTTATTCTTGTGATGTATTGTGTTTGAATCTGTGGGTATAGTGAGTGCATACAGTTGTGTCCAAGCAAAAGGGAAACTGTAACATTAGATATGCAAACACCTACTTCTAATCTTAGGGTTTCTTCCTAATGTTGTAGATATAAACCTCTGAATGATAAAAATAAATAAGATTTACATACTAATAATCCCAGCCATTCAAAGGCTATGGAGAACATCTTCATGCTGAGTGTGGCATGTAGAGTTCGAAGGGTTATTTGTAAAGTACTCACACCACTGTGATTGATAATAGAGTTGTATAACCCGTCCTATACTCTTTCTGCTTTTCTTAGTGAGCAGCCACTTCCCTTCAGCTTTCGGCTCTCTGAGAAGCAGGGAGGGGTGCCAATGAACCCCAGGAAAGAACTCGTACCTAACAATTTGACTGTTTACATTGTGGTGATCCAGGGCCACGATATCTATTTATACTATTTAATTTTTTGATTGGTGGAGTCAAATTCAGTCATACGAAAACATAAATTTTGAGCCTGTTTTGACACCTGACCTGGTCTTTTTTATACTTTCCATTGCCACAATTGATTTAGTTCTGACAACTAACGTGGTCTTTTTCTATACTTTTACTCCCATGATTTATGAGTTAGAAAAGCAAAAAAATAAATAAAAATACAATGATCAGTATTAGCGCATAGCTCTTGAACCAATTTGAGTCTGTAGAAATTGTCCTCCGCAATATAAGATGTCACCTATAAAACTCTGGAGCGTGATATATCACTTGACAGCTCCATAGCCAAACCCTTTGAATAGCGTTACCGGGTTACTTATTGCTGTAACACAGGATCACAATGACAATATGGCTTCCTCCACCAAGGAAGATATCAAAGCCATATTTAATTAATTCAAATCAAAGATCCAAACAAAATTTGGAGACCTATAGCAACAAGAGATTTATCCCAGTGTAACACACCCTGGAAGCAGGAAAAATAGCAGATGAAGGAGGTAGATGGGGTAATTAGGGAAGTTTTGGAGAGGCTGTATGGTTTGGAGCTCACAGTGGAGGCCCTCTTAATCTTAAAGAAAGAATGTATTTTTTGTCTGTCACTAATTGACTTATAGTGGTAATAAGATGAAGGGGTTTTGGCCCTTAGATAAATTTAAATAGAAGATAGTGGTGAAACATAAGTAAAAAGAAACTTTTATTTCTAAAATGAAAAATAATTCCCTAGTGTTGGGATACTGAGACAATAGTTCACAATAATATTAAAAAATAAAATAAAAAAATAGTAGTACTAATAGTAATAATAATGATATTTAAATAGAAAATAAAACTTAAAATACATTGGTTACTCCTAACGTGGATGCTGCATATATGGGAGAAAAGAACGTTCAGAAACACAAGCTCTCCAAAAATAACTTGCTAACAATATATGAATACCAATGTATTCGATGAGCCACTAGATGTCACTAGATAAGAGTGAAAAAAATTACTATCTACTTGCTTAAGTTCTGCAAGAGAAATCAAATTTTTATGGTGTAATTCCTGGAGGTCTATTGAGTATCCAGAGATCTAATGGAAATATAAATATAAATCAATGAATCTTGGGCAGCAGGGAGGGTGCATGTGCCGGTTGGTCCCTATTATAATCTGAAAGCTAATCAACAAACTCGTCCCTACATATTTTTTAGCCGGCACATGTTCCCTCCATGTTATAAGCCCCAAACTGCTGTAGTAAACAATTGATTTAATAAATAGATAAATGGATCCCCCTATACACCCCACCATAAACAGAGTCTGTAGGAAAGCCTGATAGGAGATAGTCAAAGAAAAATAGTTCTAGTATCCCCTAAGCCGGAGGCTGAAATTCTTAGAAGTTTAGCGAGAGGGTTTAAGTCAAGTCTAGGAGCCTTCTGATCTAGGAGACACACCGATCTGCACTTGACGCGCGTTTCACCTGGCAGCCGTTGCCGGGATCATCAGGAGTACCTCTTACTCTTATCTCATATTAGCATAATTCAAGATTACCCGAAAGCATAAACCTTAAAAAGTTGTTTTATTGGAAAGGACGAACAACAGATCGTGACACTTTGCTTTATCTCCTTCAAATTTCAAAGCCTTCTTCCACCTCTTAACTTCTTTTGTTAATTTGTTAATTTCCTATTGGTGTTCCCCCCCCCCCCTTTTTTTCCTTTCTCGTTTCCTATATATATATATATATATATATATATATATATATATATATATATATACACATATATATATATAGCAATAGAAAAAATATACCAGCACTCCTAGGATTTTCAAATGAAGTTTTCCTTTTATTCCAAAGTACAATATCGACGTTTCAGCTCTCCCTCAGAGCTTTCATCAGGACATATACAAAATTCTAAAACATAAACAGACTTATATAGGGAGCTAAAATCAAGGTAAGTACTCACTTTTACAGCTCTCCAAGCTACAAAGGTCCATCAATTGAGTTTGCTTTGGAATTGCTTATGATTGCTTTACAGAACAATTATTTTCGTTTTGAATCACAATGGTACCTCCAGATAGCGGGAACATCCATGGGGGCAGCGATGGCCCCCATGTATGCTAACGCGTATATGTATGAATACGAGATGAAACACATCTTTCAACAATATGGCCATTCAATTGTTAAATATTTTAGATTCATCGACGATATTTTGATTCTGTGGCGAGGCTCTAAAAATGAAGCAATACAGTTTGTACAAAACCTCAACGAGCTACCTACACCGGTAAGACTGACCGCCAACATTGATGAGAGGAGTGTCCAATTTTTGGATGTGGAAATTATGAACATCAATAAGAAGTTGGAATTTAAACTGTTTACTAAATCCACGGATCGCAACACTTTGCTGCGATTTGAAAGTGCTCATCCAAAGCATCTTAAAGAGTCTTTGCCCTATACACAATTTCTAAGGGTATTACGTAACAACTCTCAAAGCTTCCAAGGTGACCTACAATTGGGGGACATGTATAAGAAATTCCAGGCACGCGGGTACCCTAGGAGTATCCTTGATAAGGCTGTATTGAAGGCTAAAACGACGTTGTCCTCACCAACATCTTCTAATAAAAAAATGGTTAACACCAGACCCATTTTTCCTATGAATTTTAACACTGCATCTAAGGAACTGACATCATCCATACGTCGAAATTGGAATATAATTGAAGTTGATCCCACTCTCCCAGATGAGTTACGTCAAAAACCGTTATTCTGTTATAGACGGAACAAAAACCTGCGCGATCTGTTGGTGCGAACTGATCCGCAACATTGCTATAATCCTGCAGCTAAAGAGAGTAAGAATGTTGGGTGCGTTAGGTGCTTGGGATGTGTCACTTGTGGGCACATCATTCCTTGCAAAACCTTCAGTCACCCATACACTGGTAAAATCTATAAAATCAGACAACGAATTCATTGCAGGACGGATCATGTTATCTATAAGTTGACATGCCCTTGTGGCCTCAACTATATAGGTAAAACAGAGACGGCACTCTGCGAGAGAATTAGGGGCCACAGATCTAGTATCCGGCTTGCCTATCGTGATGGCAAGTCGGACAAACCTGTGGCCCGACATTTTTTGGAACACCAACATCAACTATCTTCCCTAAGATATGTGGCAATTGAACATATACCTATATCGGCCCGAGGAGGGGACAGAGGCAGATTCCTGATGCAACGCGAAATATATTGGATAACACAACTGAACACCTTGGCACCCAAGGGCCTGAACGAAAAATACTCCTTAACAGTTTTTTTGGGGTGATTTAATATGTGACGTGATTTAGACTTATTTGTATACTACTACTACTGCTAACTAAGAATTCCATATTAATAATGTTTTTAGATAATGATTCAAGGTGGGCTCGCAAAAGCAGGATTTCTTGGAATATAATAATGACTCATTCATAGAGGTAACATCAGACACTTAATTGTTAATATGGGGATTGTAAAATAGTTTGTGGCACTTGCAATTTTTTCACATAGTAATTCCTCATATTTAATATAATCACATTTATCAACAACTCATGCAACATTTCTTAAACACGTTTTTTTCACATATTTACATTTGCTAAGTGATTTAGCATATTTTCACTAATTTATTATAATATATTTACATACTTTGATTGTTTCTCATTTATTTGTATGAGCAGATTAAAATTTGCACTTTATGTATAAGACACACTACTGTGCACAGTTAAGTAGATAATCCTTACTAATATGCACATTCTAGGAATAGATTTCACACAGCCCTAGTATATTAACATATAAATAAGTGTGTTCCCCCTTTGTTTATGTTTCTTTGTACATTTCCCTTCCCAGAAAATCAGCCCGGCTGCGATCAGGTTACCATGGTGACGTGTAAATAGGAAGTCCGTGGCAATGATGTATTTTGAGCCTTGACAGCACCAGTACACGGGGGATTAACCAATGAGGTAATATGCCCATGGTTGCCCAGGAAACGTGATGTGCTCGGCGAATCGGAACTCCTTATGGTGGTCACATGACCATACCCGGAAGTACATGCACAGGCAACCTGAGCAATCGGGCGGGAATGGGAAATGACAATCAGCTGTAAAAGTGAGTACTTACCTTGATTTTAGCTCCCTATATAAGTCTGTTTATGTTTTAGAATTTTGTATATGTCCTGATGAAAGCTCTGAGGGAGAGCTGAAACGTCGATATTGTACTTTGGAATAAAAGGAAAACTTCATTTGAAAATCCTAGGAGTGCTGGTATATTTTTTCTATTGCTGTGCATGAGCTACCAGAGCACCAGGTACTTTACAAATAGTGAAGAGTGCAAGAGCTGTCTGCATTTATTTTATCATATATATATATATATATATATATATATATATATATATATCTTCACTCTCACTGCTTTTCTCACCTTACTAAAAGAGTTAAAGTTTTATATAGCTAACTACCCGTCAAGGGAGCAAAGGGGACCGAAGTTTGAGAGGAGAGAAATAAAAAACAAGAAATAGGCACTGTTCAATATTGTATGTTAAAAAAAAAAGGCAAAATGGCAATTTGATTCTGCTTTTATTTTTGGGGGGAGCATACAGCTCACTCACGTGCCCTTAATGTAAGGCAGGGGACCCCTTTCTTAAGATCGAGTCTGCTGGCTGTGTAAAATTATTTCCACCAAGCATGGTCCAGCATTCTACTGTTGCTTCATTCGAGACATTTTGAGATTTTATAAAATTGATATACCTCACACTAAGACAATAACACACGAAACACTGTAAGTATAACAAACCAATGTGCAATATAGAAAGGAATTGTATTTAAGAACACTATGAAGCAAAAGGGAATCGATACACAAATATTAAGATAAAAAGTAATACACACTGTGACCAAGAATTGTATATAGAGAATAACATTTTGGAAAATAATTAATAATAACGACATGTTAATTTGTTGTACCTGTAATAAGGAATATTTAATGCTATGTGCTTCTAATTTTTTATATATATATATTTTTAAGAAATTGTATTATACAATTACTGTTGTGATTCTCTCTCTTTCTCTTTCCTTTCCATCTATTCTCTCCTCCTCCCTTTCATAAACTATGTTTACAAAACCAATTCCTTCCATCATTTATTCTTTGGCTCCATAGTCTGATTTTCGGAATTACCACTGGGGTGGTAAGTCGACTTTTTTGTGAGTCCTCCCATCGGTGTGTATTGGGAACACATGATAGGGATGTTAGTACTTTTCCAGTACCAGTAGTTAGAGTTCATCTCTGAGATAGGTTTTAGAACCTATAAATGTATGTTTTTAGTATTTTATGTTTTTTTTGTTCTTTATCCTCTTGATGTATTTGAGAGGAGCGGGGAGGTATGTGTAGGTTACAAATCATGGTTACGTTTGCTTCTTTGAATGTGAGGGGATTAAATTCCCCCCACAAACTTTCTATTCTCATCCAATTATTTAAAAAACACAAAATAGATATTTGTGCTATACAAGAGACACATTGAAAGAGTCTAGACACTTTTTTTCCAAAATTCAAAAGACTTCCCTAAGATTATCACATCCTCATTACAAGAGAAAAGGAAATGTGGGGTTGCTTTCCTCTTTTCACGGCATATAGAGTTGTGTATAAAACATTCCGAACAGGATACGGAAGGGAGATACATAATAACGATATGCACAATAAATAATATTCTTTACACACTAGTTAATACTTATTAATCAAATGCTGCACCAATTAAATTTAAATCAAGATTTTGGAAAGATTGAATAAGATAAAACAGGGACATACCATCTGGATGGGGGATTTCAATTGTATGATGGACCCCAAGATGGATAAACAGACAATGAAAGACAGACATAATAATATCCATATACAAGCAGGGGTGGACTGACCACTAGTTTGAGACCTGGCAGCATACCTGCTCTCACTGCCAGGTCCCCTGTCTCTCCCTGCAGTGCTCCGTGTGAGGATGGGAGGCGGGACAGGAAGTGACATCACACCCCCTGCTTCCCTCTCACGCGGAGCACACTTACAACCGGATGAATGGTGAGAAGAGGATCCTGGGCTCCCCAGTGCTGTTTGAGGAGATGGAGGGAGGAAAAACGTCAGGCTGTATAGGTAAGCAGGCTAGGGGTGAAAGGAGCACATGTGGAATGAAGGGGTGAGACAGGGCAGGAGCACACAGGGAATTTTGGTAGAGACGTGGGGTAGATGGGGAGACACAAATGAATGAGTGGGTTAAAGAATTGAGTGAGATGGAATGTGAGGGACAGCTAAGACACAAGTGGGGTATTGGAAAGCAGAAGTGTGAAGTGAAGCAGGGAAACATTTGAGTGGGAGGTGAGGGGGAAAGAAGCTGGTCAGATGAGTGTTAGAGAAATGGGAGACAATGGGTGACAGATAAAAGAGGGAAATAATTGGAAGATGTATTGAAAGAGACAGAAAGTCAGAAGGAGGTTGGGCAGTAAAAAAAAAAAAAAATTTGCAGAATATAAATATACCTCATGCACACACATGCTGACACTGATTTCAAATGCACTCCTCATTCACACACGCTTACAGATTTCAAATACAACTCTTGTTCACACACACAGTCTTCAAATACAAATCTCATTTACACACTGACATTTTTTTAGATACATCCCTCTTTCACGCATACACACACTGACAGATGTGATACACCCCTTATTCACACATGCTTACACAGTGCACACATACATACACACTCCTGCAATCACATATACACTTCTCAAACATACCACATTCACCCACAGATAATCCATACAAATCTATCCCTGCATTCATACACATGATTTCCATACACCAATACTCCCCGTGTTCATAAACACAAGTCCTTCACTAAAATACACCACTGCATTAACATTCAACATGAAAACACCCTTACATTTACACATTAACATACAATACTTATTCACTCCTGCTTTTACAACCATCTACACTACTCACTCATAGACCATTGCACTTACACATTTACACTACGTGCCTTTTTTCTGCCTTTTATACTCTGTGGCACTACACTAATTGTACGATAGTATTTACACACATCAACATTACATACACATACACTTGTATTTTGACACAATGAATGAAAGCAATGACGGAACTACCATTGTCGCAGGGTCATAGCTGCGACTGGGCCCATCACTCCAGGGAACCAAGCTTCTCTGTCGACCCCTGCTGATGCATCTTCTACATTGGCGGAACTACCAGGATTGCAACTATTGCTATTGCGACTGGGCCCTGGAGTTCCGCTTATTAAGGGTTGCACTTACCAGCTTGGGAGCCCTCATTACTGATATTTTGCACATTGCTGATTCAGCAATGTACTAAAGAATTATTAAGTTACTGACAGTTGGGGGGGGGGGGGGGGGGAGAGGGGGCAGTACCGTGAAAGCTGACAGCACACTAACCGCACACTAACACATGGAAACTCTTTTCTATCTCCTCACTCTGTATTAGACACTGAGGGAGAGGTTTGCAGGCAGCTGCTGGTGCTGCTTTCAGGTAGGGAAAATGTAAAAATATTTTTTTATAGTGAGCCATTTTTGTATATGTGTACCTGTTTGTGTGTGTGTGTCTGGGTGTAAGTCTGTGCCTCAAACTGTAGTTTTGTCTATGCCTGTTTATGTATGCTTGTCTGTTGATGACTGTGTCTGTGTCTATACCTGCATCTGTGTGTACCTGTTATTTAATGCCAGTGTCTGTGTATCCTCTGTTTGCCTGCACACGCATGTGTCCCTGTATGCATGTGTCTGTGTTTAAGACTTATTCAGTGTATGCTTGTCTGTTTATGGCTGTGTTTGAGTCTATGCCTGCATCTGTGTGCACCTTTCAATGCCTGTGTATCCAGTCAATGTGCCTGTGTTTGCCTGTCTGTGCCTGCCTGTGTATGTGTCTGTGTGTACCTGTGTGGTCTTTGTGCACCTGTGTCTGTTTTTGTAATTATAGTTCATTATTATTACACACACAGCCCCCACACAAGCACACTCAGCCAACTGCAACACGCACTCACATTCAGCCTAGTCCCACGCATCATACTCTACCAACCCTTGCACAATCACACAGTGACCACAGATAACCCACTTACGTCTGTTGCTTAGAGATGAGCAAGGAGGGGCAAAGAGAGGGTCCTTCTTTGAATCTTGCACTGGGGCCCAGCTCATCCTAGTTAAGCCCCTGAATGATAATATGAAATTATCACTGGAATGTACACAGGGTTACTCATTAAAGAACAAATTGCGAGAAGTTCGAAGTAAATGTCAACTGAAATGCCTAAATAATCAAAATGAAGAACAAAATTGACTTGGAGAATTGTTCTAATACAGCTATTTAAGCCTGTATTTTAAAATGCACTTTTCCCAGCAATTCTCACTTCATGGAATAACCCAGAAAGTGTTTAACATATAGTATATGTTAATACTTAATACTAAATATTTTTGTCTTCGAAAAGGGCCCGGATCTAATTTTGTCCAGGGCCCCAGAGGGCTGTCAGTCCATCCCTGTATACAAGAATCAGAATTTCGTTCCTTTGCCCAGGGGAATTTCCTCTATGATACCTGGCGTATATTTCATACCAATGAACAAGATTATACATGTTTTTCCAAAACATACCTTGCTTATTCGAGAATTTACTACATTTTGACATTGATAATCGAAAATCGATATTGATGAGATTACATGGTCAGATCACAACATAGTCGTTTTGGAACTAAAAGATAAATGTATCAACAAAATGACCAGAATGGAAACTCAAAGAATTTTTATTAGAAGCTCCACAAAAAGAGAGTATATAAAAACAAATTGTAATCTTTATTTTCTTTTTTTTTTTTAATTTGACAATTTTTATTGTTTTCAGTTGTAAGGGGGTACAGAAGAGAGAGGGGGAGGGGAACAAGCAATATTATTACGTTTTCAACATTCTCGAGGTTTAGGGAGGGTACAGAAGAGAAAGGGGAAGGGAAGTAGGGGAGCCCTACATTTCCACCAATGTGTTACCCTCTTAGTTTTCTTCTGTTTGTGCCTGTGTTTGGTAGTGGGAGAGAGGTATGTTCAGAGAGATTATAAGTTAGAGTAATTATCTATCTCACTTCCCTATGTTTGTGTCTTGGTATATGTTTGAATGCATTCAACTCGTGGCTTGTAAGTGTTCGTGTAGCCTTGTTGCGGTCCATTCGGTGGCTATGGCATTCCATGAGTGGTATTGCGGGGAGTACGTTTGGCAATTGGAGATTTGGGTCCTGGGGGGGAGGGGTGACGGTTTAGCGTTATGTCATGGCAATGTGGATAATGGTAAGGTGGGTCGTGGAAGCAGTGGTTGGAGAGTTAGTGGTGGTTCGGTTGTATTGCATGAGCTACCTTGTTGGGTAGGGCTCATCTTTGAGGAGTAGGGTGGACAAGGCGTTTCGTGCCTCTAGACGATGAGGCATATTTCAGTAGTTTGGAATGTGTCCGCGTGTCCTATGGGGCCGGTCTATTTTGGTCTCATATCTTCCAGGCTTCGGACCATTGGGGGCCGTTACTGTGTGTTCTTCTAGCCATGATTTCATAAGTTTTGTTACTTTCTATAGTTGCGATGCATTGCTGGATTGTGGGGGGAGTGTCTTGCTTCCATTTCCTGCTTATGCTGGTTAGTGCAGCTACAATGATGTAATAGTTGAGGTATCTATGATGTTTGTGTGGTGTGTGGGGCAGGGAGAGGAGTAAGTAAATTGCTGGCTGAAGCGGTAACTTAGAACCCGTGCAGTTGGTAATTAAGTTTGCTACCTGTTGCCAAAATTGTTGGATTTTTGTGCAGCTCCACCATATATGTAGCATGGTGCCTCTATCATTTTGGCATCTCCAGCATAGATCTGACGTGGTTGGATAACTGTGTTTGAGGCGTGTAGGGACCAGGTACCATCTATATAAGATCTTGCAGGTCAGTTCGAAGTGGTTCGTGCAGAGGGTGAATTGCTTATGTGCCTTAAAGATTGTGTTCCATTGTTCTTCGGATATCTTGTGGCCAATGTCTTTCTCCCACGCTTCCATGAAGGAAGGGGGGTGCCTTTGGGGTAAAGTCAGTGCCGATGCGTAGATTGTGGAGATCAGTTTCTTAACTGGTTTGGTTGATGTGCAGATTTGTTCTATTTTTTGCCAGCGTGTGTCATTTTTATCGGTTGGTTCTGGTATTGGGTGTGTGGCATGCCAAGATAGCAGTTGCCTGTAGGAGAACAGTGCCGTGGTGGGTAGGTTATATTCTGTTTTGAGGTCTAAGAACGATTTTAGGTGAGAGTCCGCTAGTAATTGTGATAGTGTTTTTATTCCGTGCCTGTTACAGATTTTGTAGTTGAAGTCTGGTATGAGGAGTCTCAGTGCTTCAAGTGGGAGGGCCGGGGAGGGCAGTGTCTTGTTTCCGAGGCGTTCCCGGTATTTGTCCCATACTGCTAAAGTGAGCTTGGTGGTGGGTAATATTCCATTTGTTATTGGTCTATGCGGTTTTGGTAGCCAGGCTAGTACTGAGATGGGAAGGCCATTTGCATAGTTAGCCTCTATTTCTGTCCACGCTAATGGTTCACGTTGGTGAGGTGCCGCCAGCAGGGGAGCTATGTGAGCTGCCAGCAGGGGAGCTATGGGAGCCAGTATATCCGGTAAGCCCATCCCTCCTCTGGCAGGTGTTTTGTGCATTGTGGTTTTTGCTACTCTGGGTCTTTTGTCTTCCCATACATAGTTGTTTATGGTGTCTTGTAGATTTCGTATATAATTTTGTGGGAGTTTTAGTGGTAACGTCCTGAATAGATATTGAATTTTGGGTAGAGCTACCATCTTTACCGAGGCTATTCTACCCGTCCAAGAGATGAATTTCCCTTTCCAGCTTTGCAGGAGCGTTCTAAGTTCGCTAAGTAGTTTAGTATAGTTTGCTTTAAATAGTGAGTGTGGTGTGGGGGTAAAGTTAATACCTAAAAATTTTATATGGTCTCGTCTCCAGTCATATGTGTAGTTGGCTTTCAATTGTGTTAAGTCTTGGGCCGGGACATTGATACCTAAGGCTAATGTTTTAGCTACATTTAATTTATAATATGAACAGCGCCTGTACTGGGTGAGGATTCTGTGGAAGTTCGGGAGGGATATGTGGGGTTGCTCTAATGTGAGAAGGATGTCGTCAGCGAATACTGTCAGTTTGTATTCCCGTCCCTTGAGTTTAACTCCATGAATGTCTGGATTGTCTCTTATAATCTGGTTTAGGGGTTCCAGTGCCAGGATATCGAGTAGGGGCGAGGGTGGGCATCCTTGTCGAGAGCCGTTAGAGATAGTGAACGGTTTAGAGATGAAACCCCCCTTTACTACTCGGGCCGTTGGGGCTGAGTATATTGCTTCGATTAGTTTTAAGAATTGGGGTGGGAAGTTAAATTTCCGGAGGACCGCAAGGAGAAAGGGCCAGTGAAGCCTATCGAAACCTTTTTCAGCGTCTAAAGAGAGCAGTACAGCTGGGACCCTCCCTCCCTGCAGTCCGTGTAGCATGTTTAGTACTTTACGCGTGCCATCAGCTCCCTGCCTGCCTCCCACAAAGCCCACCTGGTCCTATTTAACTAAGGTCGGTATAATGGGTGCAAGCCTGTTTGAGAATATTTTTGCAAGGAGCTTCACGTCTGTATTTAATAGGGATATTGGTCGCATGTTTTGACATCTATCCGGTGGTTTCCCTGGTTTCGGGAGTGTAGCAACATGTGCCATCAGCATTTCTTGCGGCATATTGCCAGTAGTTAGTATTTGGGTAAACATAGTTCTCAGGCTAGGGGCCAGTTGTGATGCGAATTTTTTATAATATAGGTTGGTTAGACCATCCGGGCCTGGCGATTTCCCGGGTGGGAGAGCTTGTATGGCTTCCACGATTTCCTGAATGGTTATTTCATCTTGTACGGAGCGCACTTGATTTGGCGATAGGGTTGGTAGTTGTGCTCCTTGGAGGAATATGTCTATTTCTCTATCAGTGGGTTGATGTACCGTGGTGTCGGTTTTTAAGTTATACAGGTTTTGGTAATAGTCGGCCATTGTATCATTTATGGTTTGTGGGTTTAGTAGTTTGCCTCCTGTTGTAGCTATCAGGTAAGGGATTTTGGAGTTTGCTTGTCGCTGTTTGAGTAGTGTTGCTAGGTATTTTCCCATCCTATTTCCTTGGGTGTACGTCTTCATTTTCAATTTGTTAAGCACGTAGGCCGTTTTGTCGAGATTCAGTCGGTTGATGTGGTCGGTTATGGTTTTGATGGCATCTCTGTGTGCGTCGGTAGGGTTCATGAGGTGTGCGGTTGATGCGTCCCGGAGTGTTTTTAGTAGGCGTAATAGTTCACTATCTCGTTTGCGTTTCAGGTAGGATGCTCGGCTGACCAATGTCCCTCTCATTACCGCTTTATGAGCTTGCCAGAGGGTTGTAGCGGTAACTTCTTTAGTGTCATTTAAGTCAAAATAATCTTGCAGTTGTCGAGTGAGTGTTTGTACAAAAGTTTGGTCGTTCAGAAGCGTATCGTTGAGGCGCCAAGGTGGCTTGCCCCTATGTTGGTAGGTGTCCTCTAGCGCCAGTAACACGGGCGCGTGGTCTGACCACACTATGTTGCCTATCGAGCAATCCTGAGTTTGTTGAAGCATTGGTCCCGATGCAAGAATGTGGTCTATTCTGGAGTACGTTTTGTGGACGTGGGAGTAAAAAGTGTATTCTCTGGCTGTCGGGTGGAGTGTTCTCCAGAGGTCATAGAGACCATGGGTGTGTAGTAGTTTAGCAAGAGCTTTGTTGTTGCGTTTAAGTGTGGCATGTCTGTCTGAGGCGTCGGAGAGCGTGGAGTCTATGTGTGAGTCCATTGTGAGGTTCAGATCGCCACAGATTAGGATTGGCAGTGAGACCCCCCTCGATTTGGAGGTATGGGTTGCGTGGAGCTGGAAGGGATATTCTTTTGCCGCAAAGGTGGGGATGCGGCCCGTTACGAAATGCGTTTCCTGAATGCAGACTATGTCGGCTTTATCGCGATTCAAATCTTCCAGTAATATGCGCCTCTTGTGAGGGGTATTGAGTCCTTTGACATTGTGCGTGTATATTTTCATGTTGGTGGGCGTTAGAGCGAGGAGGAAGGAGTGTTGAGCGTAATCGAGGTTCGGTGGTGTGGTTGAGCTTGTTGTCGCTGTGGGTTGGGCAGTGGTTGGGGGTGGTTGGGGGGGGGGGTAATAACGGGGAAGCGGAGAGAAGGAAACTAGGACCCTAGAGGTCCGGTGTGTCTGACACACCTGTGGGGATGGGAGCTTGAGCTTCCTAACGTTGGCTGTTTGGGCTCCACTGTGGAGAACGAAAACTTGTGAACAGATCAGCATATAACATAGTAAATAACATGTAACCATTTTAACCTTACATTCCAGGTAATACATAGCATGTGGTACATCTTAGATAATGGTATGTCCTCGTGTTTAAGAGAGGCTACATAAGGGGTGCCTAAGATCATGTGTTGCATTTTCCGCTACGATTTTGCCGGCATTGTGCATAAACCTTGAATCGGTACAAATTAAACATATTTTCAACATTTAACCCCAATTATATGTAGGTGTGTTGCGTCTAGTGCTGGTAAACTAAGTTGAGTGTTACAGTTCAGATCATCACTTTTTTTTTTTTAATTATTATTATTTTTATTTTTTTTGCTCATTTGGGGGGGTATCAGTACCTTGTGATACATTTAACCCCTTAAGGACCAAACCTCTGGAATAAAAGGGAATCATGACATGTCACACATGTCATGTGTCCTTAAGGTGTTAAACAAGTGATAGTTAAACAAGGTGTAGGCAGGTATCTAAACCTTTAGTGTGTGCAGTCGCCAGCATATAATTAAACATGTGTAAACATTGGTTTTGCAGGGTTACTTATCGTATGTGTTCAAGGTAGAGTATCCATCATAGGGAATCGCAGCAGATGTAAGACACACAGTTCGTTCAGTTCTTTAGGGGCCGACGAATCGGCCTGGCAGTAGGTTGTGGATTTTTGTCAGTTAAGGCGGGTATTCCCCATTCCCTGAACGCTTTCAAACCGTCCTCTGGGGAGGTGAAGGATTTCGTTTCTCCGTTGCATGTGAGGATAATCTTTGTAGGGTAGCCCCATCCCATTCCTTGTTCTTGGAGCGTTGCTGTGATTTGGTGGAAGTCTCGCCTTTTTCTGAGCGTAGCCGCGGAGAGGTCCGCCATGATGCGTACCGTGGGGTAGTCCTCGTGCGGGTCCGTCATGCTGCGGTAGGTCTTGAGCACTATTTCCTTTATATGGAAATAGTGTGCCCGGAGGAGGATGTCTCGAGGGGTTGAGTCTGGAAGGTGTCACGAACGCACCCTACTCCAAGAGTGTGCGTGACGTAGTTGTGGTGGTGAAAGGGTTAAAGTACACTATTTGTCTGCACTAGACCGGAAATAATGACAAAATACCCCTTTTTAACACCACCCACACTTAAACATAATAATATAACTATTACTATCTTAACGCTGCCACCACCAAGACAATTTATAAATGGGGTGCCTTGGTCCCCCAGGTAAATCAACAATAAAACCCACCAAATATTACTTAGCACAATATCTATGTAATTACAAAAATACTAACTAGTCTCTTCAGGTAACGTGATTCTTAACCAGACAAAGGCAGAACTTAATAAATGAATGTTTATTATGAGCAAAAATAGTCACCAGTGCATATAACAATATATAATAAACAAATTATTTACACCAACAACAGATACAAACAAAAAGGATAAAATAACAGAAGTCCTAATTACTCACTTAGGTTTTTCAAAGTACAACTTCTGTCCAGGGGGTCTCTGGCAAGGAAGGATGATGGTGACTCACTCAAAATTAGATCTTGGCCCCAAGCAAGTACACACCACCCTTCAGGATTACAGGAGATATACCCTGTGGAATTATCACACCCCACCCAGGGGCGTACCTATAGTGATTCCAAGTGACCACCTCCTTTGTTCCAGAAACAGCAAGCCAAATATAAACTTTTTGGTTTTATCTCCTCTACTGTACCTGCCACAGAAATAATAATTGCCTCTATGAATTTGTTATTGTTTTCCCATTCCACAGACATGTTGCACGCCCCACCTGCGATCCAATAGGACAGACATCACAATTCCTGCCACACGGTTTAAGTTGTGCAACTCATGTTTAGGCTTAATTAAAAGATTGGGCTTGTCCCATTCCAAATATAATAAAAATTAGGCTTTATTATTATTCTGTGGGGTAAATATTAATGTTTTTGTCCTTCCTTTGGGTATGATACTGGAGCAAAGCTAAAATTGCATTTACATTTCAAAGAGTTTTACTCAGCACTTAATGGCACAGGCCAAATGGATGAAGAGACATTCAGACTTTTCCCAAGTGTAGAACCTCACACCTTGCAGAGCCTTGATTACTCCACATCCATATTAGTAAAACCCTTTCAACCTTGCTATGCCATCCACACTTCCCCTTCTGTTATCCAACCTCTGTGGGGGTCCCAGCTTCAAAAGATGTAACCCCTGTTGACCTCAGCAATAGCATCCTTTTGTGCCATTTACTACACAAATGGCATTAAAGGATAATATTTCATAATGTAATACTAAATTATGCACCCTTGCCGTGACAGAAGGTACCTTGGTTTCGGCACTTGGTGCACTCTATCAACCAGGAGCATGTCTGCCGGTATACTTGGGGCGTATGAGTGGAGGAGGCCTCTCACGTAAACTTGAAGGTCATCTGGAAGTACCGTTTCTGGGACTCCCCTCAGCCGCAGGTTATTACGTCTTGCCCTGTCCTCATAGTCTGCCATGCGTGCCTCCATCCCCTCCATTTGTTTCTGTAGGCTGTGCAGATGCTCAGTCGTTTCCTGCTGCTGGGAGGTAAGTTTTTGGCATTTCTGCTCCACATGCGAGGTTCTGGAGGAGAGATCACGTACCTCCTGTTTGATTTGATCAGCTGTGGATTTCCAGGTGGATATTAGTTTGGTCGCCATAGCCTCCATGGCCCTTTCAAAATAATCCTTTGTGAGGCTCTCTGGGGAATGGGGTTCCTCCACAGTATGTTGAGCGCAGTCCGCGATGTTATATTCGGCGCCATCTTGCGCGGAAAGCCGCGTGGTTTCATGTGCCGCCGCTCCTTTCTGGCCGAAAAAGTTTGTTTTGTCCGCTTTCGCGGCGGTCTTCTTTGCCTTGGGTTGGGACATCATATATGCTCAGGTAAGGGTGGTTTGGGGCCGATTTTGTTCCGATATGGTTAATTATTTGGAGCCCATGTGCCGGAGCAGCGATTTACATGTCCATCCTGCTCGCCGGCTAGCCACACCCCCGTAATCTTTATTTTCAAGAAAACTTTTCTAATGATCTATCTCCAGTCACAATATGGGCTGCTTTAAATATGTGATTCGGGGTCATTTTATAAAACTAGCCTCTCAAAATAAAGATATTAGAGAGAAAAATCTTTCCGAACTATATATTATTTGGAAAATTTAACTTGAAGCACTAAAATCAATCCTTCAAAAAAATATGTCAAATCAGATTGGTGACCTTAAAAATACCAGTAATGAAAAAATAATTATGGGAACATCTAAGAAGTTTATATAGATTGAAATCTTTCCAATATTACAAGACCAACAAAGCAGATAAGATGTTAACTAACAATATGAAAAACATCCAAAAAGCTAAATTTGTAAAGTAATTTATAATAATGACACACACTCTTATTCCCTGACAAAATAGCTAAAACTTTTGAAAAATATTATTACTAGTTTATTTATTATTAATCCTAAGGATCCCTTACAAAATGCTGAATCGTATTTTCAAGAGAAGGAATTTAAACAACCAACTACTTCACAACTAGAAAAACTTAATTAACCCTTCACATCGAAATAGATTATAGATAATATTGATTATTCAAAATCTCATAAAGCAACAGGACCTGATGGCCTGACAGCTATGTTTTATAAATCCTTAAAAAAAAGAAATGGCGCCTTACCTACAGATTACCTTTAATGAGTTTGCAAAAAAAGTCTTACAGAAGATCTCTTAAGAGGGAACATAGTCACTATATAAAGCAAGAGAACAATCCTTATGATGCTAAGAGCTACATACCTATTTCTCTTTTAAATGAAGATCTAAAATTGTATGCTGGTATTATGGCACATAGACTTAAATCTGTTATAACTAAATTAATAGATATAGACCAGGTGGGATGTATCCCAGGATGATCATCAACAAGTCACATACGAACATTGTCAAATATCTTTGAGATGGCTAAGCGTAAAAGGGTCCCAATGCTGGTCCTGTCATTGGATGCTGAAAAAGCATTTGACAGCTAGGATTTCCTTTCAAATACCTTAAAAGCTTTTGGCTTTATGGGTAGGTTCCACCAAGCATTATTGCCTCTATATTTGAACTCTACAGGAAAAGTAATAGGCCAGTGCATTTCCTCCAACTCATTTAAATTGAATAATGGTACTAGACAAGGCTGTCCCCTTTTTTCTCTTCTTTATGTTATGACCATTGAGGTATTGGCATCTGAGATAAGAAATGACAACAAAATAGAAGGTTTTAAAGATCAAGTGGAAATTAAAATAAAGTTGTATGCTGACAATGTACTCATTGTGCTGGAAGATCCAGTAAATTCAATTAAGGAACTAACGGAAGTGATACAAAGATAGTCGATTTTCGAATTACAAACTAAACACTTCTAAAACAACTGCACTCTCGTTCTTTTTAACACCTCAGATGAAAGTAGGGATTGTGGATTAGTTTGATTTCCTCAAGGCAAGGGAGCATTTTTCTTCTTTGGGTTAAAATTTTCAGCAAACCCACAGAAATGAATGAAGATTAACTTGCTCCCCCTGTTAAGGGAAATTTATATTAAGTTAAATACCTGGGCAAAAAATAAGTATCATAGTGGGGCAAGATTAATACTATAAAATCATACTTCTTGCCTAAACATATATCTTGAGCTTAATCCCAAGCAAAATTCCTTTAAACTGGATCAACTTCTTATTTACTAAATTTATATGGTAAAAAAAAAAAAATACCTGGAATTAGTGCTAAATTATTGTCAAAGAAAATAGAAGATGGAGGATTAGGGATTCCATTCCTGACAAGGCTGGTTCAGGCTACTCTTAACCCATGCTATAGAAATCTTTCAGGAGCCATCTCAAGAGGAAAGCTGGCACAAACTTGAAGCTAAGAGAATTGGCCCTTTTAAAAATATTTCTTTAATTTTCTGGTTATCTAATCAAGAAATTAGAAAATTTTACTTTTTTGGGGAAAGTTTAGCTTTAAATCATATATTGAAAAATTGGTTTGAAACATGGTGGACACATTTTTTCCGTCTGAAAAAGGTATTAAAACCATTGATGATGTAATTATATGAGGAAAATGTAGAACTTTCAGTGACCTCAAAATAACTTCAGGTTTTATGAACAAAGATGTTTTTGATTATATGAAAGTAAGATCATATATAATGAAAAGACTAAAACTACCTTACGAAGAAACTTTAAATTATTTTGCGCAAATTAATTCAACGGACACTAAAAAAATTATTTCTAAAACCAATCTTCTGCTATTTAAAATAGAAAAGGAAAACTTTCCAACAGCAATATTGAAATGGAGTAAAGATCTGGGTTTGCAAATCTCCCATAAAGAGTGGTGTAGCTCAATCCAGTTTTTAAATAAAAATCTTCATTGTTTGAATCTGAATGAGCTACACTTTAAGATCTTAAACAGATGGTGTTTGGTTCCTAAAAAGATCAATAAAATATTTCCTAATAAATCTTCAGAATGTTGGAGATGTAAGGTAAAGGAGGCAGATGTTTTACATATATGGTACGAGTGTTCGATTATTAAAGAACTATGGCAGGATGTCGAAAGAAAGATAAACAAAATATTAAACAGCATGATATCCCTAAGACCAGATCTGATGCTTCTACATATCAATGTACCCAGTATGGGAAAAAAAGATTTGATCTTATTAATCCACATGTTGACAGCAGCTAAAATAACTATAGCTAGAAATTGGAAAAGTCCATTAAAACCTGACTGGTGTCTAATTAAATATCAATTATGTCATCAATTAAATATGGAAAAATATATTCCGATCCCTAATAATAAAATACTTCGATATACTGTTTTTTGCGATAAATCAGTAAGAACAATTAATATGCTTTAATGAAACACCCTTATAAATCTAAGGGAAGTCTAAGAAAAAGCACAAAGAACCATCCCCTCTCCTCCTAGGTTTAGGTTTGAGATGGGTTGAGTTGGACCACACCACGGAACAATGTGCCTGAGCATATTTTGTATAAGTGTAGCACTATTTTCCTCTATACATCTCTTTATATATGTCCCTATCTGTTACGATAGTATACATTTGCAAACTATCCTGCATTGTTATTGCTGGTTAAAATTTGTATTTTATAATGATCAGGCTCAGGACCGAGCAGGACTGAAACCAACTTCCAAGAAAATGTACTTCAGTTCGACCACTCCAAAATTAGAAAGCAAATTTACTGACCCAGAAAAAAATGGTAAGTGGACAGGGAAGATATTTTTCCTATATAATTCATCATATATCATATAACCTGTAATAAATATAAACCGAAAGGCATATTTCAGATGACTAAAAGGTAGGAAGACAATGGAATAGAGCAGCTGGAAATGCTAGCAGAATGATTGGTTGTATAGAGAGAGGTATTAGCAGTAGAAAGAGAGAAATGCTCATACCATTGTACAGAACACTGGTGAGACCTCACTTGGAGTACAGTATGCAGTACTGGAGATCGTATCTTCAGAAGGATATTGATACTTTAGAAAGAGTTCAGAGAAGGGCTACTAAACTGGTTCATGGATTGCAGGATAAGACTAACAAGGAATGGTTAAAGGATCTTAAGATGTATAGCTTGGAGGAAAGACGAGACAGCGGGGATATGATAGAAACATTTAAATACATAAAGGGAATTAACACAGTAAAGGAGGAGACTATATTTAAAAGAAGAAAAACTACCAAAACAAGAGGACATAGTCTTAAATTAGAGGGGCAAAGGTTTAAAAATAATATCAGGAAGTATTACTTTACTGAGAGGGTAGTGGACACATGGAATAGCCTTCCAGCTGAAGTGGTAGAGATTAACACAGTGAGGGAGTTTAAGCATGCATTGGATAGGCATAAGGCTATCCTAGACTTAAGATAAGGCCAGGGACTAATTAAAAGTATTTCGAAATATTGGGCAGACTAGATGGGCCGAATGGTTCTTATCTGTCGTCATATTCTATGAAACCCACAAGTGAAATTTGTTTGTGTAAATCCCTACCAGTCATAATGATTTGTTATTTTATTTGGACAGAAAGATTTACTCCTTTACTCCATTGGCCATTATTCGTTTTTATTTTTGAAAATATTGTAGTCTACTTTTTTAATGAGTTCACTGAAGAAACAGTAGTTCAGATTTTTTTCAGCGATATTAAACTTGCATTTTTTTTAAATGAAACAAATTACTTTTATTAGCTAATTTATGAAGTAAATTAATCCCGCAAATAGAGAAAAATTCTATAGCTGTGCGGTTCGTTTCATCATAGTTTACTTTTATTAAATGCATGATATTTGTTAATCTAAAATTATCAACTACGATTTTAGCACATTTCTACAAATGTTGTCACATTCAATTGTACCAGTATGACGTAAAGTTTTCATGTTGTTACAGGTGGGTATTGTATCGTACCAGATGATGACTATGTTGAAATGTGTACCCATATGTCAGAGTCGGAAGAAGATCCCATAAAGGATACTCAAAACACTTTAGCACAGGAGAAAGATTCCATTACTGGAGCAAGAAACGTTGTTGGAGAAGTTCTTTCTATGAAGCAATTGGTTGTTTGGCGTGGGATGGCTATGGTTTCGGCTGTGATGACACTGATTATTGGTATAATGGTAAAATTTCTGTGTGGCAGTGGATAAAGAATTGCAAACTAATTTAAATATCATAACACTCAGAATAGGAATACCATTTAATATATACATACACATATTGTCAACATCTGCTGCAGCACTTGACAATAGGAATATAAAATAACAAATGGCAAATAAATTAAGGCGAATCGTAGATAAGCAGAATAAACCAAAAGGGCCCTAGCAGTTTCAAAGGCATTTGCACACGCTGGTTCTATGTGTTGTCAAATGACAACATTTCAGTTTTTGTGCCTAGGCTTTACAAAATATGGAATGCTTTGCTGTTACTACCATAACAGGTAAAATCAAACACAATATTCAGCGCAGTGGAATATATTAATCCTTTATAACTTGTGTAAGAGAGCAGGAGCAGCCTTGCAGATCACATTGTAAATTGAATCTGCTTTTTTTATGCCACAAATAATAGTCATGACAGATATCATATTTTTTTAAAATTATTATTATACAAATATATAAACATACAATTTGTTCTGGAGGAGAGGTTATGCCCACAGGTGACTGTAGTCAGCAGTGCTGCAGATTAAAACTACAGCATGTGTTTGTTTGCAGCAATATTTTCATTGAGATCCCAGAGAGCACCCTCATTCTGTTCACGGGTAGAGAAAGGTGGACATAAGGTGCATCTTTGGTCAATTTGCACAGTGCTAATTTAATGAGTTCTTAATATAATACTGTGACGAGACCAATCTCGCCACATTGCATTGGAGGAGCCTGGTTGCCCGCCTGTTGCCTTTGGATTATGTACCGGCAGTTAAAGGGTTAATTTTACTGTGCAGAAGATTTATTTCTTCCTTTCTGCACAGCCGTTCGGTAGATTCTATCTACCGAACAAACAGCCTTTTTTCAACCTCCCCAGAGCCGTGGGAAGCCGGCCGGCACTGTTAATGGGCCACCCAGAGGCTGGCGTGTGCCCTCCATCTACCTCCCTGAAGCCGCGGTTAACCGCGGCTTAACAAGCGTGTGCCGGCAATTGACCACCAAGTAGCTGCGGTTAACCGCAGCTTAATTGATTGTTACTGGGTGGTCGCGGTTACACCTAGCCGCCACACGATGGCGGTGTTCTGGAGCTTCCCGGGCAGCCAGCGCTTTTCTGCCTGGTTTTCCTACGCCAAACCCGGACACTGTGTCAGTTAAGCACCGCTGAGCCTTCAGCCCCTGGTGCTAATTCGTACTGATTTAACGAATGTATGTAAAATCGGTATTTTATGTTGGAGGAATGTTTTAACCCAGATAGCTATGCCATGGAGCATATTAGTGTAATTAAAGACTTTGGCTCCATGGCGATTAAACTGTATTCATGTGGTCTGAGTGCCATTCACCTAATAATGTGCACTCAGACCTGAGCTATCTGGGGATATGTTACATGTATATATTTACTGTACCATTTGTCCCATTATATATTTTAAAGTGATAGTCTGTCTTTGTGTCCCCACGTGCATAATGGCGATTTGCCTTTGTCCTGGGAGATAATTGAATTACTTCTCAATTATCTCCAGGGCAGAGGAGAGGAAACCAGGATGCATTGTGGGGATGTTTTACTGCTGTATGTCTGTAATTGGTACTTGTCTGTCCGTTGTTACAGTCTTCCATCTGGTCCCCTAGGGGAGTGTCCACCATGTGGGAGACCTGCATAAATACAGGGGCAGGTAACCCTCAATAAACAGACCACTGCTTAACCCTCAACACGGAGCCTTGTCTCGTTCTTGGGGGGATTCACTGTATGCTGATAGAGACTGATTGCCAGGAGTGTAAGCCGCTTGGGAGCTTTTCCTGTTCGTCTGCTAGCAGCTATTCGTGAGGTTCCAGTTCGGGAGTTTGGAGTGCTACCTGATTCCCTTGTATGCAGTTCGGGAGTTTGGTGCATTCACTTATATCCAATTCATGAGTTTTGGTGATTCTACAGTAGCTGTGCCTGTCTTTGAAAAGGGGATTATCGCCTAAACGATTTTAACCCCTTGTCTGCTGAAACGGTCCGTTACAAATACCCTCTTATCTATTACTGCTCCTTCAATAGCCTGAACTACTAAACTGCTGTCTTCGTATAGGGGCTACTCTGATTTAAAAGTGTGCTTTGAGTTATCTTTTCACGTTGTCAAACTGAAATAGAACATATGCAACTTTGCTCATTTCATTTGTTTAGGAATCTCAAATTATCCTATCCTTCCTTTCTCCCACAGTAGAAATGTAAATAGCTCATCCACATGACTGGTGTCACAGACAGTATCATATGATCTTCCCGCAAATCACATGTCTTACTTATTTTAAGATTGCTTCTACTGAATCTTGTCCTTGATAAAATGGTATTAAAAAGAAGCAAACATTATTTCAGTTGCATTTGTCCGAAGTGAATATGCATTTAAAATTTGATCTTTAAACCGCTCACAATTACTTCTGAAATTAACTGACAACTAGACTTGGGCACCGACAAAATTTTCACTTTACTCAAACCAGATTTTGTTTGTTAGTTTTCGGACGAAATTCAGCCAGTATTTATGTTTTCAAAATTTCATTCAGACAAACGAAATTCGAATCCATGGTGCATCTAGGATGGCAGATAATGCCATAAACTGGTGCCAAATTAGAGAGCTGTTTAGTAGAACTACCTCTGGTGCAGCTGCACTTGGACCCACACCCTCATCAAGTGACCCATGCCTGATAGGTATTGCTGAATAGGGGCCCGGTCAGGCTATTAAAGGGCCACTGCACTCAGCCAGGCCACTATTCAGCAATACTCACCAGGCATGGGCCACCTGATTGGCTCCCATTATCAGGCGAGTCCCAGTGCTGCCGCACCACCTGCACCCTCTACAGCCCCTGACCCACCTCTACATCCAGTACAGCCGTGCGACTACCTTCTAATATGATTTAGCGGTGTAAATTATTAGTGCCCACCACAGCAGCGATACTGTCACCAGTGCAGCCAGTGTTGCTGCACTCTGGTCAAAGCACGGAGGGGGCCCATATCTGATGGGTATTGTGGAATAGGGGCCAAGTCAGATGCAGTGGCCCTTTAACAGCATGATCGAGTTCCTTTCACATTACTTCTGCTGGGAGGAAGCAAGTTAACATCACTTCCTCTCAGCTAACAGGAGGAAAGCAAGGAAAGAAAAAGCTCCAGACCCAAGCACATAAAAGGTATGTTAAAAAGAGGGCGGCTAAACATATAACTATTCTGACATATTTATGTATCTATATATGTCAGTGTGTGTATCTGTGTGTCGAGGTGTGTATATGTTGATGTCTGTGTGTGTAAGTGTGTATGTATATCTCTGTAAGTATGTTTGTGGCAGTGTATGTGTGTATATCCATTCATCCCAGCTATCAAACTCCAACACAACATGCAAACACACCACTTCAAATGCAAACATTACATACAAACACACCCCTGTATTAAAATGTCAAAATTATATACAAACACACCCTTTCATTCACATACCAACACTACACACAACTGTATACCTGCATATAAAAGTCAACACTACATACAAACACACCATACATTAAAACGCAAACACTACCCACATGTACACCACTGCATTCCAAAATGCTTGAAAAGTGTTTTACAAAAGCCATAGGGTCTGTTAAAGAGACACTCCAGGCACCCAGACCACTTCTGCCCATTGAAGTGGTCTGGGTGCTAACTCCCATCACCGCTAATCCTGCAAGTGTAATTATTGCAGTTTTTATAAACTGCAATAATTACCTTGCAGGGTTAAGTCCATTGCCGCCCACGCGCATTAGGTCTTCCTCGCCAGCTGTTGTCGTTGGTGGAGGAGCGTGCCCGGAGCCTGACCCAGCGCCGAGGGACATCGGCGCTGGATTCACGTAAGCCACTGATACCCATTCAGCAACATGGGATGGGGGATGGGAGGGAGGGGGCACTGCAGGATCTTGCAGTGCCAGGAAAAAGGATTTGTTTTCCTGGCACTGGAGAGTCCCTCTTTAAGCATGGTGCAGGGAACCTAGTCTCACAAAATCAACAGTGCCAAGGAACAAAAATAGATCCAGCACACTTCTTCTTAAAATGTTTAAACTTCCATGTTTATTGGGTCATACGGAAGGTGAGTTTTGAACATTTAATCCGTGACAATGCTCTGATTGGTTTAAGCTCAAGGTACAGCTACTCTTCTTCTGCACCCAGTGGCAGTACAGACCATAGATTGCTGGGCTCCCTTCCCTTGCATTAGAGGTAGCAGACTGAGTGGAGGGGGCCCACACACCTGGTGGCACACTGGCCAAGCTGCCAGGCCCCTCCTAGTGTCAGTTCGTTAGTCTGTGACCAAGTGCTTGATTTGATGGGTCGGTCTGTTCACTGGAACGCAAAACTCTTATATTGCACTATCAATTATTTAACTCAAGGGGTGCAGAGATTTGCACCTGGAAGAGTACTTATTTTCTGTACCTTGATGCTGAGGTACAAATATTTTTTAACAATCATTGTTTTATTTTGTGAAATCAATATAGACTTTAAACATTGAACCAGTATCCTTGACTTTAGTATGATATATTTGTCTATAGCAACACAAAAGTGATAACTAGAAGATGCTCTAATACAAAAAGAGTGGAGAAAACTATGTAAAGCTACAAAAATTACTTGTTCCTCCTTCCACCAGACAAAACCACATAGAAGTACACAAAAAGGAGGTCTACATCTGAATTAATACTTATCAAAACCTGTGTACAGAATTTGAAAATAGAAAAATAAAAGGCATACATGTAAAAGAAAAAATATATATATATAGTTTCCATTTAAATCAGTATAATTTTGAAACAAAGCATTTCAGGAGCCTAATGCATAATAGGCTCGTGATGTTCAGGGAGGGTAAAGAGATCCAATAAACTGAAAGGTTTACATTATTTTTTATGTGATTGCCATGCTACAGTTTAAGCATCTCAGCACAGCATATTTACCCAACTATTGCATGATCCTAAAGAAACTAACACTGCATTAAAGAGATGCCAGAATTGTACACCCTCTGGCATATGTTATATTTATGGAGTGCATAAAAGGTGCAAACAAAGTCAAATGACTGAATGTAAAGATATGTTCCACATTTCTGTACACTGTAAATCTACATTAACAGAATACAACGTCTGTCTAGCCTAATTTGCCTTGCTAAAGTCCCTGCTTTGTTTTCTGTTGTTATCCTTTCCAAGTTGGTTAAGTCTGCCATGTTTGGAAATGTGTGTATTATGTAGAGCAGAGCTTTCCAAACTGTGTGTTGTGAGATGTTAGTGTGTTGACTGCAGTGTTTAGGTGTGCTGCGCGAATGACGCACTGATTAGTATGGTGCAACAGTCGGATCACGGTGTACATAAACAGATATGATGCAAAGAGAATGCACTGCACAGCGCTCCACCCCTGCTGGTCACTTCATGTAGCGTGGCCGAGTAGGTGGACTGTGGTAAAGGAACTTCTGTATCCTCTACCTGGTCTGACAGGAAGTGCTTACTGAGAGAAACAAACTGTTTCTGTTGGACTGGGTACAGGAAATAGAGGCTCCTATGCCGCAGACTGCATGCTCGGCCACACTACGTGGAGAGAGGCGAGGCTATGCAGGTAGGCGGAAGGAGGACAAAAGAAGGGCACAGGAGAAGACGGGGAAATATTAAGGTCATAGGAAGGAAGGAGGGGAAAAACAAGGGCACAGACAAGGAGGTGTACAAAAGAAGGGCACAGGAGGTGAAAGGGACAAAGGAAGGGCTCAGGAGGAGGTGTCACAAAGACACATAGAGGGGCTGGAGACACAAAGAAACACAGTGAGTGGCATATGGGGTACAAAGAGATACGCAGAAGGGCTAGGGGTAAGAGACACACACAGGGGAAAGGGAAAAAGAGGCATACAGATGTGAAGGGGGAAAAGAGACACATAAAGGGGTTGGAGGAGAAGCAGATGCACAAAGGGGCCTAGGGAAGAAAGAAGACTGCCAGCCAGCCTCACCAGTCTGCCAGCCACAGCCAGTCTGCATGCCAAGCAGCCACAGCAACCTACCAGCTTGCCAGCCGCAGCCAGCGGCCACAGCTGCCATCCAGCCACAGCAGTCAGTCAGCCAGCAACAGTAATTTTTTATTTTTTTGTAATTCTTTATTTTTATTGTGCAAAGATTGACATACAGATTTGAAATGCCATGACGGCAGTAATAATCATTCTAGGAAAATACCGTGTGTGGCATAGCGTGGTGGGAGGCCTGTGGCAGGGTATGGCACTGTGTTTGCAGCTACCCGATGCCTCTCAGTATTCCCACATACAGTTCATGCTTGTCTGACCCCCGATCTACTAAGCCTTCGGCTTGACAAGAGTGGGTCCAGCATAATTAGGATGAGTCCATCATATCGCTTGGTAATAGGAGTGAGTGTGTATATTCCCCTGCTGCTGCCCATTCCTCCACAGGAGCTAGCTGGAGCACAGGAGTGTCTGTCTGGGCGGCAGGGTTGCGTGGTGAGGGGTCGGGAAGCAGACTCCGACTGTTCGTCGCCGCTAGATCTGGGATTCCCGCACGTTTGAAGGTCGGTAAGCTTAGGTGCGTTTGTGTTGGGGAACCCCTCTGCCTCACCTCCGTCCGTGCTTCCCCGATAGTTTCAGTCAGATGAGCCTTCATGGTTCCTGGCTTTGCCGCCATTTCGGTTTTGCCCGCCAATACCCGCCATTTGGAAATGGAGGGTCTTCCTCGCTGCAGGCGCCTGGGTGTTGTGGGAACTGTCTCCTGGGACCGGGATGACCCCCCCACCTGTCCAAAGGGGGGGGGGATACGGGGCCCTTACCATGTAGGCACCTTATCTTTTTTGTCATTGGCTGCAGTCTTGCACAACTTTGACATAGAAGATGGTGGTTCCACAAACTTGGTGTCCGAGCCCGTCTCCATAAGACCACTACACTCAGGGCCCGAGCCTGTCTCCATCAAACCACAACACTTGGTGCCTGAGCATGTCTCCACAGCACCACTACACTCAGTGCCTGTCACCACAACACCACTACACTCAATGCCCGAGTATGTCTCCACAACACCACTGCACTCTGTGCCTGAGCCTGTCTCCAGAACACAACTACACTCGGTGCCTGAGCATATCAAAACCATCTATGAAAATTAACACTTAAAAACCTGAAATTGCCACGTCTCTTTTACAGCACTGTAACTTCACAAAATAGCGTCTATGTCATACATTGGGCATATTGTTTTACTCAGAAGAGGTAACGGAGCATAATTTGATCTCATGACACTTGCACATATCAAATGTACAATATACCCAGCAAAAATGCAACATGTATGTTAAAATTAAAATGAAAAAAATCCTCACCAGAAAATTTGACATAAATTGGTAAAAAAAAATGCCCACAAGTTAAGGTACCATATATGTCATATAAGATACCCTGGAGTGTCTGCTTTCTCAAGTGGAAGGCCTTTGTGGGATTATTTGATCAGTCAAACTGCTACAATGCAACACAATCACACATAGGACCATCAAATCCATCCATGAAAATTCTAACTATAGAAATTGAAATAGCCAGGTCATCACAGAATAGTGGCAAAGGCATACAATAGGGGTATCATTGTACTCAGCACATGTAGCTGAACACAATATGGTTTTGTACAGAAATAGCACACACACAGCTTCATGAAACACACATTAAAAAAAACTTGTTATATGTGTGTGTCAAAAAACAAAAAAGACACAATTTTACTACAATATTTAGAAGAGATTAGCAGTGAAATGGCTGTGTAAAAACTTTAAAAATAACTTTACTTAAACAGCCTGTGATTTTTACTTTATATAAATATATGTTTTTATTTGGCAATTTTGTCTTCTGTGATGGCTATTAAACTTACAAGACAAACATAACAACTTCTAAAATACTGTTACATTGAAATTCTGTTTAAGTTCTTGTATTTTGTGACCTGCAACTTTAAAAATAAACCAAGTTCCTACACATATTATGTATTCTATAAATCATGACACATAAATTACTTTATTTTGAATTACTTTTCCTAAGATGGACATTATTGCACATATTATTGCCAAACTTTGCTTTTTTTTTTTTTTTTATAATAAATGAGAATTTATATATGTGTATGTCACGTCAATATAAAGTCCATTTTGTCTGTAGCGGGATCTGGGGAACTCGGCTGGTTATCCCCTAATGATAGGTCAGACCTATTTCCCCAGTACCCTAGTACAGTTCCAGGATACCATGTTTGACAATGTTTATTTGGGCACACAGCTTTTTATGCACAGACCTCATGCAGGAGGGGGCTGTTGAACAGATAACCATCTCCTGCTCTGGGAGATAGTAACAGGACACAGGGACAGGCATGAGTACACATTACATACAGGGCGGTGACTTTGGGGCTCGGCGCCCTGGGATGGGAAGCGGGTATAGGGCTACAGTTTATACAGATGAATAGGCCCACGTTCCCCTAGGATCCCTGCAAAAAGCGGGGCGATCGGATGTACTGAGTCATAGATATCAGCGTCAAAAGTCTGGGCTCAAGGCTCTTTACATCCCCGAAATTAGTTCCTGCTTGGTTTAGTCCGGCGAATTCAAACTTTGCGCCTAAACCAAGCAACAACCAATCAGCTGGAAGGGCGTAAACCAAATCGCACCAATCAGCATTCGGGGGAGGCAGGAGTTTCGCCACCCAATTCGAAGAAAGGTCGCAAAACTCGGCTGCACCAATCGGTGCTCGTGGAGGGGGAGGAGAGGGGTTTCACGTCCCAATCAGAAGATTGGCATAGTTGTGGCACAGTTGTGTTTGCTGTAGTTCTACCCACCAACTGTAAATAAAAAATAAAAAAAACAGAGCAGAAAAGGTAGTATTGGGCTGGGAGTTTGTGGGGAAGAGCCCCGTTGACGTCGCAAAAACGCCATCTGTTGGACCTGTAGATTGGGTCTCCACTGCCCTTGGTCTCTGCAGTGGACATATATTCTTCTCCATAGAGAAGTATTAGTATCTGCTGGGTATATCCTGTTGTGCCTGTTTGTGATATATTTCATGTATTCATTTGATATTTTTAAATCTTTTGTATGAATATTTCACAAGATAACAGTGTATGTAACCAACAAATGTATCTTTTCTACTGGTTTGAACCATTAGATTGTTGAAAGAAATCATTGATTACAGCTAAGGACATTTAACAGAGGGGCCAGTCAGCAGACACTGAGTTGATTTAAACACTTTCTTTTTTTTATCTCTGTAAATAGCCACGGTTAAGCATGATCTCTGAAACATGTGATATTTGCAGTGACAGTGAAGGCTCTGGTTTTCTGTATTTTTTATAAGAAGATTTACAGTGTTACAGTAACACTACAATCAATATAACCAGTTATGGTACCAGTAGTGCCCTGGAGCACTCTCATTGTAAAAGGTCAATCCTTTTGAATCGTTGAATTGCTTGCCTCGTGTTTGCCAGACATGGCTCTGCAACTAATGCTGGACGTCCCTAAGCAGTGCCGTACAGAGCTTAGACCATGGATGAGAATGTCAGCTGATTGCTCTCAGACAATAAACTAAGGCTTAGCCCAAGACGGCTAAGGAATTTCTGTCTATCTAGCATTAGTAGTGGAGGTGAGTAACAAATTAGGGAGTTATGAAATAAACAGTCAAAAGATCAAAACTAAGAAAAGTTATTTTCTTAAAGGACCACTATAGGCACCCAGACCACTTCAGCTTAATGAAGTGGTCTGGGTGCCAGGTCCAGCTAGGGTTAACCCATTTTTTTTATAAACATAGCAGTTTCAGAGAAACTGCTATGTTTATAAATGGGTTAATCCAGCCCTCAAAGCCGCTAGAGGCGCTTGCGTGATTCTCACTGTGAAAATCACAGTGAGAGCACGCAAGCGTCCATAGGAAAGCATGGATAATGCTTTCCTATGAGACCGGCTGAATGCGCGCGCAGCTCTTGCCGCACGTGCGCATTCAGCCGCATGGGAGGAGAGGAGGAGGATCGGAGGAGGAGAGCTCCCCACCCGGCGCTGGAGAAAGGTAAGTTTTAACCCCTTTCCTCTCCCCAGAGCCCGGCGGGAGGGGGTCCCTGAGGGTGGAGGCACCCTCAGGGCACTATAGTGCCAGGAAAACGAGTATGTTTTCCCGGCACTATAGTGGTCCTTTAATGTTGATCTTTCAGCTGCTTGTCATAGATCTCCCTTATCTGCTATCCTTACATGAGATTGCCATTAGGAAAAGTAAAAAGTTAGGGAACTATTTACTATGCTACTGAACGTGAAAAAGTAAAAAAAAAAAAAGTACTTTAATTAATGTTTTTTCAGCAGTTTAGAAGATAACTCTCTACTGTAAATAGGTAATATTTAATATCCTTATGCAGGATATTAGTTAGCCAAATTACGAGACAATTTAGCAAAGAGCTCCCTTATTTGATCATTGTTATCCTAATGGCAAGTAAGGATAGCACATTAATTAGGGAATAATAGATGGTCAAGTTTATAAAATTATTGAAATTTTGGAATGAAATTAGATTCTTCCAAATTAATATTTTTCAAGTTTCAAACTAACCAAAATTGGAAAGTTAATGAACCAAACTTAAACATTTTTCCACACACACGTATTTATACGTATTACCTATAACTGGACACAAGGAATAGGCATCATCAATATTTAGCACCTTTCTATTTATCATGTTTTAGATAACATTGCCTCCCAGTGTTGTTTCCAGGATTCATATTTAGGGGAAGGCACACGGAGGGACAGGGTCAAACCTAAGGGGGCAGTTCTAAAATGTGTATGCATGTGCAGGGCCAATCCTGGGCGGGTGCACCGTGCCCAGGTGCCAGGAGGTGGGGGGCGCAGTGCGGAGCAGGCCGATGGGCTGTCACAGGGAGCCCAGCAGGTGGCCAGCTGGTCACCTAAGGGTGCCCCCGAAGCAGCGTTTTTTTAGCAATGCAGGGTCGGCACCTTCTTATCCAAGAGGGCAGGTGCCTACTCTGCAGCAATATGCCGGGCCATGCCATAGACACCAGAAGTACTACATTAAGCTGTAATGGTTCTTGGGACCAGGGATGAAGAAGGATGCAGGCGGCGGTGAGGGAGCACTCTGTGGTAATGCCAGGAGCCGGAATATGACGTCATTCCGGCACTGCATCACTAAACAGTGCCAGGAAGGAGAGAGGAGCAGGAAGATCATGAAAGCCACTTGACCCCGGGGAGAGGACCCAGACGACTCCTAAAGGTAGGAGCAACAATTAATACAAGTGTGTACACTAAGTGTGTGTCTGTCAGTGAGAGTGTGTGTGTCTGTCAGTGAGTGTGTATATATACAGTTATGCTCAAAAGCTTGCATACCCTGGCAGTAATTGTGAAATTTTGGCATTGATTTTGAAAATATGACTAATCATGCAAAAAAAATATTTTATTTAAGGATAGTGATCATATGAAGCCATTTATTATCACGTAGTTGTTTGGCTCCTTTGTAAATCATAATAACAAAAATCACCCAAATGGACCTAATCAAAAGTTTACATACCATTGAATTTTTGGCACACAGGTTAAAATAGCAATTAAAGGCTAATTTACCACACCTGCGGCTTTTTAAATTGCAATTAGTGTCTAAATAGTCAATAAGTTTGTTAGCTCTCATGTGGATGCACTGAGCAGGCTAGATACTGAGCCATGGGGAACAGAAAATCATTTTTGAAAGACCTGTGTAACAAGGTAATGGAACTTTTTACAGATGGAAAAGGAATAAAAAGATATCCAAAGCCTTGAAAATGTTGGTCAGTACTGTTCAATAACTTATTAACAAGTGGAAAATTCAGGGATCTCTTAAAACCAGGCAAAGGTCAGGTAGACCAAGAAAGATTTCAGCCACAACTGAGAGAAGAATTATTTGGGATACAAAGAAAAATCCACAGGTAACCTAAATACAGGCTGCTCTGGAAAAAGACAGTGTGGTTGTTTCAAGGAGCACAATACAACAATACTTGAAGAAAAATTAGCTGCATGTGTGAGTTGCAAGAAATTGCTGCAGCTAACCCCACCTCCATATTGGAGATCCACAATCTTGAGGATCTCAGTCAATCCAATGCTCTGCTATAGGAAAGCATTGAAAAAGTGCACCAATCAGAATCTCCTCATTATATTTGGTTCATTGTATTTGAGTCAATGAATCTCTTTCCTTGCAGAGTGTGGAGACACTGAACATGGGTGCTGCATGCAGGGCAGAACTGACATAGGAAGCACCTCTAGTGGTCATCTGAGTGACTATCACTAGAGGTTTTCCTAGGCAGCAATGTAAACACTGTATTTTGTCTGAAAAGGCAGTGTTTACATTGAAAACCCTGCAGGGACATGCTATAGATACCACAAGTACTGCATTAAGCTGTAATGGTTTTAGTGTCCCTTTTAAATTTGAAACTTACTTTGAATTCACTTTGATCCCGAAGATTATTTTTCCAGAGTTCACATATAGCCATAGAATAGAATAGAGTGACATTGCATGAATATGTATCCTCACTTGACTGAACTGGCACTTTAAATTGTTTGCATTTCTGGCTGCACAGTGGTGCTGTACATGAAAACTTGATGCAACACAGGCACTTTATTTTTCAGCACTTTTATCACTTTAACACATAATGTTTATAGTCTAATACTTGGCACTTTTCTTAAATTAGTTTTATTACACTGGCCTTTATGGCCCTTTTCTTTTTTTGATAGTTGAATAATGTGTATTTTTTGCACAGTATTTTCATGATCCAATTTCTATGTGTTCTAATTTAAATTTCTTCTAAATGTAATAAGATTAGGTTATTTAGGATGATCTTTTATTATTCTGTACACTGATTATTTCAACAATACATGTGAGAGTTTTGCAAATTATTGTCACATATGTTTTAACTTTGATTATCACGTTACTCATTATTGTTATTTGGGATGGTATTTCTATGGGTGTTTATCAAGTCTAACTAAACCAGTTTAACCCCTTAAGGACACATGACATGTCTGACACGTCATGATTCCCTTTTATTCCAGAAGTTTGGTCCTTAAGGGGTTAAAGGCTCAGAGAGGAGCCAAAACATTGTCTCTAGAGTTGAGCGGACACCTGGATGTTCGGGTCTGGGTGGGTTCGTCCGAACTTGACCCCGAACTTGACCACAAACCCCATTGAAGTCAATGGGGACCCGAACTTTTGGCCACAAAAAATGCCTCTAAAAAAGTCCTGGAAAGGGCTAGAGGGCTGCAAAAGGAAGTAAAATGGGGGTAAGAGTAGGACAAGTACCCTGCAATCAAATGATAGGGAAATCACTTAAAATAACATAAAATTAAAAATACAGCTGAGCCATAAAATAGCACTAGATGGAATCTTTGATTTTAGCTTTGGAAGAACATAAATCAAAATCTAAAGCATGGCTGCCAGGAGGATCAACATAATTATCCATTTGATAGAGGGTTGGAGTGCAAGGTATTCTCTTTCATTGTTCAAACTGAGCTCAACTCCTGATGCATGGAGAAAAGGCCTTCACAAGCCTCTGCTATTGTGTACATAGTTTATACTAAGTGACCCATAGGTTGAGGAGGCGGTGACCGTGGCGGTGTAGGTGGAAGCGCCGGTGGAGGAGGAGGAGGTAGCCAACACTGTTTATATATATTTTTATTTTTTATTTTAATTGAGGTAGCCCCCAAAATATTGGGACATATAAAAAAAGAAAACTGTTCCGCAGAGCGACTGACCCGTGCGTGCTGCATCTGAAACTCCACTATCTCCTGCTGCTGCTCGCACAGTCTCATGAGGCGGTGAGCAAGAAGGCCGAAGTTACGCTGCAGCGCAGACAGGCGAGCAGCAGCTGTGATATATCTGGGTATACACCGTGGCATCACAAGGGCCACCCAGAATTGTCTCAACTCCCATCAAGCCAAGTTCCTGGAGGAGATGACCCAGCTCGTCATCCTAGAGCACTTTTTTTTGTGCTCCCCAACGAGAAGGTGACGACGCATTCGTATGTCAATCCATATCAACTTTCGATGCCATTGACAGCACCTACCATGTTGACCACAGGTAACGGGGAATCAGGGTTCGATTCCGTACAGGGACCCTGACAAACGGCTACCACATGCAAGGAAGGCAGCAGGCGCACAAATGCCCCACTCCCAACGTGGGAAGGTAGTGACGACAAATAACAATACAGGACTCTTTAGAGGCCCTATAATTGTAATGAGTCCACTTAAAATCCATTAACTCTGATCAATTGGAGGAAAGTCTGGTGCAGAGCCACTGACCTGTGCGTGCTGCAGCTGAAACTCCACTATCACCTGCTGCTGCTCAAACAGTCTCTCCAGTATGTGCAAGGTGGACGTCGCATATGAGGCAGTGAGTGGGAAGGCCAAAGTTACGCTGCAGCGCAGACAGGCGAGCAGCAGCAGAGTGAGAACACAGAAAGCGAGCACAGCCGCTACAGTGAATGTCTCATCATTTTCCAAGTTGCGAATCAGTCTGGTGATGGCTTCTGGTATCCAGTACTCTTTTTATTGAAGCTGCATCAGGGTCCTGGTATGTGGCCGCACAAACACTGGTGCTCAACACCAGGGGGCGTGCGCTTACCCTGCACCAGACCCTGTAATCCATTCCACATTGTGACTCCTAACTTCTGCATCAGGCATACTGGGTCCCGGTCGTCCGACCACCACCCAGACAGTATATGAGTCCCGGTCAGCGGACTGCGAAACTGCTAGATGGTTTAATCTGTTATGGTTCTTTTTATCGCTTCAACTGTTACTTGGATAACTGTGGGAATTCTAAAGATAATACATGCCGACGAACGCTAGGGGACGGCCGCTCCACTTTTGCACCCTGCTCCCTCTTATGCTGTGCTGGTGCCTCTGTGCGACCAGCGCCTCTTCCTCCAAACTGCACACGTCACTCGCATGACCTTGATTCCATGTGGGGTCTAGGACCTCATCATCCTCCACATCATCTTCCACCCACTCCTCAACCCTGCCCTCCTTGCCGGTATGCACACTGCAGAAAGCCACAGCAGTTGGCACCTGTGTTTTTCCAGCATGTAAAGTCTGCAAAGGACATATGGAAATTCTTTTAGAATTGTATCCAGGCAACAGTTTTCCCTATAAACTGACCTCTCAGTTTGACTTGTGAGGGTATTGCCCCAGAATTACAATATTGTTTAAGTACCTCTTAGCTATTGATAACTGGTTTAAATATAGCAGCTTGTTATCTGGTAGTTTCTAGTGTAGAAAATATCAATCTGTTTTCTATCACTTAGATCTGTGTAACAAGTGTTGTAGGTGTGAAACAATATTACAAGTGACCGATGTAGTAAATTTGAATCAAAGTTACGCTGTGATTTGACTCTCAGATATGAAGAGCAGGCCCCAGAATGTACTATTTAGCAGATTAGCACCCAGAAAATAAGAATGTTTACAACTGCGCTGTAAGCGCACTATTAGACGCTTCGATTTGACTCTCAGATATGAAGAGCAGGCTCCAAAATGTACTATTTAGCAGATTAGCAGCAAAACAATTAGAATGTTTACAAGTGCGCTGTAAGCGCACTATTAGACGCTTCAATTTGACTCTCAGATATAAAGTACACGCCCCAAAATGTACTATTTAGCAGATTAGCACCCAGAAAATTAGAATTTTTACAAGTGCGCTGTAAGCCATTCAAGACCATTCAAACCTGTCCCAATTTGGGGTAGGAATTATTGAAAGGCCTTTATTTAGTAAGGCAAGGTAATGGGCATTTAATTCAAAGTTGGATAAGTTTATTACTCTGTTGATTGGTGGATTTAATATTTCTGATTGCTTTTGTATGCCCATTTGTCGCAGTTCTGAAGTTTCACTCTGTGCTGTTTTGGTACATCTTGGTCTAAAAAAGTTGAAGAGGAGGGGGGATTTTGGGATGTAAGGTTGTTGTTAGTTGTCAGTAATTTCTCCTGTTGTTGGAATGTCTAAAAGGAAGACATTTTTATCAGTGTTTCATAAGATGCTCTTATTAGTCGGTGATTGAGGAGATCTGTTGCGGGACAGTGTTCTTTTTTTTTTATATCCTTTATTTTTATTGTGCATGGTGTTTGCAGAGCATATCAATGACGCCACAACAGCGTAAACATTTATCATTGCGGTATGAACAGTGGCATTGAAAATGGTGCACATTTTATAGTAAATGAATCTTAAACTATTAAACATATCATTTGTTTTACGGATTAAACTGAACAATATACAGGTGGGTAAGGGAATTTCTAGCATCATAAGTTTGAGCTCTAGACATTTTCATAGTACTTTACATCGAGAGCGTAATACTAGTTTAGATATAGTATGTAAGTTCACGGTCAGACCCGTTGCTTTTAGTAAGATGGGCTTCTGCCTTGTTAAGAGCAGCGCAGGGTGCGCAGCGAGTGTAGCGTAATGGGATACGAACATACAACATGTTTGAGGGGTGACAGTGTGTGGGAGAAGGGTGACAGTGTGTGTGGAGGGGTGACAGTGTGTTTGGGAGGAGGATGGCAGTGTGTGTGGGGGGCTGCCAGTGTGTGCGTGGGTAGACAGTGTGTGGGGGTTGTAGCGTATGCGGGATCGATGGCAGTGTGTGGGTGGTAGGGTGGCAGTCTGTTTGAGGGGTGCATTGTGTGTGATTGTTGATAGATATTGTGGGAGGGAGGAGAGACAATATATTATATATATTTTTTTGTTTGTTACAAAATATACTGTATATCCTTTCTTACCTTTGCCATTGGAATGGGGGATATTACCAGCAAGCACTGGTGGTCCAGTGGGGAATTCATGGTGGTCCGGTGGTGAGTGAACTCTAGCCAGTAGCTCCTCACTTTTAACCGCGGCAATGCTCCAACCTCATGAGAGGAGAATCCAGCAGAGTTGCAAGATAAAGCTCCTGGGTCTCCTCTCTCCCTTCATATGCAGCCTGCTAGATAGAGATAGAAGCTCCGCCGATCATAAAGCCTCCAGACCCGGCTATACGGAGCCCAGACAAAGCACCTGTTACCACAGAGGTACTTAAATCCCTCCTAGCGGACCTTCAGAAGACCATATTGTCAGACCTAGCGACGATCCGCACGGACATCAAAGGCCTATCAAGCAGGCTAGGAGTGCAGGAAACCACTGCGGGAGAACACACAACACAAATCGCCTCCCTGCAGCAGGCAATAATGGGCCTGCAAAAGCAAAACGATTCCCACAACCGCCGCTTTGCAGAACTGGAGGACCTAAGGCGCAAAAAGAATATAAAAATACGTGGAATAAGCGAAGACATGCCAGCAGCGGAACTACCGCACTTTCTTAGGCGCCTACTGGCAGCGCTCCTGACACCAAGACAGAGCAAGACAATGGAGCTGGAGGGCATATTCTGCATTCCCAAGCCACCCAAGGCCCCAGCCGAAGCACCACGGGATCTGATAGTCCGCTTTCGGAGCGAAGGGGACGGGAGGGCAGTCCTCGGTGCCCTCAAAGACCGCACACACTACCAGTTTGAAAATATGTCACTTACAGTGTACTCGGACCTCTCGGGAAGCACTCTGGCATGGAGGAAATCCTTACTGCCCTTCACGTCCCTGCTCAGACAACACCACCTCCAATATCGGTGGCGCACGGCACACACCCTCATGGTGCTCAAGGACGAAGAAAGATGGTTCGTACGCGACCTGGAGGAAGCCAAGGCTCTACTGCCGACTTTGAACATACCGCAGAACTCTCAGGCTCCCACGGGAACCCGGGCAAAGGAGCGGGTACCTCATCAGTGGAACCCGGCTACAGCACGACCCTTTGTCCCTCAACGGTCCATACAAGAGCGATCAACAGTGGACTCCACCTGAATACCTCGCCGCACTGCGGCCCACACAGACACATAGTAGTTGCCCACCTTTCTCAACCTTTTTAGTTCTCTTTGGGACTTACTATATTCAGAATTGCGGTTCAGGCAATAAGCCTGATAACACCTATTACCCTCAGCTAGAAAGGTCTTTAAGGCCGTCCACACCCTCCCCTCCACCCCCCGCCTATTGACAACGCTGAATGCCATTATATCTCAACTTAGAGGCGTACAACCGCTATGTCTCCCCCATTATATATTATTGCGACTAGACATCCCAGGTCTCGCTTTGAAACTCCCAACATACCTTACACTGCCCACTAGCATAGAGAACAGGGAGGCCATCGATGCTCCTAATTATCAGGGAAGCACATATCCCCTACCTGCAGAGTATTAATTAAACTTCACACTTTCACATAATGACCCACAAGTTAGAAAAAGACAACACCTACTGAGTCCCCCTTATCCCTAGCTAGCCTCACTGATGTATGTTAATCTGCATGTAAAGTTTCAACATGTTTGTTGAGCAAGATTATCCTATACTCTAGTCAAACGGTGCATGACTTCATAATTCTTTTGACCTCACAATGTACAATGTTGATGTCTATGTAAAATGCCAATCAATGCTATATTAACAATTAAGCACCAAGAAAATAAAGAATTAAAAAAAAACAAAAAAAACTGGTTGAACAGAGAGATCTGCATATCTGTGGTGACTGAATTTTCTTATAGGCAGCAAATAGATAATAAATAACAAACAAATAGGTGAGAGCACACACAATAAGGGGATACTACCTGTTCTGTAGTCAATTATTATAGACAGAGCCACTTAAATAGCTTTGATGCCTTGGATATATAGAACAGGACTTTCACTGGGAACTTCTTCCTCCTTAGGATGTAAATATTCTCCAGGACGCAGAGTGTTCTGGAGTAAAACACACTTTATTCTTCCAATCAAATAGTAAATAAAAACAAATACAAGTAAAAGTCCCAAAAGTAAAGTCCAATCACTGCCAGGTCAAGGCAAAACCTCTTAGGTGAGTCCTGCACTGACCTTCAGCTGCAAGGGAAAAAGCAAGTAGAAAACTAACCAGCCTAGCCAGTCCTAAATAAGACTCAGGGAATATAAACTCACCCCTATTTGGTGAAAAACCCTATATAAAACCTTTTTTTTTTTTTGTTTTTTTTTGTACATAGGCTACCTGAACACACCCAAAGACCACATTTTTTCCCAGGTATAACAAAATTTGGGCAAAATGAGCAAATTTCAAATACATTAGCAATTAGGCAAATTTGAATGAAATTTCTTTATTTAGATCAACAGAGCATAGCTTAGTGGAGCCGCTTGCAGGAGCTTCCGGTTTCAGGGGAGGCCAGAGGGCGCCAAGTACATTGTCAGACTGTTTTCTTTGACTACTTACAGCGGGCTCTATTGATGATGGTGCTTTGTGCGTTCCTTTAAAAATCAATAATTGCTTAAGGAAATCATATAAAAAAAAATATGTAATTTTGTAGATTTTTCAAACAGGAAATTTCAATCAGATTCACTAAAAATCCAAATCCAGTTAAAGGCAAGATTGCAATATAAATGTGCCCGCATTTTGCAGGAGAATCTATTTAAGTCCTATTTGTTCACTAGCAGCCAGTAGATCTATTTGGCAGTGAGAGGATTCAATATGCTATTTGTGGGCTATGGCCCACAAAAGTATGGTACCAGCCGTCCGCTTAACTCTTAATACCACATCCCTGACATATTGAATGGGATATTAAAGTAACATTCCTACCCTATAACAATTTAAACTTATTTAAAAGAACACTCAATTTGATTATTAGAACTATTTAGTATATACACCCCCCAATGAAACTTGCACATCTTTTTCTTTCCTTTGGGGTATGTGTAAAAAGAACTTGCAGGGGGCGTGGCTTGGACGCCGAGGCTAATGGCGGCGTAAACCGGGAGCTCCCCACAGGCTCAGCACAAATCCTCACCCGACAAGCGATAACGACCGCATAAATGGGAAGAAACCATCGGACATCACAGGCCAATCAGCCCTCCAGCACCCCGAAGGGGGCACAACATTCAGCCATGAGGCAATTTCTCGTGCCGCCGGCCGAGCCGCCAGCCCAGGCCTCAAATGACTCCGAGGCCTCAGGCCTCTCCCGCCCGACATCACCACATGTCGACCACCCAGGGGGAAACAACACCCATCACCCCCAGCCTGAATGGATCGAGATGATCCGAAACCTGCCCACCAAAGCCGACCTGAAGGAGGCTAATGCCGCCCTCCATAAGTCCCTCTCAGAGGAACTGCGCACCATGCGGGAAGACATCCAGGGCACCCAACAGAAGGTAGCCCAATTAGAAGCCGACTGCGACCACATGGCAGCGGCACAATCTGCAAATACCTGCAAACTCCAACAACAGGGAGTCCAACTCCGGCAAATGGCGCAGCACATAGAGGACCTTGATAACCGTGGGCGGAGGCAAAACATACGATCAGAGGTATGCCAGAGGAATTAGATCAAACCACCCCTATCAGGGACACGTTGTCGGAGCTATTTAACAACCTCCTCGGCCGACCGCCAACCACCCACATCGAATTCATTAGGGCACATAGAGCCCTCAGGCCGAGAGGACCCCCAGATGCCCCCCCTAGAGACATCATTTGCTGCCTTGCCCACTTCCAGACAAAGGAAGACATCCTACACAGAGCCAGGGATACCAAACAGGTGATCTCTAATGGGGTAGAGGTACAACTGTTCCCCGACCTATCACCAGCGACACTTGCCTACAGGAGAGCGATGCGCCCTCTCACACGGGCACTGCAGACTAACAAGGTCAGATACAGATGGAACTTCCCCACGGGACTACAAGCAACCACACAGAACGGACCTTTCACTGTGAAAAGCGAAGGGGACATGGAAGACCTCCTGAGAGAACTACACCTCACACCGGTCCAAATGACCTGGCCCGACCCTCTGAACTTTTACTCCTTTCCACAGGGGCCGAACCCCCCAGCCCCAAGTCAACAGCAACGAGTGAGGAGACCCCGACAACAAGCCACGAGACCGTCAGGCGCAACGCACTAACGGCCCGAAGCGGCTATTACCCGAGGTTGGACATTGTGAAAGACTTAGCCTAACACTGCACGGCCCTCCTGAACACTCCCGACCACGTGCCCCCCAGAGACACTGCCTGAAATGTTCACCACACGGAACCAATACAGCACTGTGGAACTATTATTGCAAGCGACCCTCCTGACGGGCCGCGCCACCGCACCAGCGGAACCACCGAGAACTGGGGTGGACTGAGACTAATACTGCCGGAGCCGGCATACAGAACTGCTGAGAGCCCTTGCTCGCAAGTACACCAGGGCCGAAAGGGAGGGGGAGGGGGGTGGGGGAGACCTAACTCCCTGGCTGGGGCCTGTCGCCGCCACCCACCCAGCCAGTAACGACCCTCGGCGAGCGGGCCGGGGGGGGGGTGATGCCGACGGGCCACACCTGGGGAGGGGGATCCGGGGAGACCCGGAGCTACTGGAACTCGGGGTAGCCAGATCACAGACTAGACACAACACTGATGAAGTGACGACAAGGACTCACAATGCCAACACACACAGAGGGGTGACGACAATGGGGGAGACCTCAAGATCACTCACTATGCACACCCCGGAGCCAAGACAGAGCGGCCAGACTACTGACGGACAGGGAACACACAACACACACTACCCGCTGAAGTAGAGACCAAAAAGGGGGCCTACACAGAAAAGGGGGGGAACGAGCGGGCGGGGGAGGCGAGGGAGGGATCCGGGATAACGCACAAGGTAATAGGCCTCTACAGGCAAGCTTCACAATAACCACAGCTAGTTAGCCAAACCTCTGTTATCGTTTTGATAGACTCGTTGTCTAATGTACGTAATGTTAATGTTTTAATGATGTTTTCGATGTTATTGCTAAATTCCGATGACTTTACTCCCATACAGGCCACGAGGCCACACAACCTCAGGCGAGGATTACGACACCAACCACATACGAGACGCGCATTGGAGCCGCAGGGGATCGACACGGGTCTGTGACGGCAGTAGGTGACTAAGGAGAGATCCGACGGTTACGGACCGGACTCAGACGTTGCCCGCTAGGTGAGCCTAGACCTCCTTTCACTACCCCACGGGACGGGGCGTCAATCCAAGGTGAGCTGCCCACACGGGTCACAAGTGGAACCGTGCGCCGCAGCTCCCCGACGCCTACACCCAGACGCCACCCCAAGGTGACGAGACCTATATATCCCCCCACCCCCGTTACTTCCCCCTTCACCACACCCCTTCACCCCCCCCCATCCTACACCCCCCCACTACTGACAGAGGGGCCCCACCAGGCCAAACATGGCACTAACCCCCGCCCACCTCACCATCATGACTATTAACGCCAGGGGACTCAACCAGCCCGAAAAACGGACTGGGGCCCTGAGGGACTTCCATGCCCACAGGGCCTCAGTGGTCATGATCCAGGAGACACATTTCAGGAAAGGCGACAGACCGAAACTGACGGACCACCACTACCCTCACGGATACTTTAGCGACTTCCAAGGAGGCAAATCTAGAGGAACAGCCATCCTAATAAACAAACGAGTGCCGTTCCAGGAGGGGGGGTGCCTCACTGACGACGAAGGTAGATACCTCTTCCTCAAGGGCAAGATAGCTGAGCAGACCTACACATTTGCAACCATATACGCCCCTAACAGAAGACAGTGCCGCTTCCTACTCCAGACACTACGCAAACTCCACACGTTCGCTGAGGGGACACTGGTGCTAGGGGGGGACTTTAACATCACACTGGACCCAACCTGGGACTGCTCCTCCGGCACGTCCCATACCCCACTGCAACAGCTGCACTCCCTCAAGTCACTCCTTAGGACATACCGGCTGGTAGACTGCTGGAGAGCTCATCATCCCGACGAAAAAGACTACACGCACTTCTCCCACCCTCACCAGACATACTCCAGAATAGATCACTTCTACACCACACAATACGCACTACCCCTTGTAGAAGAAGCGACGATTGGTGTGGCGACGTGGTCGGACCACGCACCCGTTACCTTACGCTTAAAATCCCCGCTCTACCGACCCTCCATCACTAAATGGAGACTCAACGAGTATCTCCTGACCAGAACAGACCTCACGAACCACATCGGAGAAAAAATCAAGGACTATTTCCTGGACAACCCCCCAACAGAGACGTCCCCGACGCTTAGATGGGAAGCCCACAAATGCGTGATTCGGGGACACTTTATACAACAGGGAGCCCTACTCAAAAAACACTCCGAGGCCCGCCTGACCCAGATCCTGACAGACATCCAACACGAGGAAGACCTAAACAAACACTCACCACACGCCACACACCAAACGAGACTCCTACAGCTAAGGCGCGAGTTAACCTCGCTGCTCCACTCTAAGTTCCACAGGGACGCGATAAGACACAAAGCATTCTTCTCCATACACGGGAATAAGAGCGGAAAACTTTTAGCCAAAATGCTTACCAAAAAGAGACAGCTCACATACATCGACAAAATTAGAGACAAAAGTGGCAAACTCCATCGCCTCCCGACCGACATACTGACCGCAATAAGGACGTACTACGCCGACCTCTACTCCCTACCACAACCACACACAGAGACGGCGAAAACACGATTACGGGACAAAATACGCACATACCTCAACACCCACACATCCCCGACTATAGACGATACAACGGCAGCACTGCTGGACGAACCAATCACATTAACAGAGATGACACGGGCGATTAAACAAACTAAACCGGGCAAGAGCCCGGGCCCTGACGGCCTCCCATTAAAATACTACAAGACCTTCGCGGACAGATTATACCCGCCACTAGTAGACTTCTTTAATGCGGTGAGAGAGGGCCAACCCATCCCCAAACAAGCCCTGACAGCCCACATCACCATAATCCCCAAGGAGGGTAAAGATGGGGAACACTGCGGGAGTTACAGGCCAATCTCCCTCATCAATTGCGATGTCAAACTCCTTGCAAAGATCCTGGCGTCGCGGCTGCAGTCGCACATCCCCAGATTGGTCCACCCAGACCAGGTCGGGTTTGTGGGAGGTCGCGAGGCCAGAGACAACACCACCCGTACACTTACCCTCATGCACGGCAGGGGGGCGGGAGTCGGGGGCCTTCTCCTGCTGTCCACGGACGCGGAGAAGGCCTTCGACAGAGTCGGATGGACATATCTTTTCGACACTCTGGCACACGCGGGCCTGGGAACCCACATGATGCGATGGATCACTGCCCTGTATCACGAACCGACGGCACACGTCCTGGTCAACGTTGCGCTGACCCCCGAACTCACAATACATAACGGCACCAGACAGGGCTGCCCCTTATCCCCCCTCTTTCGTCCTAGCCCTAGAACCGTTCTTGACACACATCAGAAGCAACACTGACATCACAGGCATCACGACGGGCGACGTCCACCATAAAGTGGCCGCCTTCGCAGACGACCTGTTATTCTTCATCACCAACCCAGAAATAACCCTGCCCAACATCCAACAGGCCTTTAAGGAATTCGGAGAGATCTCCAATTTAAAAATAAACTATGCTAAATCCCATATCCTGAACGTCAGTGTCCCCAAAAGACGCGCTGACCCCTTACGCCAGAGCTTCCCATTCCAATGGGCAGACCAAAAGATCAGGTACCTAGGAACCTGGCTGACCAGGGATAGCAAAGACCTCTTCCAAGCCAACTTCGCCACCACACTCACCACCTTCCAAAAAGACATGAAAGAATGGGCGCACCCACATATATCCTGGCTCGGGAGGGTCCAAGTCATCAAGATGAATTTCCTCCCACGCCTGCTATACCTATTTCAAACCATCCCAATTAAACTCCCCGGGGCGTTTTTTGCCACATTAAACACAGCCATGATCAAATACATCTGGGATGGTAGACGTCCCAGGATGAAAACCACCACTCTAATGAAACCAAAAGACATGGGGGGCCTAGCACTGCCGGACTTCCGCTCGTACCACACGGCCACACATCTCCAGAGGGTGATGGAATGGACGAAGAGCGGAGTCCACAAAATGTGGAAAGTGGCGGAGGAATCGGAAGCGAACATGCCGCTCGCAACCATACCCTGGGGCAGGAAGGACCCAGACACCCGAGCCATGTCCCCATACATTAAATCCACTCTGGACATCTGGCGCAAAGCGGCGAAAACACATAGCTTGGCGCCCTACCCATCCCCCCTGACACCTCTGGTACATAACGCAGACTTTAAACCGGGCTTCGACCCGAAAGCATTTCAACACACCCCCCAGACCCCGATTCCGAGACTACACCACATCATCACTAACGGCAAATGCACACCACTAGCAACCATGCTAGGGGGTGAGACACCCACCTTCACACAATGCTTCAAACATGCACAACTTACCGCCTTCATACGCACCCTACCACAAGGAACCGCACTCACCAGAAACCGGACAACATTCGAGACACTGTGCGATAGCCCAGACCCACTACCACACGGAGTCTCCCTCATATACACACTATTACTGACAGGGACACCCACTGCTAAACCTCTATTCATGGGGAAATGGGAAGCGGCACTGAACACAACGTTCACAGACGCAGAATGGGAGCAGATATGCTACCTCACTCACCACTGCTCGACACACAGCAAGACCCAAGAGACAGCATTCAAACTCCTGACAAACTGGTACCGCACCCCACACCTCCTCCACAACATAGACCCAGACCACACCAACCTCTGCTGGAGGTGCGAGAAGGAAACAGGGACCGCAATCCACGTATGGTGGGAATGCGAAACAATTAGACCGTACTGGGAAGACATACACAACATTTTAAAGATGTTCTCGGACGCGCCCCCCCCCCCCCTGGAACCGGCAGCAATGCTCCTTCACCACACCACAGTACCTAGATCCAGATACAAGAGATCCATGACGGTTAGGATACTAAACGTAGCTAAACAGATAGTCCCCCTCTATTGGAAACAAAAGACCGCACCCCCGTTGAGGGTATGGTTTGCCAAGATGGAAGAACTTAGGGCCATAGAAAACCTGATCATGTCAGCCTCAGACAAACCCCAGACCTACGCTGAGACCTGGACAATGTGGCTCCTCGAAACCGCCAAGGACACCTTCCTAGACAAGCTCAAGGACAGGGACATGACCGAACCCCTCCCCTCCCCCCCCCAATACAGCCTAGACTGAACGCGACTCGAGACTGGAACCCAGGACCGAACCACCCTGGAGCTCCAATGCGCACCTCCACTCTACCAAAACAAAGAAACGTTTACTCTACGCTGCTTCCTTCACAGCAGTACCCATCACATCACACTTCTAGACACAGGTTAAAGTATCTACCACAGCGGACACACATAACGCCCAGTTGCGGCACACATAGCCAACAGATCCCGAACGGGAAGGAGACCCACTACCAAGTACTGCAGCACTCCTCCCCAGGAGGTGAATGCCACCATGAGACTCGAACACACACTAGGGACGCAACTAATCCACACGCATTGAATACGATTAACACAATGCTGCATACCCATATGTTACACGGGACCTGCGAGTCCGACACTAAAGGGGGCCTGCGAGCCCAACTGTACATGCAAAGTACTGTCCCTAACAAGGGACATGGCACACAGTATGCTCTCGCTCAAGCACCTGTGAAATTGTATAAACCTGATAACTCACCCGTGAGGGCCTGCGTGCCCGATGCCTTCTCTCAATGTAAGATAAACCTGTCTACATATTCTAATATAATAAGAGACCTGCGAGTCTCAAAACCCTGAACGAAAACAAAATAAAAATTATATTTACAAAAAAAAAAAAAAAAAAAGAACTTGCAAAATCTGCAGACCTGCTGTGCCAGAGAATACACTAATCAGGTGCTTCTCGTTGAGATTGAGGTTTTCCAGTGCTTCTCAAACAGCAGTAGTTTAGATCATTGAGAAGGGGAGAACGTCTGATGTAGCCCAGCTTGCCTGACACTACTGTTAGGCCTGTGGAGCTAAAGGAAGCAGAAGAAACCCTCCCTGGCTGTCAATCAGGTACTTCTGCCCCTAATTATTTCTTTTGGAATCAGCAGCTTTATTAACTTTTTAAAAATGACAGTCTCTAAACACATAAAGCACTTGAACAAGCTGAAGTGCTTTATGTGTCTGTAGTATTTCTTTAATGAGTTTTTCCAAGCACATGAGCACTTCTGTGGTGTCTGTTGTACTTTGTCTTGCATGGAATTGCAGTTAAGCCAGATGCACTAGACATCCAGAATTGACTCGTCTAGACACTAGTCACTTCTGGGTGACGCTCGCCGAACTATGGGCAAAGCAACTTTTAGTATGTTATATTGAAAGCGGCCAAATCCTACTTGACGTCACTTCTGTGTGACCCTGAAACTAGAAGGCCTACAGGAAGCCACTTGTGAAGATCACCAGGATCACATTAATGGATATTAGACTGCCTATATATACCTGGACTTATGATGAACCAAGCACACTTCAGATGAAACCAAGGTGAAACACATTAAGTGTGTTCTGTAGTTTATTTTTGACCATTTCATTTTAGTTTTTGTTTAATTTCCAATAAAGTTTATTTCTTTACCATATTGGAGAGAGATTTATCTTTTTATCTGTCTATCCACCGTCTTCCTCCTTCCAGCATATCCCAGATGGAGATTATATTACCAATTCTTATGTCAATAGAGCATTATATTGCTCATAAAACTGTAAGTAGCATACTTTTATTATTTAGCATTTTTGTTCTTTGGTAATATATATCATTGGATGTCCAGTTTTGTGTATTTACACATCACATTGCAACTGGAAGTGGAGATTACTCACAACTAGAGTTGAGCGAACCCGAACTGTAAAGTTCGGGTTCGTACCGAACATTACGATTTTTGAACCCCGGACCCGAACACGGACATATCACTGTATGTTCAGGTTGGAGTTCGGTGTTAATGACGCTTTTTGAAAGGCTGCAGTGCAGCCAATCAATAAGCGTTTGACTCGTGTGCCCTTAGAAGCCATCACAGCCATGCCTACTAATGGCATGGCTGTGATTGTCCAGTGCAGCATGTGACCCAGCCTCTATATAAGCTGGTTACTTAGTATTATTAAATTATGCCCCTACTCGCTATACCGTGAGTAGTGGCATGTCTATTAAACAGTGAGCAGCCTGTGGCTGCTCACTGTTAAAAAAAAAAACACAACATCCCCCCCTCCTGAGCCCCCACCCGCGATGGGGGCTTTTAAACTAAAGGGGGGACCTATTTCTCCCCCTGGCCCCCACCCCTGAGCAGCGGGTGGGGTCCCTAAATACCAATACGAGGGGGGACCTATTGCCCCCACCCCTGAGCGGTGGGTGGGGGCCCTAAATACCATTAAGGGGGGGACCTATTGTCCTCCTCCCTAGCCCCCACCCCTGAGCGGCGGGTGGGGGCCCTAAATACCAATAAGGGGGGGAACTATTGTCCTCCCCCCTGGCCCCCACCCCTTGAGCGGTGGGTGGGGACCCTAAATATCAACCTATTGTCCTTCATGGCGACCCCACCAGTGATTCAAGTTGCATCACAGGCAACGCTCCCTTGTAAGCCCACCCGCTCATCCCAATTAAATGTACACCGTTGCTTTCAAATGGAAATAGTACATAAAATCACACAACTACATTCACACACAACTCCATACAAAGGCATACTTACTTTCAAACACAGAAACACAGCTCAGTGCTAAATGCAACCCTGCAAGGAAAGACAAAAGGTAGATCCCCAGCCTGCAAAGCATTACTAGGACAGGTGGGAATCTACCTTTTTTACATCTTTGCAATAGGGGGTGTGGAGGGCCCTCTCTACCTCAGTTCGCCACTGACTAAGGCCCTACGTCAGCTTTGTCAAACAGCAGGTTATACCTAAAGAAAATTAGTAAGTACTTTTCCTTAGGTGTAACTTTAACCCCTTGACGACCGATGACGGTTCAGGACCGTCATCGGTAACATACAGTTAAGGACCGGTGACGGTCCTGAACCGTCATAACGGTCACATGTACTTACCCGATCACTTGCTCCCGGTGTGGGGAAACTGCCTGCAGCCCAGACAGTCTCGCCATGAAGAATTAGGACCCCGGGTACCCCGTGGACCATGTGATTGCTCAACGATTGCGTATTTATGTTATATTTTTACATAATTAAGTAATTTTATTGATTCCAATTTGAGGGACCTGCCTGACAACCCAGGCTGAAAGTCCAGAGAATTTAATTTACTAGCACTGTATTTTACCCTGTAACTTTCTATGACACCCTAAATCCTGTACATGGGGGGGTACTGTTTTGCTCGGGAGACCTCACTGAACACAAATATTAGTGATTCAAAACAGTAAAACATATCACAGCGATGATATTGTCAGTGAAAATGACTTGTTTTGCATTTTTCACACACAAAGAGCACTTTTACTGATGATATAATTCTTGTGATATGTTTTACTGTTTTGAAACACTAATATTTGTGTTCAGCAAGGTCTCCTGAGTATAACAGTACCCCCCATATACAGGTTTTATAGCGTTTTTGAAAGTTACAGGGTCAAATATGAGTCAACTATTTTTATATTGAAAATTGCCAGGTTGGTTACATTGCCTTTGAGAGCATATGGTAGCCCAGGAATGAGAATTACCCCCATGATGGCATGCCATTTCCAAAAGAAGACAACCAAAGGTATTGCAAATGGGGTATGTCCAGTCTTTTTTAGTAGCCACTTAGTCACAAACACTGGCCAAAATTAGCATTCAATTTAGATTTTTACTTTTTTCAAACACAAACAAATATGAAGGCTAACTTTGGCCAGTGTTTGTGACTAAGTGGCTACTAAAAAAGACTGGACATACCCCATATTGAATACCCTGGGTTGTCTACTTTAAAAATATATATATACATGTGGGGTGTGATTCAGAGATTTATGGCAGATAATAGTGTTACAAAGTCACTATTGATACATTTTAAAAATATATATTTTGAAACAGCAATTTCCTATTTGTACTTGTAGCCCTATAACTTGCAAAAAAAAAAGCAAAAAAGCACGTAAACACGGGGTGTTTTTAAACTCAGGACAAAATTTTGAATCTATTTAGCAGTTATTTTCATTAGCTTTCGTTGGTAAGTAAAAGATTTTTCAAGCAAAATTAAAATAAATACATTTTTGTTTCAATTTTTCACCATGTTTTATTATTTTTTTTTAAAGTCAATTATATGACACGATACAAATGATGGTATGTGAAGAAAGCCCTTTTTTCCCCTGAAAAAAAAATATAATTTGTATGGGAACAGTAAATGAGAGAGAGAAAAATTACAGCTAAACACAAACACCACTAAAAGAGCCCTGGTCCTTAACGTACAACATCGCAAAAACAGGCTGGTCCTAAACCCCTTAAGGACCAAACTTCTGGAATAAAAGGGAATCATGACATGTCACACATGTCATGTGTTCTTAAGGGGTTGAAGGGTTAAGGGGTTAAAAATAAGCGTTATAAAAATAAATAAACAAAGGTGCTGCTCAGTGAGGTAATTTGAATATCCCCCCCCCCCCCCCCCAAAAAAAAAAAAAAAAAAGCCGCTTTAAAAATACTTTTTTACGTAGTTTAATTGTTTATATTTCATCGCCACAGGGCAGCTTGCCTTCCTCCAGTTCAGACTGTTCTATCGGTGTTCTGTATTGCGGATCTTCACACGGAATAAGAATCTGCACTGTTATAGAGACCTAGAATGACGGGAGAGAATACTGAGAGCGATGGGGACTGGCAGCCCCTGGAGGAGAGCTCGCCTCTCAGGGGTAAGTCCAGCTGGATCCCCCGGTGTCTAAGCCGGATGCTGCCTCCTGGCTTTCTGGATGAAGTGAAGGAGCAGTGTGCGCTGGCGGGTCCTGCGGTAAGTTATGGAAACCGGCTAGTTGTTTGTCTATTTCAGTAAGTAAGGATGCTTGATGCATGTATTTTCTGTAGTTTTATTTATAATGTCCTACCCTCTATCAAATAACATTTAAAAAAAACACCCGTCGGTTTTACCCGGTCATGTTGTAATTACATTTATATATACACAAACTCTCACCGTGACATTCTCACACTCGCTCACTGCCTCATTTATAATTTTGTTTTTTATCGTTGTTTTTTTTAATTGCATCTGTGAAGCATTATAGATCTAACATTCATAAAAATAATCACTATTTTGTTGTCAGTCTAAATTAAAAAAAAAAAAAAGCTGATATTGAAACGATGTGCTATTTGAAAGGTCACATACTTTCTCACTGTACATACCGTACCTCTGTCCGTTCATAACTCGGCTGCCAATTTCAGATCACAATCTTAGACTTGGAACCCTATAGAACTCTCCGCAAGTTTTACAACTCTGAACATTCTCTCATACACTTCAAACCATTCCTGGTATTTCAACAGTTTCTACACTGCAGGGGTAAATGTCAAAAAGCAACCTCACCTGTTGAAAGGAATGGGTAGTCAAATATATTATAGCTGTTATTTTTTTACATAACATATGCATCTGCTGTCAAGTAAAAAAAAAAAAAAAAAATTTTTTTAAAGAATGCCTCATTGAATATTTATGTGCCGTCACTTCTCTGGAAATTATACCATTTAATAAAACATTTTAAAATAAATCATCCTTTTTAATGATGCCATTTTCTTTCAAATTTCTATTAAAATATTTTTTTTGCAAATTACAATATAACCCAGTTTAATCTAGGCACAGACAGAGCACACATTGCAAATGAGGAGGAGAAAGAAAAACACTGTTTCATTTCCCTTTTTCTCCATATGCTTTCTGCCAGGTGCAAAGGGGACCTTTCATTCAAAATGTTTTAAAAAGTGTGGGGGGGGGGGGGGGGGAGAGGGGGGTGGTGGTGGTGGTGGTGGTGGTGGTGGTGGTGGTGGTTGTTGTTGTTGTTGTTGTTGTTGTTGTTGTTGTTGTTGTTGTTGCTGCTGCTGCTGCTGCTGCCCAGGTTCATACACTCCAATCGTGTATATATGAACCTTGAAGGTGTGCACACAGAGTACTAATAAAGGTCTTAACAAATACCGCATGTAGTGCAGGTTATTGAAGTTCCAAGTCAACTTTTCATTCTATTCACAGGACTATTATCAAGATAACAAAAAAAAAACACACCAAAACTGAATAAAAATAGGGGATGTAAGGATGAAGGACTGTAAGCTTGTTTGAACAGGGCCCTCATCTACATATTGTTACTGTGTCATGTAATTGTCTCATTTATTGTAAATCCCTCCCCCCTTTAATAATATTGTAAAGCTCTGCGGAATTACTTGGCGCTAAGAATAATAAAAGAGAGAGTGATAGGATGAAAATAACACTAATGGAATCAATAACACAAAAGATTTATGACACACCATTCTGAATTAACAAAGAAGGTGACTATATACTGGGATATAGCATCAGGACCACACCGAGAGTGTTGGTATTTAAGATATAGACTGATGTGAAAGATGAGACGTAGGATAAAGACAAGCAAAACCCTATACACCGTTTGTACATTAACATTAACAAAGCTAATGAACTCAGGAGAGAACTCAAACATATGATACCTCAGTGGCTACCATAAAAAAAAAAACAAATTGAACATGTCTAATGATGTATAAACTGACAAGCCAGGCAGGCTAACTGACAAGCCAGGCAGGCTGCTGGGCGGGGGGCCGGCGAGGCAGCACTTTCCCCTGAGTGCTCTGCTCAGCTCCCTCGCGCGCTGCCCGACCGCCCAGCAGCCCCACTAGACCCCAGGGAGAGAGAACCCCCCCCCCAGCATTCCCAAAGGTAAGGAGGCTGGGGGGGGTTAAATAATAAAAAAAAGTGTGTGTGTGTGTGTCTGTGTCTGTGTCTGTTAGTGTGTGTGTCTGTTAGTGTATGTGTGTGTCTGTTAGTGTGTGTCTGTTAGTGTATGTGTGTGTCTGTTAGTGAGTGTGTGTGTGTCTGTTAGTGAGTGTGTGTGTGTGTGTCTGTTAGTGTGTGTGTGTGTGGGTGTGTTTGCCTGTTAGTGTGTGTGAGTGTGTGTGTCTGTTAGTGAGTGTGTGTGTGTCTGTTAGTGAGTGTGTGTCTGTTAGTGAGTGTGTGTGTGTTAGTGTTTGTCTGTTAGTGTTTGTCTGTCAGTGAGTGTGTGTGTGTGTGTGTCTGTGAGTGAGTGAGTGTGTGTCTGTTAGTGCGTGTGTGTGTGTCTGTTAGCTAGTGTATGTGTATCTGTCAATGAATGTGTGTGTGTGTGTGTATTTAGAAGGTGGGGCAGGGGGGAAGGGTTGGGGCATTGGGGGGAAGAGGGGCTGTAGCGGAGTGTAATAGTAGAATCCACGATCTCCGCTGGTACCACAGGTAAATCCACAGTCAGCGCTGAAAAGTAAGGCAATATCCCAATCCTCCCAATAACCGGACGAAACACAGTTTGGGAGTCAACTAACTGGCTTTATTTACAGGCTTGTATATTTATACAGTTCCCCATGCAAGGGGTTTCCGGACAGAAGTTTTAGGGGATTTCTCCCATAATGCAGTGTAATTCTCCCAGGGTGCATTGCTACGTCGAACGAAGTACTTGCATGCTGGTAGCTTACGGCTGCCAGCATGCGAATCACCATAGCATAGATACACAGTACATTTACATCTACCACACAGGATACATAGCAAAATACACACAGCACATAGTACGGACAACCTTTCTATATTACAGTCCAGAAGTGGCTATGTTTGCCACAGGGGCGCCTGAGTTTTGTCCTGCCTAGGGCAGCACAAAACCAGGATACACCACTGCTTTCAGGTTTTATGTATTATACACACACATATACATATATACACACACAAGCTTGCAAGGGCACAGCAAACAGAGCACTATGTGAATAGTGGTGCAAGTAATTAGACGCTAGCCATATGGTATATTCTTTCCCTCATTTCGGGTGGTGAATGGATCATGTTATTGCAAGCAGTGCATTTTAGTCATCTGTAACAACTAAGATTGGAATTGAGTCATTGTGCTTGAATATGTGTTTATTGATCCATGTGTACCAGCATTTCTCGTAGGTTCACTCCCCTCTTGTAGCTGAGTAATTTGGGGAGTTTGTGGAATTACTGCAGCAAACTCTTGTTCTTTTGAGGCACTTGCCAATTCTTAAAAAAATGCTTTAGTAAATTCCTGGGATATGGTGTTATATACCTGTTGAAACACAATATGGTTGTAGAGGGCTGGTGTATCGACTTGATCCAGTATTGGTTGAATATCCACGTTGTGCAAATGTTTCAAAATTGTAAAGCTTCAATCAGGAACATTGCATGAAAACCCATGAATAGAAAGGATAATAACTTCGGGACTATACTTTTTATACCTGGTACATTAAATGGAGTAAAATGAATAAAACAAATACAAATTTATTATATTTATTTTTACTTTTTTATTTTACTCCATTGATCCAATATTGTTCAGCTTGGTTTTAATCTATTATTTCTTATTGGTGCACCCTGTACCTATTTGGTTTTTCTCTCTTTCAGCTACTCTTAGGGTTTTTTTGATGGAACCCCTTTCACGGTTTGCACCGTGTCATAAAGACAACCAGGTGTGGCCACCACCCAGTTGGCTCTACGGGGATTTGAACTGTAGTCTTTTTCTAGCTTGGTGCTGCTGTATTGCATATTAGACACACTTCAGCTCATTATTCAGACTGATTTCCAATCACGCCTTGTCCTGCCTTCAGCACTGAGGGCTGGAATCTGGTTATATGCTTAGCCAGACTCACCTGTCTAGATTAGCCAACGGTCTCAGGATTACCTAGAACACCCCGCTTGTTAGCAACTCGTTAACAAGGTATTTAATCTCCACCTTTTCCATTTATCAGCTTTAGTTCATTGTTTCTGGTAGATGTGTTTGGTTCCAGCTATTTTCTCTCCTGATCTTGTATTCTCCAGACTAACCATGGCTTCTGATCTTGGCTCCTATCCTCGTTTATTCTGACCTCTGGTATCCTCTGATCATGGCTACACCTCTACAATACTTTTGCTTGTGCCCTTGCCTGCACTGTGTATTGGAGCACTTTTCTTGTCAAGCTTCCGTGCACAAATTCCCTGCCTGGTCACCTTGGGCTGTGTGTATCTCTAAGGATGAGCGTACATTTCTGCTCAGCTTCTTAAGCACTGGTCCACCTATGTTTTTGTAAAAAAGTTAGAAGCCAGGTTTTTTTTTTAAACTAATAAAGTTTAATTTGCAACGACAAAAATACAATTCTTAAAAGAACACTATAGTCACCAGAACCACTACAGTTTAACATAGTGTTTCTTGTGTCTATATCCTGTCCCTGCAGACTTTTAATGTAAACACTGCCTTTTCAGAGAAAAGGCAGTATTGACATTGCTGCCTAATAATACCTTTAGTGACATTCACTCAGAAGGCCAGTAGAGGTAATTCCTAGTCTCCTAGTCTCCACACTCTGCACTGAATGTTAATTAAATGCATCTCTATGAGGAGATGCTGATTGGTGCAATGTTTTGTTGTGCATGCATGTAATAACCCCCCACAATATTGCCTGGGGACCTTAACCTTTTCCTGCCATCAGTAACATCGCTCCTTTACCTAAGAACAAAGACTGTTCGTGTAATTGACTTCGTTTACTGGATGAACAATAAAAGACTGTTCGAATACCGAATTTTTACCGAACGCCCGACCACCCAGACAGAAGTGTGGCACTCATTTACCTCCCTGACTCTAGTATCAACGTGAAAACCACGAACACTCCATTGGTTTAATTGTTATACAGGGTGGTCGGCGTTCGTTTGCATGAACACGTGGCAGCGGCCATTTTGTTTAGTCGAACGCACTCAGCGGTGTTTGGTCGTCAAACACGTGGAACGATTTACGGCAACACTTTACCGCTGAAACATCCATCCTCCGTGCGTTCGGCTAAATTCATCCGAACAGAGCGCTCTTTCTCCAAAATAAACCCACGAACTAGCTGCATCCAAAGAGACTAAGCACGAATCAATCCGTTTGTGCAAATTGGGATTTTAGTCGAATGAAAGAATAGACCGACCGCACATCCTGAATCAGTGGAACTGTTTTGGGCATACACACAGGCGTGCGGTCGGTCCAAAGAGACTTTTGACTGTGTCCTGAACCCCTAAACGGATTTACACAAATTTTGGATATGTTTGTCCCCAAGTTGCGCTGTTCGTAAAAATATACGTTTTATTCATGCACGATGTAAAACCAGAAAGTTATAAAAATGTATAAAAAGTATGATTTTTTTTAGCTTGGAGATAAATGAGTATCTACTCATTTATCTCCAAGCTAAAAAATCATACTTTTTATACATTTGTATAACTTTCTGGTTTTACATCATGCATGAATAAAACTTATATTTTCTATAGTAAGTAACTCAATTATCCCCTAGGCAGAGGGGAGGGAATATGTGGGTTGTAACCATTGTTTGATTGGTCAATGTATAATTGTCTGTCTGTGGGTGTCTCCCTTGCATGGGAGCACTGCATAAAAGGTGAGTACCTGTCATTAAACTTCAGTTCTACTTTACCCTTCAAAACGTAGCTTTGTCTCGTTATTGAAAGGGAACCTGCCCAGCTAATCACTAGCTCTTTTAAGAGCTCTACCTCTTGGATCCAGCTGATGGAAATAGAGCTACTCCATGACTACACAGCATCTTGCCGGGAAGAAGGACGTCTCCAACGGCTGATACCCCCTCTCCACTGGGGTAGCCGTTACAATGCACAATAGCCTCCCAATGGATTCTTATGGGAAAGCATTGGCTTGACTGAGATCATCAAGATTGAGTATCTCAACCATGGAGGCGAGATTGGCATGACATGGGAAAAAAAGGTGAGTAAAAACACCTTTTCCATGAGATCAAGGCCGGCACCCTAAACAGACACACTGCCATAAAGACACACACACTCATTGACTTTTTCCCACACTCAATATTTTTTTTTTTTAACTTTTAATTTATGTCCACCCAGCCTTTGGAAGAGCTAGAGTAGATTATTTTCCTGGCGTCCAGTGGCTTGTGTAATCTTCACACTCTTCTTGCTCTGCTTCCTCACGTGCGGTTTAGTGATACAGGGGCCTGGTGATGTCATATTCTGGCTCCCGGCATCACCGCAGGGGCCATTTCTTCAGATTGGGCGGCGAAACTCCTCTCCTCCCCTGAGCGATTAATGGCGCTATTTGGTTCGCGCCTTTTCAGCTGATTGGTTTTGGCGCAAAGTTTCAATTCGTCGGACTAAACCAAGCAACTCCATGGAACTAATTTCGGGGATTTGGGGATGTACAGAGCGTTTAGATGTACTTTAGATACTGATATCTTGAGTTGAGTATTTTAACCTCCAGAACTGTGTGTCGTCTGGTCAGGGCCGGATTAAGAGGCCAGTGGGCCTGGTGCTGATAATTATGATGGGCATAATTACAAAATCTTATTGACCAAAAACACTAAAACAGTCCTACCTCCTAAGCGTCATGTATCTGATGGAGATGGTGCTGGAGGGAAACTCATAGGATGCAACTATGAGAAAACACAAACCCTTTGCTAATCTCACGCTTTCATCTTTCAAGTAAACCCATACCCCCTAACAGCAGTGTCCAGTAAAGCAGGAAGTCTATGGATGCGGTAAAAGGGTGGGCCACTGACACAAATCACATAACCAAAACAAACTCAGACTGGAACTGCTGCAAAGCCACTGCCGCAGAGACATACTAGGAATGGCAGATGGATTACTGTAGGATCTGGTAGACTTGGAGTTGTGGATAAAAGGCATATTGCACAGTCTGTTGCTCTACATAATTCATTTTCTGCACTTTCAGAGTGTAGTGGTGTCGTGGAGAGAGGCACTGAGGCTAGTGGTGTTGTGCAGAGAGGCACTGAGGCTAGTGGTGTTATGCAGAGAGGCACTGAGGCTAGTGGTGTTGTGCAGAGAGGCACTGAGGCTAGTGGTGTTGTGCAGAGAGGCACTGAGGCTAGTGGTGTTGTGCAGAGAGGCACTGAGGCTAGTGGTGTTGTGCAGAGAGGCACTGAGGCTAGTGGTGTTGTGAAGAGAGGCACTGAGGCTAGTGGTGTTGTGAAGAGAGGCACTGAGGCTAGTGGTGTTGTGAAGAGAGGCATTGAGGCTAGTGGTGTTGTGAAGAGAGGCATTGAGGCTAGTGGTGTTGTGAAGAGAGGCATTGAGGCTAGTGGTGTTGTGAAGAGAGGCACAGAGGCTAGTGGTGTTGTGCAGAGAGGCAATGAGGCTAGTGGTGTTGTGCAGAGAGGCAATGAGGCTAGTGGTGTTGTGAAGAGAGGCATTGAGGCTAGTGGTGTTGTGAAGAGAGGCATTGAGGCTAGTGGTGTTGTGAAGAGAGGCATTGAGGCTAGTGGTGTTGTGGAGAGAGGCACAGAGGCTAGTGGTGTTGTGGAGAGAGGCACAGAGGCTAGTGGTGTTGTGAAGAGAGGCACTGAGGCTAGTGGTGTTGTGCAGAGAGGCTTGAAGACTATGGTGAGGCCTAATAGAAAGCAGTTGTTGGTGGGGGATTCCATCATAAGAGGTGTGGAGATGGACAATGGTGGTCTTGTGAGGTGTCTTCCCGGAGCTACTGCTCGCAGAGACAGGAGACGTATCTGTAATATTGTTAAGCAAGCAAAGCAGGAAGGGGAATTACATGTACTTGTCCATTTAGGGACAAATGACTTGGCTTGCAATGAGGTTTCAGCGGTTAAGGAAGTTTTTAGTGTTTTTGCCAATGATATACGACAGGTTGCTTCCACATTGTCATTCTCTGAAGTTCTGCCTGTGCATAACACTCAGAATGACAGGCGGATGCGTATTTGGGACTTTAACTTGTGGCTTGGTGAATGGTGTCGGGAGCAAGGATTTGGCTTTATTGCTCATGGTAGCTCTGTTTGGAATGGAAATAAACTGTACAAAAAAGATGGTTTGCATCTTTCTCAAAAGGGAACAAATGTTCTCAGTGAGCAGTTCAGAGGTTTTGCTAGGATGTATTTAAACTAAGAGGGGGGGGCAAAAGGGTGATAAAACATCAATCCAATTGTCCCCCAAAACAAGGACAGAAGGTGCCTGTAGCAAGTGTGTTAAAAAATGATAAGCTTAGAGCCATGTCTACAAATGCTCGCAGTTTAGGGAATAAGATCCATGAACTTGTGGCAATAATGGCAACTGATAGTGTAGATTTAGTCGCTGTTACTGAGACATGGTATAATGAGAAAAATGACTGGGACATAGCAATACCAGGGTACTCTTTATATAGAAAAGACAGGGAAGGCAAGAAAGGGGGAGGGGTGGCCCTGTATGTAAAGAATAGCATAAAATCTAGTCTAATAAAGGTTAGTGAGGCGAACATAGAGTCCGTTTGGGTTACGTTAGAATTTGGTAATCACACAGTAACTCGTGTAGGTGTGATTTATAGGCCCCCAGGACAAATTGAAGAGTTAGATAATCTACTAGTTGAAGAAATCGCTAAAATGACAATGAAGGGGGAAGTTATCATCATGGGTGACTTTAATCTTCCTGATGTAAATTGGAAAACAAAAATAGCTACTTGTGCCAGGAGCACACATATTCTAAACTCCCTACTGGGATTGTCTCTAAAACAAGTCGTTGAGGAGCCAACTCGTAAAGAGGCCATACTAGATTTAGTGTTAACAAATGGAGATTTGGTATCAGATATTACTGTAGGTGAAAGTTTAGGATCCAGTGATCATCAGTCAGTGTGGTTTAATATAAGAACAGTGACTGAGTCACACCACACAAAAACAAAAGTTTTAGACTTTAGAAAAACAGACTTTTCCAAAATTAGAATATGTGTAAAGGAGTCATTATCAGACTGGAGCAATTTAAATGGAGTCCAAAAGAAATGGGATTATTTAAAAGTTGCACTACTGAAGGCAACAGAAAATTGCATTAGGCTTGTCAGTAAAAGCAAAAAATTCAAGAAACCACTGTGGTACTCCACAGATGTAGCCAAAATAGTAAAAAACAAAAAGTTAGCATTTAGTAATTATAAAAAAACCCAGAGTGAGGAAGACAGAATGACCTATAAGATTAGGCAGAAAGAGGCTAAGCAAGTTATAAGAGCTTCCAAATCACACACAGAAGAGAAAATAGCACAGTCAGTAAAAAAGGGGGACAAAACCTTTTTTAGATACATAAATGAGAAAAGAAAAGTAAAACGAGGATTAGTTAGATTAAAAACAAAAGAAGGAAGGTATGTAGATGAGGATAAAGGTCTAGCTGACTGCCTCAATGAATATTTTTGTTCGGTATTTACAGATGAAAATGAAGGAAAGGGACCTCAGTTAAGAAAAAGGATAAATGAGTCATTTATTACACGTGAGTTTACAGAGGAAGAGGTTCTATTTCAACTGTCAAAAGTAAAGACAAATAAGTCAATGGGACCTGATGGAATACACCCAAAGCTATTAAAAGAGCTTAGTGGTGTACTAGCAAAACCATTAACAGATTTATTTAACCAATCATTGATAACAGGAGTAGTCCCAGAAGATTGGAAGTTAGCGAATGTTGTGCCCATTCACAAGAAAGGTAATAGGGAGGAGTCGGGCAACTATAGGCCAGTAAGCCTAACTTCAGTAGTGGGGAAAGTGATGGAAACCATGTTAAAGGATAGGATTGTTGAACATCTAAAAACACATGGATTTCAAGATCAGAGACAACATGGGTTTACTTCAGGGAGATCATGCCAAACTAATCTTATTGATTTTTTTGATTGGGTAACTAAAATTATAGATCAGGGTGGTGCAGTGGACATTGCTTACCTCGATTTCAGTAAGGCTTTTGACACTGTTGCACATAGAAGGCTTATCAACAAACTACAATCTTTGAGTTTGGATTCCAATATTGTTGAATGGGTAAGGCAGTGGCTGAGTGACAGGCAACAGAGGGTTGTAGTCAATGGAGTATATTCGAAGCTTGGGCTTGTCACCAGTGGGGTACCTCAGGGATCTGTACTTGGACCCATTCTCTTTAATATTTTTATTAGTGATATTGCAGAAGGTCTTGATGGTAAGGTGTGTCTTTTTGCGGATGATACTAAGATATGTAACAGGGTTGATGTTCCAGGAGGGATAAGCCAAATGGAAAATGATTTAGGTAAACTAGAAAAATGGTCAGAGTTGTGGCAACTGACATTTAATGTGGATAAGTGCAAGATAATGCATCTTGGACGTAAAAACCCAAGGGCAGAGTACAGAATATTTGATAGAGTCCTAACCTCAACATCTGAGGAAAGGGATTTAGGGGTGATTATTTCTGATGACTTAAAGGTAGGCAGACAATGTAATAGAGCAGCAGGAAATGCTAGCAGAATGCTTGGCTGTATAGGGAGAGGTATTAGCAGTAGAAAGAGGGAAGTGCTCATGCCATTGTACAGAACACTGGTGAGACCTCACTTGGAGTACTGTACACAGTACTGGAGACCCTATCTTCAGAAGGATATTGATACCTTAGAGAGAGTTCAAAGAAGGGCTACTAAACTGGTTCATGGATTGCAGGATAAAACTTACCAGGAAAGGTTAAAGGATCTTAACATGTATAGCATGGAGGAAAGACGAGACAGGGGGGATATGATAGAAACATTTAAATACATAAAGGGAATCAACACAGTAAAGGAGGAGACTATATTTAAAAGAAGAAAAACTACCACAACAAGAGGACATAGTCTTAAATTAGAGGGACAAAGGTTTAAAAATAATATCAGGAAGTATTACTTTACTGAGAGGGTAGTGGATGCATGGAATAGCCTTCCAGCTGAAGTGGTAGAGGTTAACACAGTAAAGGAGTTTAAGCATGCGTGGGATAGGCATAAGGCTATCCTAACTATAAGATAAGGCCAGGGACTAATGAAAGTATTTAGAAAACTGGGCAGACTAGATGGGCCGAATGGTTCTTATCTGCCGTCACATTCTATGTTTCTATGTTTCTATGTAACCAGAACGTCCGAAAGGTCGAACATACACAAAAAGGGCGCATGTCTGTGTCCCCATGTCTCCAAGTCCCTTAGTGTCTGTGTCACCATGTCTCCCAGTGTCCCCATGTCACTAGGACACTAGGGGACATTGAGAGACATTGGGACACTGGGAGACATGGGGACACAGATACTAGGGAACACTGGGAGACCTGGGGACGCTGAGACTCTTGGGGACACTGGGAAACATGGGGACACAGGGTGACAGACACGAGGGGACACTGGGAGACATGTGGCACTGAGACACTGTGATATATGTAGGGGGCACTGGAAACTTGATAAAGACCTGGGTACAGGTCAAAATGTTGCAGTGTACAATAAACCTGCCTAAAGCTATCACAGTGAGTGCCTGAGATTTTTTTATTTTATACTAGGGGACACTGAGACACTACGGGCACTAAAAGACATCGGGCACTGAGAGACATGGGGCACTGAGACACTCTGATACACAGGAGACACTGATACCTAGGGGACATTGGATACTTGATAAAGACCTGGGTACAGGTCGAAACGTTGCGGTGTCCAATACACCTGCCTAAATCTATTACAGTGAGTGCCTGAGATTTTTTCTTTTATACTAGGGGACACTGAGACACTAGGAGACATGGGGACTTTGGGAGACTAGGGGACTTTGGGAGACTAGGAAACACTAGGGACACTGGCACACTACAGACACTGAGAGACACCAGGGACATATGGGGATACTGAGATACTAGGGACACTGGCTGGGACTAGTGGCCACTGCGAGACATGGGGCCACTGTGTCCCTAGTGTCTCAGGGTCCCCATGTTCCCCAGTGTCCCAATGTCTCAGCATCCCCATGTCTCGGAGCTGCTGTCTGGACTCTCTGTGCAGAGCTGCTCCCCCGCGGATAAGAGAATAGAGAGAGGCAGGGAGGAAGATGCCGTAACTTCTTATCGCTGCCTCTATCCACACAAACAGCGACCCCTACTGGCCGGCGCTGGTACTGCAGAATAATCTCTGTTTATACTGAGACATTTGTATTGCTGGTATTACTGCAATACCAGCACTGGCTAGGCAGCCTCAAATACCTGAGAAATACTTCTGAGAAATACCTGGCAACCCTAAGAAATACATGAGAAATACCTGGCAATCCTAAGCGTAGTGTGTAAAAAAAAAAATGTAAAAAGAAAAAAAAAATGTTGTTTTTTTTTTTGTTAAATCAATGGGCCTATTCCCTGGGCCTGGAGCTGCAGCTCCATCAGCCCCTATGTTAATCCGGCCCTGCGTCCGGTTACTGGAGGGATGGAACATTTAACCCCTGTGTCTGCTGTTCTTTCCAGTTGGCAGGGGATGCAACGGGGAAAGTCCTTGTAAGGACTAAGACTTTCCAGGACTGAGTGCCGTTCAGCCCTGGTAGCGCATAGAGGTAAGTCCCCTAACCATGCAAGAGTTCCTGATCGGCTGAAGGAAGGGGACTAGCGGGGATAACCGGTCGGGTTACCAACTGTCCCGCTACAAGAACACTCAGGTTAGAAATTAGGGTCATGTACTTGCATGCTCCGGGGCATACTAACAGAACTTCTATGCTTGATAGAACATGACCAGAAGCGGGGAAGGGTGAGTATTGAGATAAAAAGACAGTTTACAAAGTTAACTTCTGTTGTTATATCCTGGAAAAATTAGGATATAGCACATAGTTTGGTGTATCACAAAAACAGGGAACAGATATGGTATAATCTGCAAGCTGACACGGTAACTACCAGGATGTAATTGTAAAGATATATGCTATACCCTGCATACGTAAAGTCTTGTAAAGAGTTCCAGTAGTTGGGAGGTATGTGATTGCACGATTATATAGACCAAGGTTAGAACGAATTTGGGCATCAACGGAAATATAGTCAAATCTTCTGACTAGTCCCTTTAGAATGCCTTGTCCACTTCGAGGTTTTAGTAAGCAATAGAAAGTCTCTGCCTTCTATGGACGGGGAAGAAAATGTGTTGGTGTAATTGTCACATCCTGTCCCTGCTGCGGATCATTTCTGGCGATGGCTTCTTGTATCCAGTACTCTTTCCAGTACTCTTTCTTGTTTATTTTTTCCTGGTTTTACTGGTTTTCTATTCTCTTGTTTTCTGGGTTCATTCCTTTTATTCCGTTCCTGGAATTCCCAGTCTCTTGGATTCCTTTAAATGTTTGTTTCTTGTTGCCACACCCATTCCTTTACTAGTAATCCTTTTATTTCATACTGGTCCTGCAAGCAGTGGTCTCATTACCTCTGCTCCTTTCTTAGCTGGTAAGTGCTGTGTATGTTTTATTGTTGTTTATTTAGTCATGCATATCTAGGCAGTTAGGACCCACCGTAATTGGAGTACTTGGGTGCAGTGGTGGGCTGCATACATCTTGGCCATTTATGTATGTCTAAATCTCCAATGTTTTACATATATAGTACTTAGTTATGTCTCCTCTTGTTTTGCCTTGTATCTCTTGTCCTGTCCATGCCTTGTTCTGGTTTCCCTCATGTCTTGTGCACATGTTCTGGACTCTGCTTTCTGTCCTGCTCTGGGTTCATCTAGTCTTAGCTTGTTTGGTACCTGTTCTAGTCTTGCCTTGCTTCTAGTACTGGATACATATCTGCTGCAGAGCCATCCTATCCTGATCCTGGGAGGTCTGCATATTTTCTCCTAGTTCCTGGGATCTGCAGAAGCTGCATCAGGGCCCTGGTATGTGGCCGCACAAACCCTGGTGCTCAACACCAAGGGGTGTGTGGTTACCCTGCACCAGGCCCTGATTGTTCATTTCCACGAGGTTGACTCCTATCATCATCAGGCACACAGGGGTCCCGGTCTCCGTACCGACACCCGTGACTGTAATGATGTGAGAAGGGGGAACATGAGTAGGATTGTAACAAGTGATGTTATTGAGAGTTTGGAAGTATGGGGTACAAAGTAGGTACACCCCTTTTCAAGTGAGTTTGCCACAAGTTCTTGGAGGGGCCTGCTTGCCAGCCTCCTGCCCACAGACTATGGGCCCTGCAGGGAATCCTGTAAAAGACTACTGAACTTGACCAACAGTTAGCACTGATTTACCTGGGCAATGGGCCATGCTTGCGGTCGGTCAAAACTAGGACTTCCAGGAAATTCCTGAACCCCTGAACCGATCTGGGTGATTTTTGGATATGTTGTTCACCCAGATCAGGGGATGTGACTTTTATGGTTATTTTTTTTTTTTTTTTTTTTTAATTTACATTTTTTATTAATGCCCAAAAAAATGAAAGCAGGCAGTACATCACATTTTGATTTACATATTATTCATCAGAAGAGAACAAAGGAAATCCCTTTCCTTCAACCCACTTACCCTACATACGTGCTATTCTTTGCAGTACCAAATACCACCTGATTGTCACCTTACAGTACGCCTCCCATAGCGATAAACTACGTGAGGCTTGCTTGGTACTGAGCATAGCTAAGTGCCAGTCTTTCCTTGATGCCCAATTTCATTCTCCCATTGTGTCATATATTTTAATTTATATGGTGCAGCACTTTCCGTCAGTGCATTATAGCACCAGGAAAAGGGTTTAACAGATTTGTGTGACAAAATAAATTCTGGTGTAGGTAAGGTATTTACATGTGCCTTTATTATATTCTTGATCCTTAAATACACAAACAAGTCTTTAGCTTCCAAATGTAATTCTTTTTGAAGATCAGGAAATAGCTTTACTTGTGGCCCATTCATTAAATTGCCTATTTGTCTTACCCCCTTCTCTTGCCACCTTCTCATCTGAAGGTCCAAAGAGAGGGCCGCTAATGCCATTATTGGTGCAGCTCTAAACATCAGATTTAAATTTATTACATATGGACACCATTTTTTCCATAAACTTAGCAAGAGTTTTGTACTTTGTAACAGATTTTAAAGGAGACTGGGGAACCGAACATGTCCATAGATAATATGTTATGTTATTTCCGTCTAAACATGCATTTTCAAATGTTAACCAAATTGGGTATTGAGAGGTTTTCCTCAATCTCAGTAATCTAATCCCTTCTGCTAGGAAAGATGCTGTAACAGACCGTTTTGCATACAAGAGGTTAAAAACCGTTTAGGCGATATTCCCCTTTCCAGATGCACTGACAGCTACTGTAAGCAGCAATCTCCCGAACTGCAAACTACACGAATTCACCAACTCCCGAACAGGAAACACACGAATACTGGAAACAGCAGAACAGGAAAAGCATACAATCAGCTTACACTCCTGGCAATCAGCATACAATCCAATTCCCCCAATAACGAGACGACACTTTGTTTTGAGGGTCAAGCAGGAACTGATTCACTGGGGCTACCTGCCTGACTTTTATGCAGGTCTCCCACCTGGTGGACACTCCCCTAGGGGACCAGATGGGAAACTGGGAAACATATTGGACATTGACCAATCACAGACAGACACCTTTAAACACTCCCACAATGCATCGCAATCCCTCGTCTCTGTCCTGGAGGTAATTAGGAAGTAATCCAATTATCTCCAAGGACAGAGGCAAAACTCCATTAGCCACATGGCAGACAAAGGACAATAAAATACATAAAATTACATACTGTTACATTTATCACATAGAACATACACATTCTACCTATCCCCAGATAGCTTAGATCTGAGCGCACATTATTACCGGATGGCGCTCAGATCACATACATACAGTTCAATCGCCATGGAGCCAAAGTCTTTCATACAGTCTTTCAGTATACGGCTGGGCTCCATGGCATAGCTATCTGGGGTAGCATGGCTTTAACGGTCCGCAGAAAGGCACGAACCAGCCTTTCTGCAGGGAAAAAGAACAGGGGCCATAGTCCAGCGGCAGGAGGCGGGCGACCAGGCTCCTCCAGTGGACAGTGGCGAGGCTGGTTTCGCCACAGATGCCCTATAATATGTTTTAATGTCTGGCAACCACAGACCTCCTTTTACATATGAAAGACCTGAGCTCCCTCGTGCTACTCTAGGGGGTTTAATCTTCCAAATATGAGCATTTATGGTACTCTGAATTTGCTTAAGTAATTTGTTGGAGAGTGCTATAGGTAATGTTCTAAAAAGATATAATATCTGAGGTAATATCATCATTTTAATGAGATTTATGCGTCCCAACCACAAAATCTCCAAACCCTCCCATTTTGCCATTGTATTTTTAATTTGTTGAAGCATTGGATAATGATTTACTTTAGTTAATGTTTTAGCTGCTTTAGTGAGTTTAACTCCCAAATATTTTATAAATGAGGTACGCCAGTCAAAATTATATTGTCACTTCAATTTATCTATTAGGGTTTGTTGTAATTTAATAGGTAGCACCTGTGTTTTAGTTGCATAATTTTTATAGTATTATACCTGCCCATACTCTATTAGCAATTGGATCAATGATGGTAGGGAAGACTCCGGATCTTTAATAAAAAGCAGAATATCATCCGCAAACAGCGCTATTTTTTTAATGCCCCCTGGTGTAATCAAACCTTTAATGCTAGTGTCATGTTTAATAATTCTTACTACAGGTTCCATATATATAATAAAAATAAGAGGGGAAAGGGGACAGCCTTGGCGAGAACCATTACCTATTCTTATTTTATCAGAAAAAAAGCCAGTGTTAAGCACTCTTGCGGACGGATTTAGATCTAATGTTAATATGCTGGCTCGAAAAACTAATGGGAAACCCATTTTAGTAAGCGTAAGTGACATATACGCCCAATGCAGGCGATCAAATGCTTTTTCAGCGTCTAATGCTAAAATTATTCCTTGTTGTGATGAAGTGTTGACCCATTCCACCAAGTTCACAAAATGTCTGGTATTATCCCCTCTCTGTCTCTCAGGTATAAACCCTGCTTGCTCCTCCGAGATAAGATCTGGGAGGAGGTATTTAAGCCGTGAAGCTATTAATTTAGCGTAAAGCTTAATATCCGTATTAAGTAGAGATATCGGTCTCAGATTTTCACTCTGTATGGGTGATTTATTAGGTTTAGGTAAAGCCACAATATGTGCTTCCAACATTTCTTGGGGAATGGCACCAGTATATTTTATATAGTTAAAAAGTTTTGTAAGGATTGGGGTCAATTGTTTTTCTAATTTTATATAATAATAATAATTGAAAACCCATCAGGCCCGGGAGCCTTATGCTTAGAAAGAGAGTTTATTGCTATTACTACCGCTTATTCCTCAAATGATTTTTCGAGGAAGGTACATTGAAATGGTGTTAACCTAGGTAGAGGGACCCTCTCTAGAAAATTCTGTATCTCCTCCTCCGTTGGTTGATGTGTATTAGTATCTTTCTCTAGTTGATACAGCATTGAATAGTAAGTTGCCAATTCATTTGCTATACCCTGAGGATTATATAATGTATCACTCCTTTTAGAGACTATATAAGGGATTTTAACTTGTAATTTTTTTTGTTTAACTTTACTAGCTAAAAGTCTACCAGCTTTATTTCCCATGACATAATGTGATTGGTTTAATAGTCTCATATGTTTCCCTGTTTCCAAAAGTTGTAAATCATGTAAGGCTGACCTAATCATCATCAATTGTGAATGTGAACGTGAGGTAGGAGCAGCTTTATGTATGGCCTCCACTTTAGTCAACTCCTGTTCTAATTTACTCATTTCCTGTAAACATGATCTCTTAACCCGTGCTCCTTGCTGTATTAACATACCTCTTATGACTGCCTTATGGGCTAGCCATTGGGTAGTAACATTAGTCTGCCAGTTAGCATGATGTCTAAAAAAACATCTCTACCTGAGATTGCAACTTTGGGAGGTATTCATTAGCATCTAATAAGCTATCATTTAAATGCCATGCACTTTTCCCCCTTACGGAAAATGGCACCTTTATCTTAATACTTAAAGGCACGTGGTCTGACCACGTTATTGGGCCTATTTGTGCACTAATTGCAGAGGGCAGGGTTTTAATATCCAGCAGACATAGATCTATTCTAGTAAAAGTCTTATGTACAGTTGAGTAATAAGTAAAGTCTCTTTCACTTGGGTAGAGATTGCGCCATAGATCATAATAGTCAAAATCATGCAGTAAAGTCTTCAAATATTGACCGAGGTGGACCGATAGCTGTTTCGGTGGTTTATCCTCTACTCTTTTAATATCAAAAGAAGGGTCTGGAACACAGTTAAAATCACCGCAAATAAATATATGTCCTGCCTTATATTGTTCTATCTTTCGAAAAGCCATAGTGAGAATTTGCTTATCATTTGGTGCATATAATGACACTATAGTTACTGATAATCCATTTAATAATCCAACCAATATCAGCAATCTCCCATCTTTTCTAGCATATTGTTTGTCAGGAATAAAGGACCAATCGCTATGAAAATAAATCGATACCCCTTTAGTTTTAGTCGTGAACATAGAATGATAGCTTTGAGGGTAATGTTTAATATTCAATTTAGGTGGGTTCTTAGCATACAGATGTGTCTCTTGAAGACATACCACGGCTGCTTTTGATTTCAACATTTCATGCTCTAATATTCTGCGTATATGAGGGCTATTTAGACCTTTAACATTTACAGGGAGTGCAGAATTATTAGGCAAATGAGTATTTTGACCACATCATCCTCTTTATGCATGTTGTCTTACTCCAAGCTGTATAGGCTCGAAAGCCTACTACCAATTAAGCATATTAGGTGATGTGCATCTCTGTAATGAGAAGGGGTGTGGTCTAATGACATCAACACCCTATATCAGGTGTGCATAATTATTAGGCAACTTCCTTTCCTTTGGCAAAATGGGTCAAAAGAAGGACTTGACAGGCTCAGAAAAGTAAAAAATAGTGAGATATCTTGCAGAGGGATGCAGCACTCTTAAAATTGCAAAGCTTCTGAAGCGTGATCATCGAACAATCAAGCGTTTCATTCAAAATAGTCAACAGGGTCGCAAGAAGCGTGTGGAGAAACCAAGGTGCAAAATAACTGCCCATGAACTGAGAAAAGTCAAGCGTGCAGCTGCCAAGATGCCACTTGCCACCAGTTTGGCCATATTTCAGAGCTGCAACATCACTGGAGTGCCCAAAAGCACAAGGTGTGCAATACTCAGAGACATGGCCAAGGTAAGAAAGGCTGAAAGACGACCACCACTGAACAAGACACACAAGCTGAAACGTCAAGACTGGGCCAAGAAATATCTCAAGACTGATTTTTCTAAGGTTTTATGGACTGATGAAATGAGAGTGAGTCTTGATGGGCCAGATGGATGGGCCCGTGGCTGGATTGGTAAAGGGCAGAGAGCTCCAGTCCGACTCAGACGCCAGCAAGGTGGAGGTGGAGTACTGGTTTGGGCTGGTATCATCAAAGATGAGCTTGTGGGGCCTTTTCGGGTTGAGGATGGAGTCAAGCTCAACTCCCAGTCCTACTGCCATTTTCTGGAAGACACCTTCTTCAAGCAGTGGTACACGAAGAAGTCTGCATCCTTCAAGAAAAACATGATTTTCATGCAGGCCAATGCTCCATCACACGCGTCCAAGTACTCCACAGCGTGGCTGGCAAGAAAGGGTATAAAAGAAGAAAATCTAATGACATGGCCTCATTGTTCACCTGATCTGAACCCCATTGAGAACCTGTCGTCCATCATCAAATGTGAGATTTACAAGGAGGGAAAACAGTACACCTCTCTGAACAGTGTCTGGGAGGCTGTGGTTGCTGCTGCACGCAATGTTGATGGTGAACAGATCAAAACACTGAGAGAATCCATGGATGGCAGGCTTTTGAGTGTCCTTGCAAAGAAAGGTGGCTATATTGGTCACTGATTTGTTTTTGTTTTGTTTTTGAATGTCAGAAATGTATATTTGTGAATGTTGAGATGTTATATTGGTTTCACTGGTAAAAATAAATCATTGAAATGGGTATATATTTGTTTTTTGTTAAGTTGCCTAATAATTATGCACAGTAATAGTCACCTGCACACACAGATATCCCCCTAAAATAGCTATAACTAAAAACAAACTAAAAACTACTTCCAAAAATATTCAGCTTTGATATTAATGTTTTTTGGGTTCATTGAGAACATGGTTGTTGTTCAATAATAAAATTAATCCTCAAAAATACAACTTGCCTAATAATTCTGCACTCCCTGTAAAGTAAGTATAGTTAAATAATTGTCCATGGTCCCATGCTCTCACACACACATCACACGCAGCCCTCTCACACACACATCACACACAGCCCTCTCACACACAGCACTCACACACACAGCACTCTCACACCCATCACACACATCACCCTCACACCCATAACACACATCACTCACACCCACCACACACAGCACCCTTACACACAGCACAAACAGCACCATCACACACAGCACCCACACACACATCACACACAGCACCACTCAAACATGGCATCCATCACACCCACTGCACCCCTCACACATACACACTGCACCAAACACACACACAATACTTCTGAACATATTCATATTCTATATATAATATACACACTACAGCACCCCTCACACACATACTGCACTCCTAAACACATTACGTTCCAGACACACACTAGATCCCTTACCCAACTCTGGATCATATACACACACTAGATCCCTTTATACACTCTGAATCCGTATATACACACACTCACTAGATCTACATATTCTGGGTCCTTCAAATACACACTAGACTCCTGTATATACACACACTGCACCACCTACACACACACACTACATTCCTAAAATACACACTCTGGATCCCTTATGAACACACTAAATTCATTGTAAACAAACACATACTACACCCCTAAACACACACTCTCTACAACCCCAACAAACACTACATCACCTATATATACACACACTATAGCCTGTATGCACACACTTAGTACATCCCCTACACACACATTCTCTACAGCCCCTAGCCACATATGCATTACATTACAACAAAAACACAACATGACTAAAACCGACCTTATTACACAATACCACACCACAATCAGCTCACTCTACACACACGCAATCCCACAAGCAGGCTCCAAACACATGCACAATACTCTTTCCTGGCCCTTTTGTCTCCTGGTATCCATTTATAGAGACACCAGAGACAAGTTGCAAGGAACCACTGTCCAAGCATGTTATTAAATTTGGATACAAATGCAGAAAGAAAAGTCCTGCGCTCACTCCCATCACTGGGCAGCTGCAATGACACCGGTACACATCAGCCCCAATATATAGTAAAAACCAAAGAAAAACAAGTTACCTGCGCTCTCTCCTTAATCCCTATGTATTTTTAAACAAATGGAGGTTTTTTAGTTACCTCCAATGGCCATGAGAGGATGAGCCCACCTGCCAACGTCAAGGCAGACCCCCCTAGGTGGGTCCTAACTCTAACCATTCACCTTGCTTCCTTGAGCCTCTGGCAAAAATCTCTAATGAGACAGAAAGGGGTATTTTTTATATACACCCCTATACATTATTAACCCTTAATAGGGAGCACATGGGATGGGTGGCTGCATTGTAACAAGGCTTAGTAATACAAAAAATGGATACAAATGCTGAAAGAAAAGTCCTCTGCGCACTCCCATCACTGGGCGGCTGCAATGACTACAGTACACATCAGCCCCAATATATAGTAATCTTAGTAACGTTGATGAATTCTCTTCTTTTATTCATAGTTGATGCTGAGAGATCAGCGTACAGTTGTATGCTGGAATATGGTTCAGGTAAGGCTGATATGTTCCTCGTCGCTTTAAACAGCGCTTCTTTTGATTTATAATATCGAAAATGTGCTATTACATCGCGCGGTATCTCAGAGCCCACTCTTTGTGGTTTTGGTAAGCGATGTATACGATCCCTAAGCCAATCTGACTCAGCGAGTTCTGGAACCAATGACCTGCAGAGTGTCATAACAAATCCTGAAAATTGTTCTTTTGAGACGCTCTCCGGTACTCCACGAAAGCGGACATTCCTCTAAATCCGCCAATTTCCTCTATAACCCCTTAAGGACACATGACATGTGTGACATGTCATGATTCCCTTTTATTCCAGAAGTTTGGTCCTTAAGGGGTTAAGAGCTTACACTCATCGGTAAGAGAGGCTTCAGTCTCTGCCAATTTATTCTGAGCTTGGCAGATTTTATCCAAGCGGTTTTCTAAGCTGTTAGTTCTCTCACCCATCTCAGCCACCTCTTTCTTAATCTCTTTTATGGGGTTTTAAGGTACTTTTTGGGGTTTCATAAAATTGTATGTTTTTTCTTGCTTGGAGATAATTGAGTTAGATTAGTACAGTTCCTGATTCAATTATCTCCCAAGCACAGAGGAGGGATTCTATTGTTTGTGTATGGGAGTGTCTCACTGTATGACTCTGTTTTTATTGGTTTGTTCACTCTGTGTCTCTGTGCCCAACAAGGTCCACCTGGGTGTCACCCTTGTTGGGTAACTTGCATAAAAGGCCAGTGTTCCTCCATTAAAAGCTATTCCAGCTTACACTCCAAAACTGTGTGTCGCCCTGTTATTGGAGGGAAAGAAGATTTACTCCTGTGTCTGCTGTTCCAGCTTGCAGGGGATTCAACGGGGAAAGTCCTTGTAAGGACTAGAGCTAATTCACCATTCGGCTTCAGGAAGGAGCAGTTCTAGGGCCCCAGTCAAGCCACGGCGAATGTGGGCAGTAGTGCTGCGGTTTGTCTCCTGTTCCAGCTAGGAAGCTGTCTTTGGCGGAGATACCCAGCCAGGGTCCAGGGAGCTTCGCTTCAAGGAGATTCTGACTTCTCAAGTCTGTTGTGATTTGTATGAGGGGTGAAAGATGTATGTAGTCACAGTGTGCATTTCTGCCTTGCCATCTACATATTTAGGAGTTGGTAATACATGAATCTATGCTGTAAGTTGTAGCTGTGAATGATATTCCTTTTTATCTGTGAATAGCAGCATTCAGGACTGATCCAGGATATCAAGGGACTGGCCTAGCAATATCTTGTTTATGGTAGAGTGTGCGATATGTTTGTGGAGGGTCTGTCAGGGAGTTCAGGGGGGAAATCCTCCTTGTAACTAGGTGTTAGACGTACTGTGATGCAAGAAATAACACTTAAATGTGTCAGCCGTCAGAGTGATGTATCGATCGTGCATGGCTAGTGTGGTTATGTAGATTTCAGGAGCCGTATGATGGCCAGGGAAAAGGAGAGGGCCATATATAATACCCTCTATATGAACTGGTCTAATATGTAGCGGTGTAGGCAAATAATCAATAATTGCATGGGCTGTTTATGATGTAACGGTGGCCGACTAAAAGGTCGAAGCCAGGTAAATTTAAATGACCGACATTATACATTTAGTATGTGTCGCGATGTAGGTGGCTAGGTTAAAAAAGAAAAATAGAGACTGAAATGGGATTTCCAAAAGGTGCTCCCAAATATCAGGCCATATACCCTTAAATGATGCTGTTCCACTAGTATAAGGTGACAAATTGGCAGTATTGGAACATAAGGAAAACTTATAGAAAATAATTAATTTTTATTGATCCCTCTTGAGGAAAAAATTTGCAAATAATAATAATAAAAGTGTATATACAATAAAGTGAAAAGTGTATATATAAAAATGGTCTACTGTTCTATTAAATAGGCAATATATACATCACACCAGGTAGCTCCTTCTTTTAGCAACTGAGATTTTAGTATAAACTGTTGCTAGTAATTCATTTGCAACAGTGTCTCAGTGGCCAATACAACATTTGTGTGAATCTGAGGAAGTCAAGGTTAACCACTGAAGCAACATGACTTAAATAAAATGCCTCACACTAAGCAATAGTGGACAGTGTTAACACCTCCCTGTCTATAGAACAGCGTAAAGCCATTCTCTTTAAAATAGAGCCGAAGTTGGCCAACCTCGCCCTCACCGAGGCGGGCAAGGACGGCCTGTTGTTTGGGGACTCCTTTATAAAGGACCTGGGGCGCTTTGTGGAAGCTTTTACAGCCCTGGATAAAGCCCAATCCTCCATGAAGAGGGTATTTTAAACGGTGGATCTCTACCAGGGCCAGCAGAATCAGGGGTTGTCTGTCTGGCCGTTCCAACTACCACTCCCGTGGATCGAGACGAGGCTCCTACACCCAGCGAACGCCCTACAAGCAGGTGAGAAACCAGTCCCCCTTCTTCCCTTCTCGAGGAAGACCATGGCGATCCAGAGGCTTCAGAGGGAACTCTGGTTCCAGACACCCTTACGGTAAGCTTGCATCTACCCCATGTTTTTTCCAATATTTGTGTAGGGGGCAGACTCCGTAATTTTTTCCACACTTGGTTAGCCATCACCTCAGATGTTTGGGTTCTGACCACCGTTCAGGGCTTCCACATAGAATTGGTCAACACTCCCTGTCACATTCCTCCTCCTTGCCCTCCTTCACTCCCAGTGAATGACCGCATCTTGATAGACTTGGAATTGTCGGCCCTTCACAAAAAGGGGTGATAGAACTAGCCCCCATGTCCACTGCAGGGGTACTCGGCAACAGCTTCCTGGTGGAAAAGAAGGGCGGTCAGATGAGCCCAGGTATCAATCTCTGTTCCCTCAATGCCTTGGTGCGCTACCGCCATTTCAAGATGGAGGGCATCTACCCCTTCGCGGGGACTGGATGGAGAAATTAGATCTAAAGGACGCATACTTGATGGTCCCAGTGACCGAGACATCCAGGGACTTATTACGCTTCCTCTGGAAAGGCAACACCTGGCGCTTTACATGCCTTCCCTTTGGACTCTCGTCGGCTCCTTGGTGTTTCACAAAATTGATGTGCCCAGCCATGGCTTGGTTGTGCGGTCGAGGAGTTCGGCTTATTGTCTACTTGGACGACATCCTAATCATGGCACAGGATCGTTCAGTCCTCCTGAGGCATCTGCAATGGACGTTGGACCTCCTCTCCCACCTTTGTTTCCTCATCAACTGGGAGAAATCCTGCCTGTCTCCTTCGCAACGCATGGAGTTCCTCGGGTTCACCGTAGACTCCGAAGCGGAATCACTCAGCCTTCCTCTGTCCAAGATTCGGACCATCCGCAAGAAATGGCGCCACGCTATAGCGCGCCCCCAGTTACCGCTACGCCATCTGGCACGGATCATTGGACTACTGGCATCTTCAATCCAGACAGTGTTCCCAGCCCCTCTCCATTACCGTGTCCTCCAATGCCTGAAGATTGCACCTCCGCAACGGGGCATCCTATGCTTGGAATGGCAAGGCCATCTTCGGTTCCCAACCGGAGTTCACAGTGGATTTGGATGCAAGTCTCCATGGTTGGGGTGCCCACTGCAACAGTGTTACTACCGGGGGACGTTGGTCGGACTACAAATCCCGACTCCACATCAATGCTGTAGAACTCCTGGCTGTCTCCTTTGCTATCCGGAGCTTTGCGAATGGGACTGCCAGTGCATGCATCCGGCTGTGCATAGACAACATCTCAGCGGTCCGTCATGTCAATCACATGGACAGCACACAGTCGGAAATGCTGGTCCGCCTAGCGAAGGACTTTTGAGCTTATTGCTTGGCCAGGGATCTGCTTGTCCAGGCAGAATACCTCCCGGGACTCCACAACGTTCATGCGGACTAGCGTTCACAATATCTGTTGGACAGCAGCGATTAAATATTTGTCGTATGGGCGTTCTCTGCTATCTCGTCTCTCTGGGGTCCTTTTGCCATCGACCTCTTCGCATTCTGGCTCAATACCCAGTTACCACGGTTCTAAAGCTGGCGCCCAGATCCGGCCGCGGAGGCAGTGTACGCCTTCCTGCAAGACTGGACCGGCTCACTCCCTTATGCCTTTCCTCCATTTGCCATGATCCCTCGGGTCCTGCTCCAAGTTCACCGCCAACTGGCCGACCTGATTCTGCTGACCCCATTCTGGGGGGACTCAATCATGGTTCCCTCAGCTCCTGGAACTGGCAGTAGATGTGTCCAGACTGCTACCATCCTACCCGGACCTCCCTCTGGACTATGTTGTTATTACAAGCCGTTGTTACATGTTTATCGGGCTACATACCGCAACACTCTCCGACGCCCGACGGAGCAAACCACTACCCATTAGAGGCCTTTGGCCGCCACAGAGTAGGACACTCACACTTAAAGCTGCAGGGGAGTCGAGGGCTCCAGATGAGGTCCGGTTCGGGAGAGATTCGGGAATGAAGGCACTGAGAGCCGCTGAGATCCCGGGCTCCTCGGATAGGACCCGTGCAGAGACTCCCGGCGATATCAAACTGATGGCAAAGATCTTGGCCATGCGCCTACAGCCGCATATCCCCACACTGGTACACCCTGACCAGGTCGGGTTCGTAACAAACCGTGAGGCAAGAGACAACACCATTAGGACTTTTTATAAATGTGGGACTTTTTATAAATGTGTGTTTTTTGTGTTTGGAGATAATTGAGTTTGGTATAGTGCTTCACTCAATTATCTCACAGGCAGAGGGGAGGGATTGTATGTGTGTTATGGGAGTGTCATACAGTTAATTACTGTTCTTATTGGTTTATTCCCTTTGTGTCCCTGTGCCCAGCAAGGTCTACCTGGTGTCACCCTTGTTGGGAATCTTGCATAAAAGGCCAGTGTGCATCCATTAAAATTTAGTTCCTGCTTAACCTTCAACACATAGCTTGGTCTAGTGATTGGAGGGGAACTGCTATATTCAAATTGGGGATTGCTATACTCCTTATACTCCCCTGGGTTCTAATCACTAGCTCTTGTAAGAGCTGTTCCTGCTACGCTCTATGGGGCAGGAGAGATTTTTCCCACATGGTCCTGGATATCCGAGGTTGGTCCAGGGTGGGAGGAAGACAACGAGATCCCAGCTAAGCTACGGCGGTTGTGGAGTCTGCGGTGCTTGTGGTGTCCGGTGCGGTGCTTATAGTCCTCAGTGCCAGCTAGGAAGCATCGCTTGGCAGAGGTGCCCAGTTGGGGTGCCAGGTGATCCGTCACAACGGTTGATTGACATTATTCTCGAGTATCTTCTTAGCCCCCTCTGGGGTGCCATCTCTAATAGGGATAAAATGTGTTATCTTTCCATGTCTCTGGTGAATCGCACTTCAAGTTCATAATTGTTATCTATCGCCCACCCCACCCCTCCCCTGCAGCACCCCCCCCCACCCCACCCCTCCGGTTCACTTTGTCTCTTCCTTAACCATTTATCTGCTTGACTTCCCTACTTCCTTTCTAGTAATATCCCTTCCCTAATTCAGTGTCATCTTTTTCAAAGACACCTTCTCCCCTCATCCTGTCTTGGTTGGAGTCCCCTTCTGTTCTCTCTTTATACTGCCTCTCTCTCTCTCTCTGCAAACTCATTATTGCCTTTGGATTCTGCTACCATCTGTATACCAATGACACCCAAATATATCTCTCCTCCCCTGATCTCTCTCCTGCTATCCTATAACCTGTTACCACTTGCCTTTCATCACTCGCTGCTCAAATGTCCTCCTACTTTCTCCAACTCAATCTCTCTAAAACAGAGCTTCTTATTTTTCCTCCTTATTCGCTGATCCTCCTCATTCGCTTTCCCTGCAAATGAGGAGGATCAGTCCATCCTTGCAAGCTCATATTTATCTTGGTGTTATCTTTGATCCTGGCCTCACCTTTGCACCTCATACCCAGTATGCTGCTAAAACCTGTCGATTCCACCTACAAAACATTGCCCGCACCCGCCCCTTTTCTGACACAAGATACTGCCAAGGAGCTTGTTCATGCTCCAGTAATTTCCCACATGTATTACTGTAATTCTTACTGTTTGGTCCCTCCCAGAAGCCGAACTGCCCCACTACAATATGTAATGATTGCTGCCGCCAGGTTGATCTTTCTCACCTGCTGCTTCTCCAATACCTTGCCCCTCTGTCAATCCATACACTGGCTTTCTGTATCCTATAGCTGTCCATTCAAAATACTAACCCTTACCTATAAGGCCCTTAACAACTCTACCCTGGTTACATTTCCTCACTGATTAGTAGATATGCCCCTTACTGGTCTCTCCACTCTTAAGGTGACCGCTTCCTGTTCGCTGCTCGCACCCTTATTGCTAGCTCGTACTTGCAGGACTTCTCACGGGTGGCTCCTTTCCTTTGGAAAAGCCTGCCTACCCACTCAGACTCTCCTGTAGTCTTAAATTGTTTAAGAATTCCCTCAAAACACATCTGTTCAGAAATGCTTATGGCTTACCAGAGTAATTCCTAAGTCAGATATCTGTCTCTTGCTTTCTCCTACACTCCACTCTCATCTCCAGTTTTGCATCTCTCCTACCTTGTTTGGTTGTCCCCCTTGCTACCTTGCTGTGTTTGGGCAGGGAACTCATGAGCCTATTGCTTCTGTATCATTTTGTAAATGTCTAATTTATTGTTAAATTTCCACCTTTCATAATAATGGGGGCTATTATACAGAATATTAACTCTAGCATATTTATGAGAACTACAGCATTGTTAATCTAACAACTAAAAACTCGTACTCATACAAACACAATGTCATGAGTTGAATGTATTTCAATTAGAGTTTTGCAACTCAATCAGAGGGTTGACCGGTGTAATCGTAAGGTTAACCTCACTGTCAAATAATTATTTTTTTCCTATTAAATTGAACCCTGAAGGTTTTCTACAACAAGGCAAGGAATTAGGTTTTAATGGGGGAGCTGCCACTTCACAGGATTTTTAGTAGTATGTTTACTTAGCCTCTTTATTGAGCAAATATGTGTTTCTAAAGGTCTGAAAAATAGAATTAAATAAAGAACTCAACAGTGCTGTATTTACCTCTTTCCATCTGGCTCTGTCAGTCTTCATTAAATGTTCTTTTCTGCATTTGAACATAATGAAAGAGAAGAAAGTGATTCTTTTTTATTCCTCATTTACATTGTGTGCCCTGGCTGTGCCTAGACTAACGAGAACTGGGCTGATTTTCAATGTTTCATTCACTCAGTGTGATTTTTAGAGAAGCGACTATTTGCTTTTAAAGTATTATAAGAGGGTAATCTGAAAAGTGGTCTATAGAAAATACCTCATTATAGATTAATCAGTGAAAGTGAATATATTCATGCCTGTTTAAAATTGTGATACAAATATGAAATATGTATTTAATATGTCTGTATTTTTTTTTTTTCATTGCAGTTTCTATCTCAGATAATGGTGTTCCTGGTGAATATAGTGAGCTCTATTTTCTGTGGACATTTAGGCAAAATAGAGCTTGATTCTGTACTACTTGCTATTGCTGTATGTATTAAGTATATATTTATTATCCTTAACAATTACTTTTTAAACTTTCCCATTCACACAGTATGTTATGAAATAATGAAAAAATGTGCACAAACCTATTATTTTATTATGGAATGTTAATATTGCTTATTTTTAAACTTGTTACACTCCAAGAAAGGGATTGATTTACTAGTTAGCAGAAGAACACACAAAGCCAGGAAAATGAATGAACACGTTAGAGGAAAACCTCTCGGCTATTTACAAGCATTATCTGCTCGATAAATACCAAATGTAACTTACCATTTCTGGTGTCTGGCTTTTCCAACTGTAAAGGCTGCATAATGATGGAAAAAACACATGGTAGAGGTAATAATTTACAAATGCAAAGATAAGACATCTCTTGCCCAATGCTAGGAACACCTATAATTTGTACATTGTCAGATTCTCACATGGTGCATTCCCAGAGAACTAGTATGTATAAATAATTCCCAGATATGGCTATTTGCCACCATAAATACATGTATAGTATCCTTGACATCCCAGTATTTTCCTTTTGAGAGTCAAGTAAATCTAACCCCCAAACAAATGGATCATTGAAAAAAAAAAAAGTAACTTGGTGTCAAATGCTAACTGTGTGCTCAGAGAATGTCACTCCCTTTTCCACTACATCATGTGGAAGGAAAGCGTAACTTGGGAAGGGATAAAGTATGTGATTTGAAGAAATTCTCCACATTTGAAATGAAATCTTGTTTATTTTAGCTTTAATTTTGCTAAACAGGTGTCAGTTTGTCAGTTTGCTACAGAGTTACTGACTAACCTTGCGTTGTATCCATAACCTGCACTGTATGCAAGGGCTCAAAATTTGCAATCGCAATCAGATGCTGATGAGTGAAAATTCCGCCCTGAATAGTAGAAATGCACCCCTGGAGGGTATACTATGGCTTGCAGGGGCAAGTAGCTTTTAAGGCCTGGCCAGTAGCTGGGGAGTACAAATTGTAAGCCCTGATGCATGCAATCATCTATCTGTAACATTGGGTTTTAGGTATTTTCTACCATGTTATTGGATCAGAAACAAAAAAACATTGCAAACAATTTAAATGATTATACCATTTTTTTCAAACTGAATTTTAATTGAAAATGTGTTAATAGGTTTTAGTGCTGTGTAAATGTCAATAACTTATATTTTTCAGGTTATAAACGTTAGTGGAATTTCTGTTGGAGTAGGCTTGGCCTCTGCATGTGATACTCTCATATCACAGGTACAGTTAAACAATGTAGATGGCATATGTCTAAATGTAGGAATGTATTTATACTATGAGTCTGTGTGTTAATGTAGGTGTGTGTTTGCGATACGTCAGTGAGTGTGTGAATGCAGAGAATTTGTGCAGAAGGTAAGCATGTGAGAATGGATCTTGGCTATAGTGTGTGCAATATGTGGGCAAAACTAGGTAATTGAAGTGTTTGTGATTCTGAACACATTTGTTTTTTCTTTCAATCTTCCACTTCTTCGACCCATGTATACAGGGCCGGCATTAGGCCTTTAGGTGCCTTGTGCGAAAAATCTTCACAGCGCCCCCCCTCCCGTCATCCATGTATGATGTAATGTTTGTGTTGTCTGTGTATGTGATAGTAGGTGTGATGACTGTGTGTGATATGTATGCTGTGTGTGATATTTGTAATGGGTGTATTAACAGTGTGTGATATGCGTGTATTGGTTGTATGTGATATTTGTGCTGGGTTTATTGGCTGTGTGTGATGGTTATTTAATTCAGATAAAAACATGCATTTAGGCCTGTGTGTGAATGCAGGTGTATATTTTTGCAGAGTTATGTGCACACAGTCAGATGCAAACAGTTATACATATACACTGTCAAATCCACCACATGCACACAGTCGCAGGCAGATAGTCACATACACAGGATCAGGCAGAAACACACCGGTTCAGGCAGTAGCACACATGGTAGATAAACACACTCACACACAATTACAGGCAGACAGCCACACACACACACACACAGGCAGCCACAAATACAGTTTTACACACACACAGCCACACATACAGTCTTACACACACATACTTACATGCAGACAGCCACACACACACACAGGCAGACAGCCACACACACACACACACACACACATTCACACACATCCACACAGGCAGACAGCCACACACACACACAGTCAGATGGCCATACACACACAAGAAGACATCCACACACACAGAGGCAGGCAGTCACACACACACAGGCAGACAGCCAAACAAGCACACACAGGCAGACAGTCTCACACACACACACACACACACTCACAGGCAGAAAGTCATACACACACAGGCAGACAGTCACACAGGCTGTCATGCGCACACACACAGACACACACACACACGCAGGCAGTCATAAACACACACACACAAACACACAGGCAGTCATACACACACACACACACACAGGCAGACAGTCATACACACAGACACACACACACACACACACACACACACAGGCAGTCATACACACACACACACACACACAGGCAGACAGTCATACACACACACACACACAGAAAGTCATACACACAGACACACACAGGCAGTCATACACACACAGGCAGACAGTCATACACACAGACACACACACACAGGCAGACAGTCATACACACAGACACACACACAGGCAGTCATACACACACACACACACACACACAGGCAGACAGTCATACACACACACACACACACAGGCAGAAAGTCATACACACAGACACACACAGGCAGTCATACACACACAGGCAGACAGTCATACACACAGACACACACACACACACACACACACAGGCAGTCATACACACACACACATACACACACACAGGCAGACAGTCACACACACACAGGCAGACAGTCACACTCACACTGACAATCACACAGTTACCTGTGAAGTTTATTGTGGAGGCAGTGCAGCTCCTGGAGACTATTTGGTGGGGAAGCAGGGATTCCTTCCTGCTTCCCCTGCAGCAGTTATCCGGCGCTTTTAGCTCCGCCCCTGCCACACTTGATGCTCCATTCCCGTTGCACAGGAAGCTCCGCCCCTGCCACACGGTAAGCTCCGCCCCGCCGCAATTTAAAAAAAAAATTCCAGCCGGTCATTTGTGAGCTGTGTCGGCCACATGGCGCCCCCTTCTCCATGGCACCCTCTGCGACCGCACAGCTCGCACACCCCTAAGGCCAGCCCTGCATGTATATCTCTTAATCTCCCCCACTTGTATTCTTAATCACCTTCTATATCTATTGAGCACCCTTACTTGTGTTGCCCTATCACCACTTACTTTAATTCCAACTCATGTCTTTAGTGATGTCCCGAACGGTTCGCTGGCGAATAGTTTCTTGCGAACATAGCTTGTTCGCATTCGCCACGGACGGCGAACATATGCGATGTTCGGTCCGCCCCTATTCGTCATCATTGAGTAAACTTTGACCCTGTATCTCACAGTCAGCAGACACATTCCAGCCAATCAGCAGCAGACTCTCCCTCCCAGACCCGCCCACCTCCTAGACAGCATACAATTTAAATTAATTCTGAAGCTGCATTCTTTTTTTTTTTTTTTTTACATTTTTTTTTTGGTTGTTTGTGTTTATTATACATTATCCTCCATAGCCAGTAACCTGTGTTTATTATACATTATCCCTCCCATAGCCAGTAACCTGTGTTTATTCTACATTATCCCTCCCATAGCCAGTAACCTGTGTTTATTATACATTATCCTCCCATAGCCAGTAACCTGTGTTTATTATACATTATCCCTCCCATAGCCAGTAACCTGTGTTTATTATACATTATCCCTCCCATAGCCAGTAACCTGCGTTTATTATACATTATCCCCCCCATAGCCAGTAACCTGTGCTTATTATACATTATCCTCCCATAGCCAGTAACCTGTGTTTATTATACATTATCCCTCTCATAGCCAGTAACCTGTGTTTATTATACATTACCCCCCATAGCCAGTAACCTGTGTTTATTATACAGTATCCTCCCATAGCCAGTAATCTGTGTTTATTATACATTATCCCCTCATAGCCAGTAACCTGTGCTTATTATACATTATCCCTCCCATAGCCAGTAACCTGTGCATAGGCGTGCGCATGGGGTGTGCCGGGTGTGCCTGGGCACACCCTAATCCCCGCGGCACGCCTATGTATTGAGACCGGCAGGGGAGATCTCAGGATCTGCGGGGCTAGAGTTCACTCTCCACTGGACCACCAGGGATGGATGGCAGGTAAGAAGGGAGGGGAGATAACTGATCTGCCCCCACCTCCACTGGACCACCAGGGAAGGCAGCAAGGAAGGATCCCCCCTTCCTACATAAAGTAAGAAGGGAGGGGGGGATATTAAGTAATGTACCCCCACCTCCACCCCCCACAATCACCCACACACATACACAGCACACACACACATACACAGCACCCACAGACATACACAGCACCCACAGACATGCACAGCAGCCACACACATACACAGCACCCACAGACATACACAGCACCCACAGACATACACAGCACCCACAGACATACACAGCACCCACAGACATACACAGCACCCACAGACATACACAGCACCCACACACATACACAGCACTCACACACATACACAGCACCCACACACATACAGCACCTACACACATACAGCACCTACACACATACACAGCACCCACACACATACACAGCACCCACACACATACAGCACCTACACACATACACAGCACCCACACACATACACAGCACCAACACACATTCAGCACCCACAGACATACACAGCACCCACACACATACACAGCACCCACACACATACACAGCACCCACACACATACAGCACCTACACACATACAGCACCTACACACATACACAGCACCCACACACATACACATCACCCACACACATACACAGCACCCACACACATACAGCACCCACACACATACACAGCACCAACACACATTCAGCACCCACAGACATACACAGCACCTACACACATACACAGCACCCACACACATACACAGCACCTACACACATACAGCACCCACACACATACACAGCACCAACACACATTCAGCACCCACAGACATACACAGCACCTACACACATACAGCACCCACAGACATACACAGCACCTACACACATACAGCACCCACACACATACAGCACACACATACAGCACCCACAGACATACACAGCACATACACACATACAGCACCCACAGACAAACACAGCACCCACACACATACACATCACCCACACACATACACAGCACCAACACACATACAGCACGCACACACACATACAGCACCCACACACACAGCACCCTCACACACATTACACACATTACACAAATAGCACCCTCACACTCACACAGCACACTAACAGTACCCTCACAAAAACAAACAGGACCCTAAAAAAAACACACACACACACAGCACACTACCAGTACCCTCACACACAAACAGCACCCTCACACACAGTACATTTACAGCACCCTCACAAGTGCACACACACACACACACACACACAAACAGCACCCTGACACACAGTACATTCACAGCACCCTCACAAGCACGCACACACAAACACCCTCACCCACATAGTACACTACCAGCACCCTCACACACACATCACACTAACAGCACCCTCACACAGCACACACACAGCTTTGTGTGTGTGTATATATGTGTATATATACAGGGAGTGCAGAATTATTAGGCAAGTTGTATTTTTGAGGATTAATTTTATTATTGAACAACAACCATGTTCTCAATGAACCCAAAAAACTCATTAATATCAAAGCTGAATATTTTTTAAAGTAGTTTTTAGTTTGATTTTAGTTATAGCTATTTTAGGGGGATATCTGTGTGTGCAGGTGACTATTACTGTGCATAATTATTAGGCAACTTAACAAAAAACAAATATATACCCATTTCAATTATTTATTTTTACCAGTGAAACCAATATAACATCTCAGTATTCACAAATATACATTTCTGACATTCAAAAACAAAACAAAAACAAATCAGTGACCAATATAGCCACCTTTCTTTGCAAGGACACTCAAAAGCCTGCCATCCATGGATTCTGTCAGTGTTTTGATCTGTTCACCATCAACATTGCGTGCAGAAGCAACCACAGCCTCCCAGACACTGTTCAGAGAGGTGTACTGTTTTCCCTCCTTGTAAATCTCACATTTGATGATGGACCACAGGTTCTCAATGGGGTTCAGATCAGGTGAACAAGGAGGCCATGTCATTAGATTTTCTTCTTTTATACCCTTTCTTGCCAGCCACGCTGTGGAGTACTTGGACGCGTGTGATGGAGCATTGTCCTGCATGAAAATCATGTTTTTCTTGAAGGATGCAGACTTCTTCCTGTACCACTGCTTGAAGAAGGTGTCTTCCAGAAACTGGGAGTTGAGCTTGACTCCATCCTCAACCCGAAAAGGCCCCACAAGCTCATCTTTGATGATACCAGCCCAAACCAGTACTCCACCTCCACCTTGCTGGCGTCTGAGTCGGACTGGAGCTCTCTGCCCTTTACCAATCCATCCATCTGGCCCATCAAGACTCACTCTCATTTCATCAGTCCATAAAACCTTAGAAAAATCAGTCTTGAGATATTTCTTGGCCCAGTCTTGACGTTTCAGCTTGTGTGTCTTGTTCAGTGGTGGTCATCTTTCAGCCTTTCTTACCTTGGCCATGTCTCTGTGTATTGCACACCTTGTGCTTTTGGGCACTCCAGTGATGTTGCAGCTCTGAAATATGGCCAAACTGGTGGCAAGTGGCATCTTGGCAGCTGCACGCTTGACTTTTCTCAGTTCATTTTGCGCCTTGGTTTCTCCACACGCTTCTTGCGACCCTGTTGACTATTTTGAATGAAACGCTTGATTGTTTGATGATCACGCTTCAGAAGCTTTGCAATTTTAAGAGTGCTGCATCCCTCTGCAAGATATCTCACTATTTTTAACTTTTCTGAGCCTGTCAAGTCCTTCTTTTGACCCATTTTGCCAAAGGAAAGGAGATTGCCTAATAATTATGCACACCTGATATAGGGTGTTGATGTCATTAGACCACACACCTTCTCATTACAGAGATGCACATCACCTAATATGCTTAATTGGTAGTAGGCTTTCGAGCCTATACAGCTTGGAGTAAGACAACATGCATAAAGAGGATGATGTGGTCAAAATACTCATTTGCCTAATAATTCTGCACGCAGTGTATATATATACATATATACATATACATACATATACATACATATATATAAATATATATATATATATATATACGCCGCGTGTGCTTGTGCTTTAGGGTGCACACCCTAATGCAATAGGCTGCGCACGCCTATGAACCTGTGTTTATTATACATTATCCCTCCCATAGCCAGTAACCTGTGTTTATTATACATTATCCTCCCCCCTGGCCCCTACCCCTCAGCGGCGGGTGGGGGCCCTAAATTGAAATAAGAGGGGGGGGACCTAAAAACCCTGAGCGGCGGGTGGGGGCCCTAAAAACAATCCCCCCAGGTGACTAGGGGTCCCCAAACCCCTAGTCACCCACCCCCCCAATGAAAATTATCCCCCTACCTGCCCCCCTCACCCTAAAAACTAATGAGGGTGGGACCTTTAACTGAGTACCTGTAAAAAAAAAAAAAAAAAAAACTTACCATCAATGTACAAAGGGAGAGAAGTCTGTCCTAAAGATAAAACACAATATGGTGGTATTGGTATCGAAAAGGCACTCCTGATTATGGCACAAAGGTATAGTGTGCTATAGAGGTAAAAGTTAAAAATTGATACTTTAATATATTGGGAAAACACGTTCCTATCGTAAACTGTCACCAATTCATAGTAATTCAGTAATTCATTACTGACATAAGAAAAATGGAGGCGTATATATAGGGGGATGAGAGAGGGAAAAAAAACAGAGGAGGGAAAGAAACAACATAAAAATATATAAACTGAGTTTGTTCAATAATGTGAACAAATATGTCGTTATTCAGTTATTCAGTACAAGAAAGTATATGTGTCAAATGAACAGCTGTTCAAGCTGTTCAAGACAATACTAGATTATTCATATCTGTAGGTCGAGAGGTCTCTAGTGTTTATAGAGCTAGACGTGTATGCCAGTTTGAGCGGGCTCAAAAATGCCATGGCAGAAGACTGCAGGATCCAGCTAAAATGGCGGCACGGACGCGACCTAAGGCCAAGCACCCATGCATCGCACCAAAGCACACAGGGGACTTTCTAAACTTGATATGCTCCTACCTATGGGCAAAGTTCAAAGCCAGAAGGCAACCTCATCGGATGGCAATGAGAGAGATGGTGGCGTGGATCCGCCCGGCCACGCGACGCACCCTGCAATGGCATCCCCCTCGCAAGCACAGAGCGACATCCAAAATCAAGCGGCACCAAAGCTTACGTAAGAGGCGGGAAACAAAGCCGGATCCCTCGATTGCCACAATTCATCGTCCCGGGCCCCGAGACAAGCTTGGATCTACACCTCGCACAGCGGTCCCAGAAACAGAGGACTGGCACAGCACAAGCCTGCACGCTACCATCCACAAAGCCCACGACAACGCAAACCAAAAAGCAGCGAGACAACACCCAGGGAGACGAAACCAGCGGAGAGCCCCTTCACGACCCACTGGGGAAAAGCGTGGACCCCCGTGTGTGCTCGGGACCCAGAAGAACTGCCCGACAGAGCGCCGGCGCTTCCCAGTGTCAGGGGTCGGCTGAACTTTAACCGAACTTACCCGTTCGTGCCAGAGTTTTGCAAACAGATATGTACTTTTACCTATGGTCTACCCTGATTCATAACATGCTCAGAAGCCCTTGCTAGAAATTTTTAATTTGATTTTTCTGTCCCTCTGCAGAATGTTTATCTATGTTTGTCCATGTATAACTGATCAGGCAAGCAACAACACTGCAAAATGTATCTTGCTAGTTAAAAATCTATACCAGCATAAGTACCAATCGATGGGAGCTAGGCCTGTTTAAATAGCCTCCATACTGGCCTATTTAACTACTTATAACAATCTCACTGAAGCCGAACGACTTCTTAACTACAAAGCTTAGCATACTTAATACTCACTACGAGTGTCCTATTCATTACCTTACTAGTAGCATTTACTCTGCTATAACCACGCCAGATGAACAGCTAGTAAATGCTTGTGAATCTTAAAAGGTCTCTAGGACCCACTGTTTAGCAATGTCTGACAATCCTGATGCATAACGTAACCTATTTTTACCTTGTTTCAAGCGTTGAACATTCCTATAAGCTACAGCACATGCAGTTGACCCCTCATGTTAATATATTAAAAATGTGCAAAGTACCTAAATACCCCAATGTTATTAATGTCATTAAAACGTGTGTGGAATGCCGTCGGGGTACCACACACTCACTGTTATACCTTCATGCACTACAAAAATAAAGAATTTAAAAAAAAATTTAAAAAAAATGCCATGGCAAATTACGGGGTAGTAACTGGGAGGCGGTCAGTACAGAATGTTAGCTGACTAAATCATAAGTATGGTGCTGAACCTTCCGATTGATGCGACCAGTGATCTATAGAGGTAATAATGGACGTGGTTAACTGATGATAGCCTACTCCTTTTCCATATATAGGGGGCTGCTCAGTTAATATGTGTCAAAGCAAGAGTTCAAAGAGAATAATGAAGCAAATAAAGAGACAAATTTATCTATGTACATATTCTAGGTAATCTGTATACAAATTAACCACTATCTTGCTCCTGGATATTCTACCGTAATGAGACAGATAGCGGAATAAATACTAAGGTTGGTTCGTATACAAGATGACCTCTATGGTATTATGCCGTACTTAGATAAGTAAAGCGGAATGCCTACTGAGAATAGTCGGTATATAGCCTGTCCACCGGATCGCTTCTAGACATGCTGCTTGGCAATGTAAAGTTAGTAAAACAAGTCATGAAATAGGTACTTAGAGTGATCAGACTTTTATCCACTTACTTCCTCCGAGATATTTAGTTTAGAGCGAAGTGGATGTTAAGACTGATGGGTGTGCAGTGTCACTACTGACTTGCTACTGAAAATCTTGCCGAGCAGTATATAGCGCTATCTCGTCTGAATGGATAGCTCAGTGATTATCGTCAGCTTTTCTACTTTAAATAGCTAGAGACTTTAGAGAAAGGAAAGTGCCTTCGAGGGCACTAGTAATAGTAAAAGAAGAATAATGCATGAAATAAGCCGTGGCAAAAGTAGCTAGGAGGTTAGAAATGAAGACCATCGGTCGGTCAGTTATTCCACACTGCTTGTCGCTGAACTGAATGCCCCAATACCTTGGTCGGTAACTCAGATAAGTATAATTGCTGAAGTTTTCAAAGGGGGCAATCCTGTATTCAGTGTTTCTGGAAAGTGTGCAGAATAATGTCGGAGAACCCGGCGCGCATTTCGCCCTGTTTAGGGGCTCGTCAGGGGGAAATGACTCCCTCCAGTGGTGGAGTTTATAAATCCCGCCCTTGCAGCTGATTGGTCCGATTTCGGCTACCTGGGAATGGTAATCTACGGTGGCTCAGTGGGATCAAAAATGTAATGAACACACAGTAGTTTAGATTGTAAAGTGTATATGCCAGAATTCTTGTATATCTATGGTCCTAATACCTATCCCTGAAATGTTAAAAACTATTTCGGGATGGTGTAATAAAGGAGGTCCTATGTTATACTTTGAGGTGATTGAGTGTGTAGGAAATGTATATAAATACCTACTCAGTTGATAAGACACCTCTTCTTAAAGGCATAGAGTTGAATTCATAGATGTTGTACCCATATATGAGATAAAACAATTAGATTAGATTATAGGAGAAGATCTTTTGATACAGATGTAATTCAAAGATCAATGATGGTTTACTTCCAGTCATTACTGAGATCAATAACAGTAAATCTCACCAATTGCTCATCACAATTTGATGTATAAGGACATGCAGTATATACGAGCACCATTTTGAGTGCAAGGATAATTTTGTAACGAGAGACCAGTGGAGGGAGAGTAGTTATAGTGCTGCTCAATAACCTCTAATTACTGGTGGATAAATGGTGTATAGTTAAAATCTTCGTTTAGACCGTGAGGGGCTAGAGTCTTGAAGGTGAAAATCCAGTGGGATTCTTTTTGTAGTAGAATTTTGTTAAAATCACCTTTCCTTGGGTTAGGCATTAGTTTCAATGGCCTGAAATCGTAAATTATCAACAATGCCATTGTGAAAATTAAGAACGTGTCGTGCTACTGTGGTTGGAGTAACGGTATTCTTGATGGAATTAATGTGCTGCAGAATCCTTCGTCTAAACTGTTGGAAGGTCTTGCCGATATACTGGATTCCACAGCTACAAGTAATAAGATAAATGAGACGAGTGGTGCCACAATTTATCAAAGCGTTGGTAACAATGCTGATCCGCGTTTGGGTGGAAACCGCCGACTTAGTAGGTGAGATATACTGGCAGGCTTTACAATGGCCGCATTTAAAGGTTCCTTTTAGATCAGAGAGCCAGTTTGATGGTGCTGAATGGGAGGAGAGGTGGCTGTGGACCAGTTGATCCTGTAAGTTGGAAGGTCTCCGTGCTGTTAGAGATGGGTGGCTGGGTAATATTTTTTGCAGGATGGGGTCATGTTGGAGGATAGGCCAATTCCTTTTGAAGATGTTAGTCATATGTTCCCAGCCTTGGTCGAAGGTGGCAATGCAGCGGGGAGTCTTGGAATCTTGTACAGGTCTAGTGAAATGAAGGCTGGAGTGTCTATCCGTGCCACTTGCTCGTTGAAATGCCTGTTTTAGAACCCGATTTGGGTATTGTAGTTCTTTGAAACGGGATTTGAGAAGTCTGCATTCTTCATAAAAGGTCTCATCTTTGGAGCAATTCCGTCTTGCCCTTAGATACTGACCATAAGGGATAGAGGATTTAAGCCGATAGGGGTGGTGACTGGTCCAATGTAGGAGAATGTTTGTAGAAGTTTCCTTTCTAAAGAGTTCGGTCTGAATGGTTCCGTCTTCTTCCAAAAGGATCTTGAGGTCCAGGAACACTAGTTGGTGCTCGTCAATCACATGCGTCAATCTAAGATTGATATCGTTGACGTTTAACATCTTGACGAAATCTTCGAACATGGTCATAGAGCCTGTCCAAAAGAGCAACATTTCATCTATATACCTGTGCCAGGTTAAGATGAATTCATGAAACCGGCTGAACCTTGTGGTGGTGACGACATGTTGCTCCCACCATCCCAAGAATAGATTGGCATATGTGGGTGCACACGCTGTCCCCATAGCTGTGCCGGAGATCTGAAGGTAGTAAGAGCCATTGAACAAAAAATAATTGTGCGTCAAAACAAACTCTAATGAAGCCAAGATTAAATCCTTTTGAGAGTCGTTATATGAGGTGTTGTTTAGAAAGAACCTGCAGGCCCTCAGTCCCATCTGGTGGGGTATGTTAGTGTATAGAGAGACCACATCTAAACTGGCCAGTTGTGTGTAAGGGGGGACAGTCATGTTCTGCAACATAAGTAGAGTCGACTTTGTGTCCTGAAGATAGGACGGTAGTTTCAGTACTAGGGGATGCAGGATTCTTTCAATAAATTTAATTAGGTCAGGTTGTTTTTGCAATTCTTTTAAAGCTCTACGTTCAGAGAAACTTAAATTACTTTTTCCGCGATACTGATTCCCATTTGTCTCAAATTCATTGAGTGACATCTGTAAAAATAAGTCCACATGGGGGGTGTCTGAGAAATTGGGGGTAAAATAGCTTGGTGGCTTAAAGTCTGTCAGGGGTCTCATAGGATTGTTTTCTTGCAGAAGACTGTCTAATGTTTTGGACAGTTCATAATCCCGGGTAGTTAAACCTAGTTCATTTGCTGCTGCTTGATCTTTTTTGGCATGCATGATATTGAGAGCTAATTTTCTCCCAAAGAGGTTGAGATCCTTGGCCCAGTTAAACTTATTACAGATGGGTGTCGGTACGAAAGATAATCCCTTGTTCAGCAAACTTCTATGGTGTGCTGAGAGTTGAAAATCGGAGAGATTGATTATTTTCATAGTTGTTACTGTCTTTGGGTCCGATTTTGGGACTTGTATGACCATCGGTCCCTGTCTCTCAGACGACCTCGCAGTTGGTGTGGCTGTACCTGGTCTAAAAAAGGATTTGAGATAGGGACACTGGGTTCAGGGTTATTAGTGTCCCCTGTAATGGGAATGTCAAGAAATGAGACAGTTTTGTCTAAGTTCCTAAGAATGCTCTTATTGGAGTTTGGTTGCGAGCTTGTGTCTCTTGGACGTGACCTGTTCCGTGGATATGGAGGTTTCCGTCTATTTGGTGGTTGTTGGTCCTGGTCTGACCAGTCCGTTTCGCCGGATGATGATCCCCTATAGTTATTTTTGCGTCTAGTGTTGGTTTGCCTGAAAATGTTTCCGTTTTTAAAAATCTTTATAATCTCTTTGGAATTTATTGTGTTTTTTCGTTTTTAAATGCTGTTTGTAAGTGATAATATTTTGTTGTAATTTAATTTCCATAGACGGGTATAGGTCATCCGTCTTGTGGTTTTTAATCTGGGTAATCTCACCCTTCAGTTTGAGGTTACACGCTTCAAAATTACCAGTTTCCAGCTTGACCAAAAAATCCACCAGTTTAAAAGAGCAACCCAGCAAGATAGAATTCCATTCGCTGAGTTGTTCATCGGTTTGAATTTTATCTGGCAATAAGATCTCAGGACGTAAACCTCTTGGCACTAGTTTCTGTTCTAGGTACTGTTTGGCCACGCTAACAAGCTTTTCTTCATAACTGAATGGTGGTTGTTCCCCCTTCCACTCATCTTTCTTCGTTTTCTATCATCCCTAATTTTATCTTCACTAATGACTGACCTCCTTGATAAATTAGGTGACCCTAACTTAGGCCAAGAGGAAATCACGAACGTTTTCTCTACTAACCCTCTATCTCCACATGGAATTAGCAAGGATAACATTAACTCCGCATTTTTTGAAATTCAAAAAACATACCAAGAACAAATAAAAAGTTTTTGGGAACTAACAAGCCTCAAACAGTACCTAGAACAGAAACTAGTGATCTTACTACAGGATGCTCTTAATCAACAGATCATCAACCAGGACGAACTTAAATTTCTATGTCCAAATAGAACCCCCACCATCGCGACATTTTACTGTCTACCGAAAGTACATAAGGGTATTCGACCTCCCCCTGGCAGACCCATCGTCTCCGGAAACAAATGCCTGACCGAATCCTTGAGTAAATTTATTGAAAGAATCCTGCATCCCCTAGTACTGAAACTACCGTCCTATCTTCAGGACACAAATTCGACTCTACTTATGTTGCAGAACATGACTGTCCCCCCTTACACACAACTGGCCAGTTTAGATGAGGTCTCTCTATACACTAAATACCCCACCAGATGGGACTGAGGGCCTGCAGGTTCTTTCTAAACAACACCTCAAATAACGACTCTCAAAAGGATTTCATCTTGGCTTCATTAGAGTTTGTTTTGACGCACAATTATTTTTTGTTCAATGGCTCTTACTACCTTCAGATCTCCGGCACAGCTATGGGGACAGCGTGTGCACCCACATATGCCAATCTATTCTTGGGATGGTGGGAGCAACATGTCGTCACCACCACAAGGTTCAGCCGGTTTCATGAATTCATCTTAACCTGGCACAGGTATATAGATGACATGTTGCTCTTTTGGACAGGCTCTGTGACCATGTTCGAAGATTTCGTCAAGATGTTAAACGTCAACGATATCAATCTTAGATTGACGCATGTGATTGACGAGCACCAACTAGTGTTCCTGGACCTCAAGATCCTTTTGGAAGAAGACGGAACCATTCAGACCGAACTCTTTAGAAAGGAAACTTCTACAAACAGTCTCCTACATTGGACCAGTCACCACCCCTATCGGCTTAAATCCTCTATCCCTTATGGTCAGTGTCTAAGGGCAAGACGGAATTGCTCCAAAGATGAGACCTTTTATGAAGAATGCCGACATCTCAAATCCCGTTTCAAAGAACTACAATACCCAAATCGGGTTCTAAAACAGGCATTTCAACGAGCAAGTGGCACGGATAGACACTCCAGCCTTCATTTCACTAGACCTGTACAAGGTTCCAAGACTCCCCGCTGCATTGCCACCTTCGACCAAGGCTGGGAACATATGACTAACATCTTCAAAAGGAATTGGCCTATCCTCCAACATGACCCCATCCTGCAAAAAATATTACCCAGCCACCCATCTCTAACAGCACGGAGACCTTCCAACTTACAGGATCAACTGGTCCACAGCCACCTCTCCTCCCCTTCAGCACCATCAAACTGGCTCTCTGATCTAAAAGGAACCTTTAAATGCGGCCATTGTAAAGCCTGCCAGTATATCTCACCTACTAAGTCGGCGGTTTCCACCCAAACGCGGATCAGCATTGTTACCAACGCTTTGATAAATTGTGGCACCACTCGTCTCATTTATCTTATTACTTGTAGCTGTGGAATCCAGTATATCGGCAAGACCTTCCAACAGTTTAGACGAAGGATTCTGCAGCACATTAATTCCATCAAGAATACCGTTACTCCAACCACAGTAGCACGACACGTTCTTAATTTTCACAATGGCATTGTTGACAATTTACGATTTCAGGCCATTGAGAAACTAATGCCTAACCCAAGGAAAGGTGATTTTAACAAAATTCTACTACAAAAAGAATCCCACTGGATTTTCACCTTCAAGACTCTAGCCCCTCACGGTCTAAACGAAGATTTTAACTATACACCATTTATCCACCAGTAATTAGAGGTTATTGAGCAGCACTATAACTACTCTCCCTCCACTGGTCTCTCGTTACAAAATTATCCTTGCACTCAAAATGGTGCTCGTATATACTGCATGTCCTTATACATCAAATTGTGATGAGCAATTGGTGAGATTTACTGTTATTGATCTCAGTAATGACTGGAAGTAAACCATCATTGATCTTTGAATTACATCTGTATCAAAAGATCTTCTCCTATAATCTAATCTAATTGTTTTATCTCATATATGGGTACAACATCTATGAATTCAACTCTATGCCTTTAAGAAGAGGTGTCTTATCAACTGAGTAGGTATTTATATACATTTCCTACACACTCAATCACCTCAAAGTATAACATAGGACCTCCTTTATTACACCATCCCGAAATAGTTTTTAACATTTCAGGGATAGGTATTAGGACCATAGATATACAAGAATTCTGGCATATACACTTTACAATCTAAACTACTGTGTGTTCATTACATTTTTGATCCCACTGAGCCACCGTAGATTACCATTCCCAGGTAGCCGAAATCGGACCAATCAGCTGCAAGGGCGGGATTTATAAACTCCACCACTGGAGGGAGTCATTTCCCCCTGACGAGCCCCTAAACAGGGCGAAACGCGCGTCGGGTTCTCCGACATTATTCTGCACACTTTCCAGAAACACTGAATACAGTATTGCCCCCTTTGGAAACTTCAGCAATTATACTTATCTGAGTTACCGACCAAGGTATTGGGGCATTCAGTTCAGCGACAAGCAGTGTGGAATAACTGACCGACCGATGGTCTTCATTTCTAACCTCCTAGCTACTTTTGCCACGGCTTATTTCATGCATTTGCAAAGTCTTCAATATTCTTCCTTTACTATTACTAGTGCCCTCGAAGGCACTTTCCTTTCTCTAAAGTCTCTAGCTATTTAAAGTAGAAAAGCTGACGATAATCACTGAGCTATCCGTTCAGACGAGATAGCGCTATATACTGCTCGGCAAGATTTTCAGTAGCAAGTCAGTAGTGACACTGCACACCCATCAGTCTTAACATCCACTTCGCTCTAAACTAAATATCTCGGAGGAAGTAAGTGGATAAAAGTCTGATCACTCTAAGTACCTATTTCATGACTTGTTTTACTAACTTTACATTGCCAAGCAGCATGTCTAGAAGCGATCCGGTGGACAGGCTATATACCGACTATTCTCAGTAGGCATTCCGCTTTACTTATCTAAGTACGGCATAATACCATAGAGGTCATCTTGTATACGAACCAACCTTAGTATTTATTCCGCTATCTGTCTCATTACGGTAGAATATCCAGGAGCAAGATAGTGGTTAATTTGTATACAGATTACCTAGAATATGTACATAGATAAATTTGTCTCTTTATTTGCTTCATTATTCTCTTTGAACTCTTGCTTTGACACATATTAACTGAGCAGCCCCCTATATATGGAAAAGGAGTAGGCTATCATCAGTTAACCACGTCCATTATTACCTCTATAGATCACTGGTCGCATCAATCGGAAGGTTCAGCACCATACTTATGATTTAGTCAGCTAACATTCTGTACTGACCGCCTCCCAGTTACTACCCCGTGATTTGCCATGGCATTTTTGAGCCCGCTCAAACTGGCATACACGTCTAGCTCTATAAACACTAGAGACCTCTCGACCTACAGATATGAATAATCTAGTATTGTCTTGAACAGCTTTCTACCAGGTCAATCTTTCGTGAATATTGGAGAACAGAGTAGCCACAGCTATTCAGTTACAATTGAATTAAAATTAAAATTAAGATACATATGTTCATTTGACATATATACTTTCTTGTACTGAATAACGACATATTTGTTCACATTATTGAACAAACTCAGTTTATATATTTTTATGTTGTTTCTTTCCCTCCTCTGTTTTTTCTCCCTCTCTCATCCCCCTATGTATACGCCTCCATTTTTCTTATGTCAGTAATTCCGACTGCTAGCTGAGAGCCAGCCGGGATATACTGTACCTATGAATTGGTGACAGTTTACGATAGGAATGTGTTTTCCCAATATATTAAAGTATCAATTTTTAACTTTTACCTCTATAGCACACTATACCTTTGTGCCATAATCAGGAGTGCCTTTTCGATACCAATACCACCATATTGTGTTTTATCTTTAGGACAGACTTCTCTCCCTTTGTACATTATACTTTGAGGGTTACCCCCTCCCTGTCCAGTTACACTTGACAATCTCATGGGCCAATCCACCCTCTATTTAACTTACCATCAATGTTTTCTTTCTTCTCAAATCTTCTTTTTTCAGCCCCAAAAAAGGGCAAACAAAAAAACATAATAACCGACGCAATTATATAAAAAAAAAATGATCGCAAAAAAAAATAATCCTTCTTCACCCGGCGAGGGCTTTGTGCAGACTGAGCTCTGCAGGGCGGGGGAAGGCTTAAAAAGGCCTTGCCCCGCCCTGCAATTAGGCTCAGAGCACTCTGATTGGTGGGTTTGAAATCCACCAATCAGAGTGCTCTGTGTCATTTTACACAGCGTGGGAAAGTTCTTTGGGATTTTCCCACGCTGTGTAATTTGACTCATAACTCTCTGATTGGTGGATTAAGTAACCAATCAGAGAGTTTTTGGCGCTCGTTTTTTATTTTTGTTTTATAATTGCGTCGGTTATTATGGTTTTTTATTTGGCCTTTTTGGGGGCTGAAAAAAGAAGATTTTAGAAGAAAGAAAACATTGAATGGTAAGTTTTTTATTTTTTACAGGTACTTAGTTAAAGTCCTCACCCTCATTAGTTTTTAAGGTGAGGGGGGTAGGTAGGAGGATAATTTTTATTGGGGGGAGGGGGTGACTAGGGGTTTGGGGACCCCTAGTCACCTGGGGGGAACATTTTTTTTAGGGCCCCCACCCGCCGCTCAGGGGTGGGGGCCAGGGGGGAGGACCTTAGGTCCCCCCCATATTAGTATTTAGGGCCCCCACCCACCACTGAGGGGTGGGGTCCAGGGGGGAGGACACTAGGTCCCCCTCCTTATTACAATTTAGGGCCCCCACCCACCGCTCAGGGGTGGGGGCCCTGGGGGAGGACATTAGGTCGCCCCCCTTATTTTACTGTAGGGCCCCCACCCACCGCTCAGGGGTGGGGGCCGGGGGGAGGACATTAGGTCCTCCCCTTATTGTAATTTAGGGCCCCCACCCACAGCTCAGGGGTGAGGGCCAGGGGGGAGGACATTAGGTCCCCCCCTTATTCTGATTTAGGGCCCCCACCCGCCGCTCAGGGGTGGGGGCCAGGGGGGAGGACAATAGGTCCCCCCCATCATTTTACGTTAGGGCCCCCACCCGCCGCTCAGGGGTGAGGGCCAGGGGGAAGGACATTAGGTCCCCCCCTTATTCTGATTTAGGGCCCCTACCCGCCGCTCAGGGGTGGGGGCCAGGGGGGAGGACAATAGGTCCCCCCATCATTTTACGTTAGGGCCCCCACCCGCCGCTCAGGGGTGAGGGCCAGGGGGAAGGACATTAGGTCCCCCCCTTATTCTGATTTAGGGCCCCCACCCACCGCTCAGGGTTGGGGGCCAGGGTCTCGGGAGGGGGGAACTTATTTTTTAGGCTGCTCACTGTTTACTAGACATGCCCCTACTCACGGTATATTAGGGAGTTATCTACCAAGCGGCTCCAAGAGAAGTCCCGAGGTGCCGAAGTCCCAAAATTCCAAAGTGTCGAAGTTGCCTAATTTCCGAAATGTCGAAGTGCCGAAGTTGCCGAAGTCCCAAATAGCGAAAATCCCGAATTTCGGAATTCCGAACCGAAAAGTTTTCCCCATGCACATGCCTAATATGCACCATTCACCTGCCTTTACCTTATAACCCAGACTTTGTTCCTGGTGCTCAATATCCCTTCACTGTGTGAGATTGTCATCCTTCGACCTTTTGTACATCATAATAGGACACTGGAAAGTCAGCACTAATCAACCAGGATAAGAGGCAAGGCAGCAACCCTATACAAGGGTTCACTCTAAACACATTTACTCCATTGATGAAGCCTATTGGTTAAACGCATTTGGATGTATTTAATATTAATAAATAGATTTTGGTCACTACGTTTTTTATTTATGCCATTATCTTTTTAGAGCTAGTTTAAGCTATATTAAATGTGAGTGTAACTTCGTTATTTTATGGTTTTATTCACTAAAATGAACATATTACACTATAAGTTTCTCTGTCTTTTATCGTCCTTTCCTCTCTCTCTCTCTATATATATATATATATATATATATGAGAAGCACAAAGACTACCAGCTTCTGCCTGTAAAGACCCATTTGGTATCCAAGTTTTTTATAAAAGAATTTCCTAATCCGGGACTATATAAGTCATATACCTTTTTATTGCTATATTGTATTACTGTGGCGCAGCCCTACTCCAATTTTGTACTTTTCTCTTTTGTAGATCATGTCAGCAAGAGATTTCTGTCCATTGCTGAGCTATGGGAGCGTTTCCCATGCTTCCCACTTTCATGGTTCGCTTACTTTAAAATATAACACTACTATAATACCATCACTCAACACTTCATGCCTGTTGACTGAGAGAATCTTTTGGATGCCATGTTGTGCTCTTCTGATTCCAATTCCATTTCCAAGCTCTCTATGATATTACGACATATTCCGGACTGGAGCAGCTTACAAACAGGCATAGGCAAGTGGAGGACGCATTTTCTGGATATAAGTCCAGGAGAAATGCTCACTGCACACTCTACTCATAGCCAAACATTACCCATCGTGTATTATAGGGACATGTTCTTTAAAACCCTACACTATGCTTATTATTCCCCCACCAACTCCATCTCATGGCCAGAAGGCAGACTGCGACTTGTTTCAAGTGTACATACACCAAGGCTGGTCTGTATCACTGTCTGTGAGAGTGCACTCTAATCCAATCTTTCTGAGCTGAACTGTTACTTAGCTAGAGGTGGCATGTCCACCTTACTGCTTACCTATGAATTTTTGCTTTTGGGACCCTTACCAGGTCCTCCGTTGCCTAATAAACGATTCCTCCTTATCCTAGCAGCTGTACGACACAAAATCATCCTTCAGATCTGGAACCAGAGGCACACACCCACCTTAAAATTATGTCTATCCAAGCTTGCTTTTATCTTTGAAATGTATTGGTTGGCTCACTAACTAACAAAGAACTCCTTGCCAGAAAATGTATCTTGACCTGGAGTTCATATACTCACCCTAGACAAATCTTTCAAGATCAAAGTTAAAACCACTTTGGCATACACGGCATGGTATTCAGTTGAGGTGGTGGCGGGTCGAGATCCCCTGGCATTTATTACTTGATGGGCTTTCTCACCTTATTCTCGGGCACTTGCTTACAGTGATGTTCGAGGGCAGGGTCTTAGGGAAAACTTGCAATTAGTTTACTTTGTTCTGTTTTATTAAGTTTGGTCTTTCAATTCACACTTTAATAATGACGTAACGGAGCACTTGAACCGTGGACCTCCTTTGGTGTACCTTCTCCTGCTCTCATTCGTTGAAATGCAAACTATTGCATACCCAATGTCATATGTTTCATTGTCCTGAGCAATTGCAGATCGTAGTCCCTGACGCATGCAAGTGGTATCTTTGGAGAGTTGGCAGTAGTTGAACATGTCAGTCACCTTTACTAAATTAATTACTATATTCCTTTGAAATCCTACTGGTAAATGTTAAAGCTCAACCTCTTACTTATTACCAATGACCTATTTGATTTTGTAAAACTTATTTTGTTTATGTTGAGAAAACTACAAAATAGTGAATGTAACTGATTGAATATCACTTTCCAACTTGTAAAGTAGGCCACAATAAAAAATATAGATGCGTAGTGCTCTGGTTAACTAAAGATAGGTCCAAAAGAATCTGATCTGGAAGCAGTAGGGTATACAGTACTGGATACAGAGGTATGAATGGAAGGGTTACAAAGAGAGGATTAGAAATTGGAACATAACCTGTAGAGTAACACTGGACATAAGTTATAAAGGCAGTAGAATCACCAAGCACTGTCTGGAGCTTTCTATGGAATTGTAAAAGCAGGAAATAAGACATTTTACATTAAACATGCTGTAGTTGCTATGGTTCATTGAGTGTTTCTTTAAGGTAAACAAAAGTCAATATTATTAAGTCACACCCTTCTCTCCCAGTGAGATCATGGCCTAGGCAGATGCCCCATTGTTGTATTTATTTCTACCTTCACATTTTCTAGGTATAACCTAACACATCACTTCTAGGGGGTATGAATATAACAATATTTGCTAATGTTATTATTTGGCTGTAAATCCAAATGTGATGTATGTTTTATGTGGCTGCCATTAAGGTCATGCTTGTCGTGCTTTTCCTCCTTTTTGTTTTGTCCATATGTATATTTATTTAGATTTTTTTTGTGAACAAAACAAGGAATTACAACAAAGAAAAGGCATTGCAAGTCCAAACATTATATGACACAAGGTTATGCTATAAAGCTGTACTTCAAGTACCAGTAGGAAAGACACGGAAGCTAAACTTCAGTGTACATTTTGTCTAAAAGGGACACTCCAGGCACCCAGACCACTTCTGCCCATTGGAGTGGTCTGGGTGGCAACTCCCACCACCCTTAACCCTGCAAGTGTAATTATTGCAGTTTTTACCAGTCAGCCACTAGGGGGACTTCTGTGTTCTTAGATCAAGTAAAGTGATCACGTAAAGTGAGCGTGGGCAGAGCCTGACACAGAGCCGAGGGGCTTCGGTGCTGGATTCAGGTAAGTCACTGAAGGGGTTTTAACCCCTACAGAAACAGGAAAATGGATATGTTTTCCTGGCACTGGAGCGTCCCTTTAAGACTTGGTTGTCGCAGCTATAAATAGTTGTGGATTATCAAAATGTGTTTCTCATTAGGAGACTAATGGAAAACAGCTATATAGATGGTATATGGTTCCAACAAGACTAGCCCGTGTCTATCTTGGCTCCATCTCACAATGCTGGCGATGTATCACTGAAAAGACATGATGCTCTTTTTCTTCTTTCCTCATGTCTCTTTTATTGTCTGTGTATATGTGTCATTTGTAGAAAGGCAAAGGACATACTTTGTATTTTAGGATGGAGTTATAGATAGAAATATATATGTTTTCATTGCCACCAGCTTTAGAAAGCAAGTAGCAAGGTGAAAAAGTTTAGGCTTTGTCGAGCTCTCAAACATGTAGTTATTCTTATGCCTAACTATTTTACTTCATTGCTTGAAAGGTGATCAGACTGTATTTTATTTGTGCATGTTTTTATTTTCTCTAAACCCTTTTTTTAGACGTACGGAGGTAAAAATCTGAAACGCGTTGGGACAATCTTACAGAGAGGGATTCTGATCCTGTTACTGTTCTGTTTTCCTTGTTGGGCCATCTTCATTAATACTGAACACATCCTGCTGCTCTTCAGACAGAATCCAGATGTTGCCAGGTTAACCACTCAATAAGCATTTTTATCTGTCAAAAGTAATTATAGAATAATTAACTTAGTGCCACCCCAACCCACTTTACACTCCTCACATTTTTCTACTCCTTGATTGTGCGGCTCTCACACAGATATTATGACGCAGTGCACAGCATCCAGAATGGTTATGTGAGAGCCACAGAGTCATAAATTCCCCACCTGAAGGGCCCCTTCAAAAAGTGCCAGATTTACTTTAACAAAGTAACTAAAACCAAAAACAGTCTTTTAATAAAAATAAAAAAGGGTAAGTTACCAATATACTGACGGACCTTACCTGGTAATAAGCTGCCCCCTTTTATTCCAAGAAATTCCAGGAAATAATTGTATATTATATCCTATAAAAAAAGGTGCTACAATGATCCTGTCCTTAAGAGTGGTAATGAAGTGTGAAAATATCGCAATGTATTACACAGTTGTGGTGCACCCTCAGACTTTATTATTGTTATGGTTATGTGGACCACCAACCATGATTTAGAATAGTTGGTTGAAATAATTCACAGTATTTAACCACTACGTTTTTTTTTTTGTTTTTTTTTAAATAAACCACTGTTTTTAGTTGGAGTAACCATGGATGGTAGGCTCTCCCCTCTTAAAATAAATAATGAACACCATTTTAATAACCTGCTTACACTTTGTTTGCTGGTGGACCGATAAAGAGTGATTTGCATGTATGGGGAACCTGCCAGTGGTGCTGTATGTGTTTGAAAGCTGCTGCGGGATTGTGTGTGTCCAAAAGGGTCTGTTTGTAGTTTACCATGCACTCCTAGAGGCTGCAGCATGTTTGTGGGGGTGCCCACATGTTTAAGAGCTGTTGAGATTGTGTAAATGTCTATGAACTGTAGAGTGTGTATGTATCTAAGGGCTACAGTGTGTGTATATTTGAATAGGGGTTGTAGAGAGAGAGAGTGTGTGTGTGTGTGTGTGTGTGTATGTGTGTTTGTTTTATGAGCTGTAGTGGATTCATATGCATAGGGGCTGTAGTGTGCGAGTGTGTGTATAGAACATGTGTACTGTGTGCATGGAAGTATGGTGTGTGTATAGTGTGAATAGGCAGAATGTGTGTGTACATGGGGTGTGGTGTATACAGGTAGAGGGGGTTTATTGTTTGTATAGGGAATGCATTGTGTGTATAAGGGGTATTCTTATGTAGGGGTTGTAGTATGTATGGATAGTGGTTATAGTTTCTGGGGATGTATAGAGTGTGCATAAGTTGAGTGTGTCTAGAAGCTATATGTGTGAGTGTGTACATGGGATATAGGGGGTGTTGTGTGTAATGAGGGTGTAGTGTGTGTTTAGGGGTGTAGTGTATATGTATACGAAGTATAGTGTGTGCATAGCGAGTCTTAGTATGCTGTCTTGGATTGGGATAGGGGCTTTATAAACCTTTTTTTTTTTTTTTTTTTTTTTAAATAAATTTTCTCCCCCTCCCAGTTGTTAACTTGCTGGTAGGGGGAACATTTAGATCCCTGGTGGTCCAGTGGAGCTTGGTATCAAGCCTTATACCAACTGCATACCATGTGTAACTCTCTTGCGAGCTCCAGCACTTACAGTGCCAAATAGTTGCTGTGGTAATCCACAGCAAGACTCTAACTAGTAAAAGCTTGAGATACAGCTACTCAATGTCCAGCACCAGAAGCTGCTGGGCTCTTTCCTTCCTGCATTACATGGAGCAGATTGAGTGGAGGGGCAACACACTGGCTTAGCCATTGGGTTGTCTTCTAGTGTCAGTGCAGTTCAATGGAGTCAGGAGAGCCTTGGTGTCATCCCATGTAAATAGTAAAACCATTTTAGCATGGTTTCACAATTATCTAGGTCCCACCAGGTGCCTTCAGTCTCTTTGTGCAGGAGAATACAGTTACCTCTACAAAGCAACAGTAGCTGAGAGCTGCTTACCATGGATAGACACAAGGTCACTTCATACATGTATTTTTGTATTTGTAACATTTGTAAAAAAAATGTTTTTTCTTTTAGGTTAACACATACATATCTGATGATTTTTATTCCAGCTCTTCCTGTAAGTTACATGTGGTTTTCATTTGAGGTTTTGTTTTCTGCTCTTCTAAAATGTTAAAGTTAATTCAGTTTGAGCTCTTCTACACAGTGGGAGAGTTAAAGGGAAACTCCAGTGCCAGAAAAACGATCCGTTTTTCTGGCACTGGAGGGTCCCTCTCCCTCCCTCCCACCCACCAATCCCCGTTTACTGAAGGGGTGAAAACCCCTTCAGTCACTTACCTGGGGCAGCGGCGATGTCCCTCACCACTGTCACCGCCTCCGCGACGCTCCTCCTTGTGATTGCATCGGCCGGTGGGCGAGACTGATCTCGCCCACCGGCCGAGGAGACCTAATGTGCATGCGCGGAAATGCCGCGCATTACGTCTCCCCATAGGAAAGCATTGAAAAATAATTTCAATGCTTTCCTATGGGGTTTTGAGCAACGCTGGAGGTCCTCACACATTGAGAATGCTTTCCTATGGACTGCCTGAATGCGTGCGCGGCTCTTGCCGCGCATGTGCATTCAGTCGATGATGTCGGAAGAGGGAGGAGAGTCCCCGGCGCTGGAGAAAGGTAAGTGATTAACCCACTTCCTCCCCCTTCAGCCAGGCGGGAGGGGGACCCTGAGGATGGGGGCACCCTCAGGGCACAATAGTGCCCGGAAAACAAGTTTGTTTTCCTGGCACTATAGTTGTCCTTTAAGTTTCACTGTTCACTTGTCTGGCATTTAGGAGTTAAATCATATTTGCTTCTGTTTATGCAGCCTTAGCCACATCTCACCTCGTTGTGACTCACAGCCTGCATAAAAACAAAATGGTTTGTTTTTCAATCAGGTATAATTACTTTAACCCCTTAGTGACCAGACCACTTTTTGGGACCAGGGCTGTTTTTACATTTCTGCTGTGTTTTTAAATGTTTTAAATTTCTGCTGTGTTTGTGTTTAGCTGTAATTTTCCTCTTACTCATTTACTGTACCCACACATATTATATACTGTTTTTCTTACCATTAAATGGTTTTCCTGAAGATGCCATTATTTTCATCATATCATTTACTATAAAAAAATTATAAAATCTGATGAAAAAATAAAAAAACACACTTTTCCAAACCCCCAAAATGTGTTGCGCATCTACAACCGCCAAAAAAACACCCATGCTAAATAGTTTCTAAATTTTGTTCTGATTTTAGAAATACCCAATGTTAACATGCTGTTAGCTTTTTTTTTTGTGTGTGCAAGTTATAGGACAATAAGTACAAGTAACACTTTGCTATTTCCAAACCATTTTTTTTGTTTTCAAAATTAACGTGTTACATTGTAACACTGATATCCAAGGCTGCCATCAGGGGGTGATAACCATGGCGGTTGTCACGGGCCTGGCGGTCCTGGGGCCCGGACTGCTTTGGCAGTCCAGGCCCCACATTCTCTCTCTGCACATATATATAGCGATGATCGCTATATATATGTGCAGCTTCAGGCCCCCCGCTCCCTGTACTTGCAGAGGGGGCCCTGCAGACTGCAGCTGTACATTACAGCTCTTCCCTCTCTCTAACTCCCGCGAGACCAGGGCTCGAGTCCTGCAGGAACGCATGGGAACGGCATTCCTGCACTTTTTCCAAAGCAGGAACGCCGTTCCCGTTCCCAGTCCTGCAGGACCTGCCCTGCTACCTGCACACAGGGGCCATCACACGCTGTGTTCCCTCTCCGGCTCCAACTCTCGCGAGACCTGCCGTTGTTAGAGCGTTGCCACGGGTTACCATGGCAACGCTCTGCACAGGCGAGTCTCGCGAGAGTTAGAGCTGGAGAGGGAACACAGCGTGTGATGGCCCCTGTGTGCAGCGGCTGCTTCCCTCCACCGGACTACCAGGCGATCTCCCCCCTCCCTGACAAGGTAAGAAGCAGGGAGGGGGGAATAAAGTAAAAAAAAACAACACATAAAGGTTAAAAAGCAAATGCACCCCCCCCCCATCATCCAGCACACACACATAATCCAGCACACACATAATCCAGCACACACACACACATAATCCAGCACACACACACACATAATCCAGCACACACACACATACACATCATCCAGCACACACACACATCATCCAGCACACACACACACACATCATCCAGCACACACACACACACATAATCCAGCACACACACACACATAATCCAGCACACACATAATCCAGCACACACACACACACATAATCCAGCACACACACACACACATCATCCAGCACACACACACACACACATCATCCAGCACACACACACATCATTCAGCACACACACACACACACACACACATAATCCAACACACACACACACACATAATCCAGCACACACACACACATAATCCAGCACACACACACACATAATCCAGCACACACACACACACACACATCATCCAGCACACACACACACATCATCCAGCACACACATCATCCAGAACACACACATAATCCAGCACACACACACACACACACACACATAATCCAGCACACACACACACACATAATCCAGCACACACACACATAATCCAGCACACACACACACATAATCCAGTACGCACACACACACATAATCCAGCACACACACACACATAATCCAGCACACACACACACACATAATCCAGCACACACACACATCATCCAGCACACACACACATAATCCAGTACACACACACACACACATAATCCAGCACACACACACACACACACACACACATAATCCAGCACACACAGACACACACACAATCCAGCACACACACACACACACACACAATCCAGCACACACACACACACATAATCCAGTGCACACACACACACACACATAATCCAGCACACACACACACACATAATCCAGTACACACACACACATGATCCAGCACACACACACACATCATCCAGCACACACACACACACACACATAATCCAGCACACACACACACACACACACACATCATCCAGCACGCACACACACATAATCCAGTACACACACACACCATCCAGCACACACACACATAATCCAGTACACACACACATAATCCAGCACACACACACACATCATCCAGCACACACACACATCATCCAGCACACACACACACATCATCCAGCACACACACACACACACACAATCCAGCACACACACACACACAATCCAGCACACACACACACACATAATCCAGCACACACACACACACATAATCTAGTACACACACAATCCAGCACACACACACATAATCCAGCACACACACACATCATCCAGCACGCACACACATCATCCAGCACACACACACATCATCCAGCACACACACACATCATCCAGCACACACACACTTCATCCAGCACACACACAAACTTCATCCAGCACACACACACTTCATCCAGCACACACACACACACACACACATAATCCAGTGCACACACACACATCATCCAGCACACACACACACACACACACTTCATCCAGCTCACACACACACACACACACACATCATCCAGCACACACACACACATCATCCAGCACGCACACACACACACATCATCCAGCACACACACACACACTTCATTAAGCACACACACACACACACACACAATCACCCAGCACCCACACACACACACACACAATCCAGCACACACACACTGCATTCATTATACACAATCTGCACTTACTACAAATACACTACATTCATTATACACACTCTGCACTCATTACAAACACACTACATTCACTACACACACTCTGCATTCATTATACACACTCTGCACTCACTACAAACATACTACATTCACTACACACACTGCATTCATTATACACACTCTGCACTCATTACAAACACACTAAATTTACTGTACACACTGCACTCACTACACACACTACATTCACTATACACACTCTGCATTCATTATACACACTCTGCATTCACTACACACACACTACATACACTGCATTCATTATACACACTGCATTCATTATACACACTGCATTCATTATACACACTCTGCACTCACTACAAACACACTACATTCACTATACACACTCTGCATTCATTATACACACTCTGCACTCACTACACACTACATTCACTATACACACTCTGCATTCACTACAAACACACTACATACACTGCATTCATTATACACACTCTGCATTCACTACACACTACATTCACTATACACACTCTGCATTCACTATATACACTCTGCATTCACTACAAACACACTACATACACTGCATTCATTATACACACTCTGCACTCACTACAAACACACTGCATTCATTATACACACTTTGCACTCACTACAAATACACTGCATTCATTATACACACTCTGCACTCACTACAAACACACTACATTTATTATTCACACTGCACTCACTAAAAAACACTCTACACTCACTACAAACACACTGCATTCATTATACACACTATGTACTCACTAGAAACACACTGCATTCATTAAACACACTCTGCACTCACTACAAACACACTACATTCATTATACACACTCTGTACTCACTACAAACACACTACATTCATTATACACACGCTGCACTCACTACAAACACACTACATTCACTATACACACTCTGCACTCACTACAAACACACTACATTCACCATACACACTTTGCACTCACTACAAACACACTACATTCACTATACACACTTTGCACTCACTACACACTACATTCATTATACACACTGCATTCACTACACACACTACATTCATTATACACACTCTGCACTCACTACAACCACACTACATTCATTATACACACTTTGCACTCACTACAAACACTGCATTCATTAAACACACTACATTCATTATACACACTCTGCACTCACCACAAACACACTACATTCATTATACGCACTCTGCACTCACTACAAACACACTACATTCACTATACACACTTTGCACTCACTACACACTATATTCATTATACACATTCTGCACTCACTACAAACACACTACATTTATTATACACACTGCACTCACTACACACACACTACATTCATTATACACACTCTACACTTACTACAAACACACTACATTCATTATACACACACTGCACTCACAACAAACACACTACATTCATTATACACACACTCTGCACTCACTACAAACACACTAAATTTATTATACACACTGCACTCACTACAAACACACTACATTCATTATACACACTGCACTCACTACAAACACACTACATTCATTATCCATACTCTGCATTCACTACAAACACACTACATTCATTATACACACCCTTCACTGCACTATATGCATAGGAGTGTAATTTTTTTTTAAGGGGGGGAGGCGGAATCTTGGGTGAGTTCCCACACTTTTTTCCCCAGGACTTGACCCCTGCGCTCCACGTGCGGCCGTCAGAGCGTTGCCACAGCTTACCCTGGCAACGCTCCACGTGGCACACTCGCGGGAGTTAGAGAGAGGGAAGAGCAGTAATGTACAGCTGCAGTCTGCAGGGCCCCCACAATGCCACCGGACCACCAGGGATCATGGAATCTCCCCCATCCCTGAACCAGGTAAGAAGCAGGGAGAGAGGCATAGCTTTTATTACATTTAATGTGGGGGGAGGGGAAAATGCTCCATTTACACAACATACATACACTAGTAAACACACACACTCTGCATTCACTACACTAACACACTGCATCCACTACACTGACACACACTCTGCATCCATTACACTAACACACACTCTGCATCCACCACACTAACACACTCTGCATCCACCACACTAACACACACTCTGCATTCACCACACTAACACACACTCTGCATTCACCACACTAACACACACTCTGCATTCACTACACTGACACACTCTGCATTCACTACACTGACACACTCTGCATTCACTACACTGACACACTCTGCATCCACTACACTAACACACTCTGCATCCACTACACTAACACACTGCATCCACTACACTAACACACTGCATCCACTACACTGGCACACACTCTGCATTCACTACACTAACACACTGCATTCACTACACTAACACACTGCATTCACTACACTGACACACACTCTGCATTCACTACACTGACACACACTCTGCATTCACTACACTAACACACTGCATCCACTAAACTAACACTCTGCATTCACTACACTAACTATACACACAGCATCCAGTACACAAACACTCTGCATTCAGAGACACTGTGTCTAATACACACACTACATCCACTACATACATTGCATCCAGGGCCGGCACGTCCATAAGGCGGCACAGGCGGCCGCCTTAGGGTGCACCGGCTCTGGGGGCGCAAGATTTCAGTGACCGGCAGGAGGGAAGCTCTCCCTCCTGCCAGGCCACCATCTTGACCCCCGGCGCAACTCTGCTGTGATCAGTCGGCGAGGGAGCTCTAATCTCACCACTCTGCTCCCTCGCGCGCTGTCTGCTGATACCGCGGGAGCCGGAATATGACGTCATCTTCCGGCTCCCGCGGTATCAGCAGACAGCGCGCGAGGGAGCAGAGCGGTGAGATTAGAGCTCCCTCGCCGTCTGATCACAGCACAGCCGCATGCCGCCCAGCAGCCACACTGGACCCCAGGGAATGACTCCTCATCCACACCAGCTCTCCAGGTAGGGAGACTGGGTGGAAAATGTTTATTAAAATAATTAGAGTGTATGTGTGTCTGTGAGTGAGTGTATGTGTGTGTGTCTGTGAGTGATTATATGAGTGTGTGTGTGTCTGTGATTGATTGTATGAGTATTGCATGTGAGTGTATGAGTGTGTCAGTGTATGTGTGTGTCTGTCATTGTGTGTGAGTGTCTGTCAAATCAGTGAGAGTATCTTTGTCATTGAGTCTGTGTCTGACTATCAGTGTGTCTGTCATTGAGTGTCAATCAGTGTGTGTGTGTCAATGAATGAGTGTGTGTCAGATCAGTGAGTCTGTGTGTTTGTCATTGAGTGTGTGTGACTGTCAGAAGAACACTAAGGGATAGGGAAGGGAGGGGACCAATAATGGACGGGGAGAGGGGCTGGTTAATAGGCACATAGGTGTAGATGTTATTTGGGGGGGGGGGGGGGAGGGGCGGAAAAATACATCTTCGCCTATGTACCCAAAAATCCTTGCACCGGCCCTGATTGCATCCACTAAACACATTGCATCTAGTACACACAAACACTACATCCACTACACAAACACACACTATATCCACTACTCAAACACACTCTGTTCACTATACACATTGCATCCGCTAAACACACACTCTGCATTCACTGCACAAACAGTATCTAATACACACAAACACTACATCCATTACACACATTATAATTCACTTCCACTATACACACCACATTCAGTCCTGCATCATTGATGCCCTGTTTCCCCTGAATAAAATGATATATAATAAGGGGGGGTGCATTTAATATGAAAGACGTGAATTATGGTTGGACAGACATATAGCGCAAATGCCAGGTTTTGTTTACGTTTTGTTCTGTTCACAACTTGTACATTTGGCTCAGTCCTTAAGGGGTTAAGGAGCAGGGCTATTTTTACATTTCTGCAGTGTTTGTGTTTAGATGTAATTTTCCTCTTACTAATTTACTATACCCACACATATTATATACAGTTTTTCTCACCATTAAATGTTCTTCCTAAAAATACCATTATTTTCATCAAATAATTTACTATAAAAAACATTCTAAAATATGATGACATTTTTTAAAAAAAAACACTTTTTCTAGCTTTGACCACCAAAATCTGTTACGCATCTACAACCGCCAAAAAACACCTGTGCTAAATAGTTTCTAAATTTTGTCCTGAGTTTAGAAATACCCAATGTTAACACGTACTTAGCTTATACTATACTATAAGTAGCACTTTTCTATTTCCAAACCATTTGTTTTCAAGATAAAACACAAGTTTCATTGTAGCACTGATATCTGTCAGGAACCCCTGAATAACCCTTCACATGTATATATTTTTTTAAAAGAAGACAACCTAAGGTATTCAACTTGGGATATTTTGACGCTTTTCATGCAACCATTTTACCACCAATCTATGCCAAAAAAAAATGTTGATTTTTGTGACACAAATGGCAATTTAAGAGTACATGAACTTTAATGGTTACCTAGTACAGCAATACCACCCATGTATAGGTGTGTTGGTTTCTCAGGGGGCTAAAAGACCTTATTTGAAGGGTGCTCATTCCAGTTTTCCGACTTGGAGTTTTCATAGTTGGTCATCATGCACCCTTGTCCTATTTGGGACATTTTTACCCCTATCAAACCATATGTTTTTGAAACACAGACACCCTAGGGCAGGGGTAGGCAACCTACGGCACTAGTGCCGTACATGGCACTCGAGTTGTCTTTGCACGGCACTCAAGGCTGCTAGAGCCAAACAGGCTCTGGCCTATCAGGAGTCCCAGTAAAACTTCAAATATCTGCTAATACGAAAAGATGGTGAAGGACAATCCTCAATTTAAGCATTGCAGCACATAGATCACATAGATCATATCATCTCAGATCACTTCCTCCAAGCACTTATGAATGGGAATCCACACTGTAGTAGAGCAGCCTGCAGCTGCTGTTGCAGCAACTGTCTTTGACCTGTACCAGGCCAGCCTGGTCCCCACTGGAACCCAACCATACTGCTAGATATACACAGATATTGTGGATCAAACCAAGTGTTTATCTGAGTATCTGCTCGTTTCCAAATTGTTAAAATAAACGCTTGCACGCTCTGAAGTAAATCACACTGAGACACAGGTTGGAATGTTTAATCAGGGGGCAGCAAGCCCCTTATAAAGGCAAAAATACTTCATATGCAAAAATGTAGATGACAGAGAGAATCCATCTTTAATTGGTTAGGTGTTAAGTATCTTATCTAATGCACATCCTACGAGGCGTGATGTCACCATCATCCCGGGATTTTACTCCGGATGAAGGCGCCATCTTGTTACACGTGGTAGTTAGTCGGTGGGAGGGGGTGCTCTAGCAGCCATTTTGAGTAGATATTGAATACAGGTATACACAGTAAATAGACATTTTACTATCACTAATTTACATTCATAACACAGAAATGAAGAATAACCCTCCCCTTATACAAATAATACGAACAGCCCACACACAAACACAATCTGCACAAACGTAACCCGCTAACAATCCACATACATGCACACAACCCAACATGCAGCCTCTCACATGCAATACCCCAAACAGCCCAGACACACTACCAAACACACAATGTGACATATCCATCCACACACAATTCCACAAGCAGCCCTCATACACAGCCCACATGCATATGTATCATACACAATACCATAAACTACTAATGAATATATACAATATAATAGCTCATATACGCACAAATACAATGATGCAAAGCAACTGCAGTAAAAATAACACAAGTAGAATACGGTCGCATACACACCTCAATTTTAAAAAAATAGGACCGGCACGCTACGGGACATCACAATCCTATATCGGCACAGTGCTGCTAAAAGGTTGCCTTCCCCTGCCCTAGGGTATTTCAAATGGTGGTATTTTAACACTTTCCATGCACTTATTCCACCACCAGTCTTTGTCAAACTATTGGGTAGTCTTTTTTTTGTTATTGGGGGAGACAGTCTCCCTGTGCCCCAATCCATAGGCATCAAGTGTGTCTATCCTAATATTCATGGTGTTTCCCCTCAGGGATATATCAGGAGGGCTGGTGTCTTCCAATACTCACAGGGTGCGTGACTGTTTCGCTGAAGTGCTGCGGGCGGAGTGTCGGATGTTCAGCAGTGCTTTGAGAAAGTTTTGAGGCCAAAGTCAGAGCCCGGGCAGGAGTCCGGGTAACGCCACAGCTGGGTACTAGGGCTGCAGGGGAAACGCTCACTCCTTTTATTACTTAAGTACTTTATTACTAATATTAGGAATATGTTATGTTACATTAAAAAAGGGAACCAATTGAAGTATTACGTAAATGGTTTGTGTGCTTTATTCCTTTTTGTTTCTTCTATGTAATATTATTTCAGGCGGCGTTTATTTACCAGCTACAAGCACGGTATTTGCAAAATCAGGTAATTATTAATACAAATCTTGTCATGTTATTTTAATAAGGAAACGAACATTGTAGGCACCATAACCATTTCACCAGATTGTGATGAATCGGCATCACAGGTGAATTTTCACCATTTAGTAGAAATGCTCTGTCCCTATCTGCCTGCAGTCTGGCCTTCAAATTTGATTAAAAAAAAAGGAAATCCAGCGCACTCCCATATCCACTAAACAGCAACTTTGGTGCTGACATATTTAGTTCGTTTTTTAAAAAGGCCTAATCTAGGCAAAAATAATGGGGGTTTAGTTGCACTATATGATCATACATTGCATAAGCCTGCCACAACGTCAATGTACCCAATCTTTGACAGGTCCTACTCTAACAGCCTATTGTCTGCTTCATGAGCTACTTACTTTGGGGAAAAAAATCCATCTGGAGTTCTCTGCAGTACAAGGCTGAATAGGGCCCTGTGACACCCCTTACCTGTCATTGTGATTCATTTTTATTTTATTATGAACCATATTTGGTAGATACATTTACAAAACAGAAGCACAAATGTCCTTTTTTAGATAGTAAATATGACAGAATAGTTGAGTAACCCTTTTCAGGGGTCCTCAAACTCCGGCCCCCCAGATGTTGCTGAACTACAACTCCCATGATTCTCTGGCTATCTACGTAATTCAAAGAATCATGGGAGTTGTAGTTCAGCAACATCTGGGGGGCCGGAGTTTGAGAACCCATGCTTTTGAGTAATAACTACACTGAAATAACACATACAGAAGCCATTTCAATGAAAGCATTGCTGTTGTTCATTTGTTTGATTACTTACAGTACCATAAACATTGATTGTCCTAAACAATTTGCTTGGTTGTATTTTAGGGTATAATATGGCCTCAGGTGTTTACTGGTATTGCTGTAAACATTATTAATGCTGGAGCCAATGCCATCCTCCTGATCGTCCTAGAACTGGGAGTTGCGTAAGTTATATTTATATTTTATTCAGTCATAGCTGCACACACTAGTGTCTCCTCTTTTAGACTTAGTGGATTATTTTAAAAACAAAATAAATGATAATATTAAAGAATCCTTTTCATATCTACACCCTGTTCCAAATTATTATGCAAATTATATTTTTCTCATTTAACTAAATAATTGATGTAAAGGAGGACTCTACACCTTGATGTCAGTGTGACTCCAGAGGCACCAGCAGCTTTAAATATCTGTTTGCTGCTATGTAATGGTATTTTAGCAGCTGTTCTCTTGATCCGATGCATGGATCTGGCAGAAATCTTCCTCAATGTGCCTTTATCTGCATGAACCCGTCTGTGCTCTGAATCAGCCACAAATCTCTTAATAGTGCGATGATCACGCCAAGGCATTTAACTATTTCACTCTTTTCGGCAGCAGAGAGATCCTTTTTCTTCCCCATATTGCATGAAAATGGTGCTCTGCTTAATAATGTGGAACACCCTCCTTTAGTAGTTTTTCCTTAAATTGGGCTCACCTGGCAATCTAATTATCACAGGTGTCCGAGATTGTTTTCAGTGATCAAAAGAGCCATGAGACACAATGCCATCCATGAGTTAAACTGAAAAACAAAATATTTAATCTTTGTGACACTTAAATAGAATTTGCATAATAATTTGGAACAGGGTGTAGATTATTACTAATAAATCAATTGCTGCCACCATCAAACATCGAATATAGAATATTCTAGAGACCAAAAGTAATGTAAAAAAGTGGGAGTCACAATAAGATAAAATTCCATTGGGAAAAATATATATTTGTAATCATTTAGTAGATAATATAGGAGAAATTTGCTTGCAATAGCTTGAGATTTAGTGAAGGAGCTGAAGGCTGCCACCCAGGGACGTTTTAGCCGCGAGGCAAACAAGGCATTTGCCTTGGGCGGCATTTTCCAGGGGGGGCAAAAAAAGCCGCCCCCAAATGCCCAGGCTAACTGACATGCCGGTCGGGCGGACGGCTGGCGAGGGAACACTTCCTCTGAGCTGTCTGCTCAGCTCCCTTGCCCGCCGCAGAGTGATACTGGGAGCCGGAATATGACGTCATATTCCGGCTCCCAGCCTCACTCTGTGGCGCGCGAGGGAGCTGAGCAGACAGCTCAGAGGAAATGATCCCTCGCCAGCCGCCCGCCAGCTCCGCCCGCCCTGCAACCAGCCCAGCAGCCCGACCGGCAGCCCCACTAGACCACAGGGAGATAGAGAAATCCCCCCCAGCATTCCCAAATGTAAGGAGGCTGGGGGGGGGGGGGTAAATTAAAAAAAAAAATGTGGTAATGTGAGTGTGTGTGTCAGTCTGTTAGTGTGTGTGTGTGTGTGTGTGTCTGTTAATGAGTGTGAGTGTGTCTGTTAGTGTGTGTGTGTGTGTGTGTGTGTGTCTGCAGTGGTGTATCCTGGTTTTGTGCTGCCCTAGGCAGGACAAAACTCAGGCGCCCCACTGCCACCCCCACCCAACCCTTCCCCCCACCCCGCCTTCTAAATACACACACACACACACACACACACACATTCACTGACAGATAAGCATACATTAGCTAACAGAAACACACACACTCACTAACAGACACACTCACACTCACTGACATACACACACGCACACTCACACACACACTCACACACACACACTAACAGACACACTCACTGACATACTCACACTCACTAACAGACATACACACACACACAGACACACACACACACACACTAACAGACACACTCACTAACAGACACACTCACACTCACTAACAGACTGACACACACTAACAGACACATTCACACTCACTAACAGACAGACATACACACACACACACACTCACATTAACACATTTTTTTTTATTTACCCCCCTAGCCTCCTTACCTTTGGGAATGCTGGGGGGGTTTCTCTATCTCCTTGGGTCTAGTGGGGCTGCCGGTCTTGCTACTGGGCTGGTTGCAGGGCGGGCGACGCTGGCGGCTGGTGAGGGAGCACTTCCTCTGAGTATGACGTCATATTCCGGCTCCCAGTATCACTCTGCGGCACGCGAGGGAGCTGAGCAGACAGCTCAGAGGAAGTGCTGCCTCACCAGCCATCCGCCCGACCGGCATGTCAGTTAGCCGCAAGGCTAACAAGACATTTGCCCTGGGCATTTGGGGGCGGCTTTTTTTGCCGCCCCCTGGAAAATGCCGCCCAAGGCAAATGCCTCGTTTGCCTCGCGGCCAAAACGTCCCTGTGTGTGTGTATGTCTGTTAGTGAGTGTGAGTGTGTGTGTATGTCAGTGAGTGTGTGTGTATGTCAGTGAGTGTGTGTGTCAGTCTGTGAGTGTGTGTGTGTGTGTGTGTGTGTGTGTGTCAGCGTGTGAGTGCGTGTGTGTGTGTCAGTGAGTGTGAGTGTGTCTGTTAGTGTGTGTGAGTGTGTCTGTTAGTGTGTGTGAGTGTGTCTGTTAGTGAGTGTGTGTGTTAGTGAGTGTGTGTGTTTCTGTTAGCTAATGTATGCTTATCTGTCAGTGAATGTGTGTGTGTATTTAGAAGGCGGGGCGGGGGGAAGGGGTGGCAGGGGGGCGCCTGAGTTTTGTCCTGCCTAGGGCAGCACAAAACCAGGATACACCACTGCTGCCACCTCTGCAAGGCCAGTGGAGCAGTAGAAGCAAAATGAGCACAGGAAACTGAAAAAAACCTTAACAGGTGTCTGGCAGCCAGGGAGGTGTCACAGCATTGATTTGTGAAAGCATTCTATTTAAATTGGCACTTCTTTAAATTCAAGAAAAAAAATTACACACTGTGTTTGAAGCATTCATTTTTAACCTAGACTGTTTATTATATTAAAACTGATTAATCATGGGCATATGCAAGACTCCACTAAACACCTGAAATGACAAAAAAGGAATTGGGGGGGCACACTCACAACATGCATTTTGCAGGAATGATGCTGTCGTAGTGACCAAAATTCATACATAATACAGACTAAGGAACAGCGCACAGATAAAATACATTTACAGATTCCTTAAAATCACCTATCTCCGCAAACAAATATGGGGATTCAGTTTCACCATGTGGCCATGTTGCTTAAACCCAAGGGGAATCTGGATTACTGTTCAACTGCCCAGTAATTGCTGCCTAATATTTGATACTACTTGACTGGTGCCATAGTAACAATATAATCTATGTTATATACTTTACATGTCAGTGGTTTTAATGTTGTGGCTGATAAGTGTACAATGCTCTCCTTTCAGCCAATATTTCACTGCTTCATTACTCGATAATATGTTAGACGTAAATTTACATTTTAGTTTTGCATTTTGATTGTTTTATTTTTTGTTGTTCGTTTCAGAGGATCTGCAGCTGCAAATACAATTTCTCAATATGCAATGTGCATTCTACTTTTTACCTATATATGGGTGAAAAAGCTACATGTGGAAACATGGGGAGGTGAGTGACTATTAAACTGTGCCAATTAATGAAAATATATAATTTACATGCAGTTTACACACAATTCATGTTTTTGTCCAAAATATTTTAAATATTTAACTAACAGGGCTATTTTAATATAATTTTAACATTGTTTACGCTTATAAAAAAGCTATGGATGAACAAATTAATTCAGCTCCTGGCTAATAAATCTTTTAATTTAACTCATTATACTTCCTAGAACACTTCCCAGTATGTGTCTGACTGTGCAGCCAGTGCAGATTTCACCTTATACTAAGGTCCACCTTCACTGTGGTGCCACGTCTCTATAACAGTGCAGATGACTAAGCTTCTGTCAAATAGCCTGTTTCCTTTTGCAGTATCTGTGCTTGGAGAAAATGTGTTACACTTTCACATGGAACACACACACAGCTCAGTAGGAGAGAAAGTGTAGTGGAAGAGAACCTAGACCAGCCCGAGCATGCCACTGTAAGCCAGAGCACACTCCTGTCAACCATAGCCAACTACAACTGGATGCCAGGGTAGTCTCTGTATGGGGGCTGTAGTGTATGTTTGAAGATAATGTAGTGTGTGTAGGGAATTTAGTATGTATCTCTGGGCTGTAGAAAGCATGTGTATAGAAGATGTATAGTGTATGTTTGTAGGGAGCTGTAGTGTATGTATTTAGAGGCTGTAGTGTGTGTATATGTAGGATGTGTGTGTGTATAGGGGCTATAGGGTGCGTGTGTTTGCTGTAGTGTATGTATTTAGAGGCCGTAGTGTGTGTATATGTAGGATGTGTGTGTGTATAGGGGCTATAGGGTGCGTGTGTTTGCTGTAGTGTATGTGTGCACGGGATGTAGGGGATATGTGTCTACGGGCTGTAGAGAGTGCGTGAGTATAAGGCCTGTACAGTGTGTGTGTATATATATATATATATATATATATATATATATATGTGTGTGTATATGACAGTGATGGCGATCTTATGGCACGCCGTGCCCTCTCTGTGGGCACGCTGCAGGCGGCGAACATACCGTGGTCGCAGAGGTCGCAGCCCTGTGGACCCCCGCGACCAGGTATCAGCTGCCACATTTTGCGGCCCCGGCCCGTGCGGCAAACCGCCGGGGCCGCATGTTAAGGGGTACATCAGGTGGCCCATGCTGTCAGGGCCACCCGATGGATATAGATTGTCAGGGGGCCCGGTCAGCGCTGGGCGCTTAAACAACGCGACCGGGCCCCCTGTGATTACATCACTGCTGGGAGGAAGTGACTCCTCCCGGTCACTCCTCCCAGCATACAGAGAGCCCGAGCGGGAGGAAGCAGGAAGGAGGAGGGAGTCAGAGTGGGAACTCTGACTCCCATCAGGCTGAGCCCCCACTGGACCCCAGGGAAAGTAACAAAAGTTAGGAAACATTGTGTGTGTGTGTGTGTGTCTGTCTCTGTATGTGTGTGTCTGTGTCTCTGTATGTGTGTATGTATGTGTGTGTCTGTGTCTCTGTATGTGTGTATCTGTATGTATGTGTGTCTGTGTATCTGTATGTATGTGTGTATCTGTGTCTCTGTATGTGTGTGTGTGTCTGTGTCTCTGTATGTGTGTGTGTGTCTCTGTATGTATGTGTGTGTGTGTGTGTCTCTGTGTGTGTCTATGTCTGTATGTGTGTGTCTATGTCTGTATGTGTGTGTGTCTGTGTCTCTGTATGTGTGTGTGTGTATGTATGTATCTGTCGGGGGTGTGTGTTTGTGTCTGTATGTATGTGTCGGGGGGGCCATGGTCAGGGGGGAGAGGGTCAGGGTAAAAGGGGGAGGGAGGAGAGGGGGGGCCCACGGATCAGTTTCGCACCGGGGCCCCATGGATTGTGTGTACGCCACTGCACAAGGCCATAGGTTGCCGGGGGAGGGGGCCGCTGGCTGTCTGCAGTAATGCAGAGTACACACCTGCCTGCCTGAAACGACAGGCACCTACTCTTCTTCCGCGTCCGGAGGCAGGGGGGAGGGATTGAGGAAGCAGCTCTTCCGTCCTCCCGCAAGCAATCTGTGTGGAGCGTTGCCGCGCGTTACCATAGCAACGCTCCACACAGCATTGCGCGGGAGAAAAGGAGAGCTGCTCCTTACAGTACTTACCACCACCGGACCACCAGGGATGGCTGTGTGCCCCCCACCCCCCTCCTTCACCAAAGGTAAGAAGGAGGGAGGGGGTATACAGATCTAATATACCTTTTTTTTATTATTATTAAATGTATCTTTACCATTCCTACACCCCCTCCCACACACACAGTACCCCTATACCCCCACACACAGTACCCCTACCCCCCCACACACAGTAACCCTACCCCCCATACACAGTACCCCTACCCCACACACACACAGACCCCCTACCCCCCCACACACAGTACCCCTACCCCCTCACACACAGCACTCCTCACACAGACACACACAGCACCCCTCACACACAGCACTGCACACACAAACACATACACTGCACCCCTAAATGCAGTATGTGTGTGTATATTCAGCAGTCTGCATGTGTGTGTTCAGCAGTCTGTCTGTATGTGTATTCAGCAGTCTGTGTGTGTGTATTCAGCAGACTGTGTGTGTCTTCAGCGGTTTGTGTGTGTATGTATTCAGCAGTCTGTGTGTATGTATTCAGAAGACTGTGTGTGTGTATTCAGCCGTCTCTGTGTGTGTATGTATTGCATTTGTTGGAAATACTAAGAAAATACAAGCTTAATTTTATCTATTTAATTATTTAAAATTTGTATCATAGAACTCTCTGTTGTTGTGTTCTTCTTTTAAATCAAAAGATGTTAATTAGTTCGGACAACTGTACGAGTTGTGTTTTCTAAACTTAAAGGGACACTATAGTCACCAGTGCAACTACATGTATTTCTGACCCTATAGTGTTAACACAACCATCTAGCTTCCCTGGACCCCTCAAGCCTCCATAAATATAGTAAAAATCTTACTGTATTCAAGCCATAAGCTGTAAATCTGCATGCTGTAGACTCAGGAAAAACAAGCAGTCTGCTGACATGTGATAGCCTGATCCAATCACAGTACTTCCCCATAGGATTGGCTGAGACTGACAAGGAGGCAGATCAGGGGCAGAGCCAGCATGATTAAAACACAGCCCTGGCCAATCAGCATCTCCTCATAGAGATTAATTGAATCAGTGAGTCTCTATGAGGAAAGTTCAGTGTCTGCATGCAGTGGGAGGAGATACTGAATCACAGGATGCTCGTGCACAGCAGATCTGAGTGGATGGAGGCAGCCTCCATCAACTCAGAAGTCCCTCTGGTTCACTCTGAGTGACTGCAACTGGAGATGTTCCTAGCTTTCAATGTAAACACTGTATTGTCTCAGAAAATACAGTGTTTACATGAGAAAGGCTGCAGGGAGCTATAGTTCTCACCTGAACAACCTCATTAAGCTGAAGTTATTCAGGTGACTATAGTGTCCCTTTAAACCTCAGTATTCAGGTTTAATTGCCGTGTTGGCACTTTGAGGAAATAAAAGTTGGCATGTATTGTGGTTTGGGCACTCGGGCTCAAAAAGGTTCGCCATCACTGATATAGGATATAGGGTGTGTGTATATTGGCTGTAGGATGTTTGTGTAGGGGCTGTAGTGAGTGTTTGTAGATGGCTGTAGAGAGTGTGTATGTGTATTTAGAGGCTGTAGTATGTGTGCATAGGGAATGTAGTGTGTGTGTGTGTGCATAGGGAATGTAGTGTGTGTAGGGCCTCTAGGGTTGTGCATATATTGGAGCTGTAGGGTATGTATGTGGAGCATATGTTGTGGGGGAGCTGCTAAACAAATGAGAATGGTGTGGGTATAGGGGATATAGTGTGTGGGACCTTTGTTGGGACCTATAGAGCTGTAATGTATGTGTGTGTGTAGGAGATGTTGATCACTGATCCAAAATTCTTGTAGTTCACCATTTTTAGTTTTCAATCCAGTGTTTAGTGAATTGCACTGTTAGTGTGTTAAATATAAATGCCTTGTTATGTTGTCTGATATAAACTAGCAGGAGGAGGTGGGTGCTTTTTCTCGCTCACTCAAAGTGAAAAAGAGTTCTTCTCATAGAGAAGTAGTCTACTGGCATGCGCCATTGAACTCCAGTGCTTCTCAATGAGAGACATTGGATTCACCTGGGATATACTCGCTAGTGAGGATCTTTTACAGGGTAGAGCAGAGCTGGGGCTGTATTGCTCCTCGTAAGTATCATTTATTTTAAACATTTTAGTGGGTAGGGAGCTTAAATCTGAATCAAAACTTTATTGTAAGTATCTGTAATAAAGGATTGATCAGTAGGTCGCTTGTTTAGTGGATTTTTCATGTATACAGATATACACTACAAGTCATTGTAACATTTTTAGCTTGATAAGTATCACTTCTCAAAAATCATATCTCCTCCAGTCACAGGAATCAAACATACATGTTTTCTGTATGTCTTATTTTTTTTCTTTGTAGGTTGGTCCACAGATTGTCTCCAAGAATGGGGTCAGTTCATTCAACTTGCAATTCCTAGCATGCTAATGATGTGTATAGAATGGTGGAGCTTTGAAATTGGAGGATTCTTAGCAGGTGGGATTACATGTATATTTTTACTTATGTCTGTTCATATAATTGCATGACATTTATATATACATAATGGTAAACTGTGTACTGCGGTAAAATAATGTCATTGAGGTGTTCCAAAGACAACATAGTAAACTGTGGGAACAAAGAGAGGGATTTATAAATTTCTGTCATTATCTTCCCTTTACAAGCCTTCTATATTTTACATGATATTGTTAGGTCAGTGTCAGTGTTAGTGTCAATGTTAGTGTAGTTTAGGGGTTAATGTTTAGTGGTAGTGTACAGGTTAAGGTGTGGACCTTACTGTAAGGGCAGCACTGGAACAAATAAGTCACAGCACGTACCTCCCAATATTTCAAATGGACAGAGTAATGCTTTAATTTTCGGGGTGTGAGTGGCATGTGGCCATGGGCATGACTGTTCTGAAAATTTTAAGTGACTTACTAATTTATACAGCTAATTTACAAGAATAATGTATCTTATCTATACAGATTGATTTATAATCAAATTTATGGTAATTTAAGGATACGTCACTGTGAGTATTATTGCTACAGACCTTGAAATAAATCCAGGCAGGACTGAAATGTGAACCATTGTATTTATGAATTGACATCAATAAAAACAATACTTTGAAATATAAATCCTATGAGTGCGCTCCTTTCCATTTTTTTTATCTGTGACTAGAGTTTCACACCGAGGTACTGACAAGACCTGGGAGATGAAGTGCCGGGAACATGAGGTGCATTTCAATAAGGAGTAAAACTGAAAGGTTTTGTTTTTTTACCAAGTAAACTGAATTATTTTGCATTTATTTTCAGGTCTTATCAGTGTAGTGGAACTTGGAGCTCAAGCCGTCATGCTGGAATTAGTAACTGCGCTTTTTACAGTAAGACATTTTCTGAAGCAGTGTGATGGACTTTTTAAATTATGAAATATAGCATTTAAAAAAAAAAATCTTCTAGACTCTATGGATCTAGCTAGAAAATGGACACCCAGTGATTTGCTTCCTAGACACACCTACAAAGTCTGTGCTTAGTGGCTTCACATTGTAACTCTGACTCATATGGTAATGTTGCATCATAAAAGATCAATACCTTCCAAAATGTTCTTAACCTGACACATTTTGTAACGTGCTACAGCTGTAATCCTTTTACATTTTCTGGTCAGCCAGAAAGCAGGAGAAAGTACCTGATCTAGGGATGTTGAAGAATCTTGTAAATTCTCAAACTTACCTCTTGAGAAAAAGTTTTCTGTGAGAGGAAAGTTGGTTTAATAGAACTTTCAAAACAAATTTTGTTATGTAAATTACATAATCTGTCTGTCCACAAAGCTAAAATATGTGTAGAGTCATGGGCGTAGGAACCGGGGGGGATGGGGGGGACGCATCCCCCCCAGCAAATCATGCGGGGGGGACAGGTATGGGGAAATCCCCCCCAGCTCCGCCGCCCCCCCCCCTGATGCTGCAGCCGCCCGAGCGCTCTGCAGAGAGCCTCAGGCGGCTGCAGCTTTGCCCGGGCTGGTGCGTCCATGAGAGCGCACCGCCCGGGCGCAGCATGAAGAGAGGAGCTGACAGGAGGGAAGCGCTCAGCGCTCCCTCCTGTCACTCCTTCACTGTAGCGTAGCCGAGCGCTGTATAGTCCGCCGGTACAGGGAGCATCTGTCTCCTGTACCCGGCCGGACTAACAGGAAGTGCACACTGAGTGTGCACTTCCTGTTAGTCCGCCGGGTACAGGAAACAAAAGCTACCTGTACCGGCGGACTATACAGCGCTCGGCCACGCTACATCATAGGTAGGGGAGGGAGGGAGAGAAAGAAACAGGAAGGGGGGAAGAGGGAGGGGGGGGGAATAAAGAAACAGGGAGGGAGGGAGGAAGGGGAAATAAAGAAACAGGGAGGGGAGGGGGGGGGAATAAAGAAACAGGGAGGGGGGGGGGGAATAAAGAAACAGGGAGGGGGGGAATAAAGAAACAGGGAGGGAGGGTGGGGAAATAAAGAAACAGGGAGGGGGGGGAAAGAAGCAGGGAGGGGGGAGAAAGAAGCAGGGAGGGGGGGAAAGAAGCAGGGAGGGGGGAAAGAAGCAGGGAGGGGGGGGAGAAAGAAGCAGGGGGGGGGAGAAAGAAGCAGGGAGGGGGGGGGAGAAAGAAGCAGGGAGGGGGGAGAAAGAAGCAGGGAGGGGGGGAGAAAGAAGCAGGGAGGGGGGGAGAAAGAAGCAGGGAGGGGGGGAGAAAGAAGCAGGGAGGGGGGGGGAGAAAGAAGCAGGGAGGGAGGGGGGAGAAAGAAGCAGGGAGGGAGGGGGGGAGAAAGAAGCAGGGAGGGAGGGGGGGAGAAAGAAGCAGGGAGGGGGGGAGAAAGAAGCAGGGAGGGAGGGGGGGAGAAAGAAGCAGGGAGGGAGGGGGGGAGAAAGAAGCAGGGAGGGAGGGGGGGAGAAAGAAGCAGGGAGGGAGGGGGGGAGAAAGAAGCAGGGAGGGAGGGGGGGGGAGAAAGAAGCAGGGAGGGAGGGGGGGGGAGAAAGAAGCAGGGAGGGAGGGGGGGGGAGAAAGAAGCAGGGAGGGAGGGGGGGAGAAGGAAGCAGGGAGGGAGGGGGGAGAAGGAAGCAGGGAGGGAGGGGGGGGAGAAGGAAGCAGGGAGGGAGGGGGGGAGAAGGAAGCAGGGAGGGAGGGGGGGAGAAGGAAGCAGGGAGGGAGGGGGGGAGAAGGAAGCAGGGAGGGAGGGGGGGGAGAAGGAAGCAGGGAGGGAGGGGGGGGAGAAGGAAGCAGGGAGGGAGGGGGGGAGAAAGAAGCAGGGAGGGAGGGGGGGGGAGAAAGAAGCAGGGAGGGAGGGGGGGAGAAAGAAGCAGGGAGGGAGGGGGGGAGAAAGAGGGAGGGAGGGGGGGGAGAAAGAAGCAGGGAGGGGGGGGGAGAAAGAGTGACAAGGGAGGGAGAGAGATTGACATCCACCACACACACACACACACACACACAATCACACAATCATACCACCCTTACACACACAGAAACACACAATTCATCCTTACACACACTCAATGCACCCCGTGCACACACACACACACACTCACACAATCATGCAACCTTACACACTCAATGCACCCCGTACATACACTCAATGCACCCCTTACAGACGCACACACTGCATCCCGTACATACACAGAATCACACCTTGCAGCCCTTACACATACAAACACAGATTCACACAATGCATTCCTTACACACATATCAGGACATCCCCTACACACTCCACCCCCTGTGAACAAACTCATTGGTGGAACATGAAGGTGGACCCTGGGATCCAGACCTTGAGCTGTGTAAAGGACCCCCAAAAAATGGAGCTGCTTCCCGTTCTCACAGAACATTGATTTTTGTGACCACAGTTACAAACAGCCTCCAGAGAGCCTGTTCTACACCAGACCAGTGGAGCCAGACTGCAGCTAGAGCCCATCATCATCCTCATCTGGTTGTAAGTAGGCAATCTAGCATATTATTCGTTGCACTAATCTCTAATTTACCTCACATTAAAGAAACACTATAGTCCCCAGAAGCACTGCAGCTTAGTGTAGTGGTTCTGGTGTCTATAGCCTGTCCCTGCAGGCCTTTTAATGTAGGCACTCCAGCACTGGCGTTAGTTAACATGGCAGAAAAATAATTGGAAAGGGTTAGAGGGGCTACTAATAAGGATAGGGGAGAGGGGTAGGTAGAAAAATAATTGGAAGGGTTTAGGGGGGCTACTAATATGGATGGGAGGAGGGGGTAGGTAGAAAAATTATTGGAAGGGGTTAGGGGAGTACTAATATGAATGGAAGAGGTAGAGTGGGTTCTAATATGCATGGAAGGGGTTAGGGGGGTACTAATATGCATGGAAGGGGTAGGGAGTTAATGTGCGTGGAAGGGGTAGGTGGAGTTCTTTTGTGCATGGAAGGGGTAGGGGTGGTTCTAATATTCATGGGAAGGGTAGGGGTGGTTCTAATCAGGAGGATCCCGGCGCTGTATCCGGGTAAGTAAAACCCCTTCCCTGTGGTGACCCTTTAATGTTGTTATTATTTAATCATTTATATAGCGACTGCAAATTCCGTAGCGCTGTACAATGGGATAAACAACTCCTAGTTTACGGAATAAGAATATACCCGGCGAGTAAAAATGCTATCCCCCCCAGATTTTTTGGGGTTCCTACGCCCATGTGTAGAGTAGGCAAATGTGGTGCCATTTGTAAGAAAAGAAAACAAAAAAGCACATAGTAATTGCTTCTTTCTTGAGATAGTTTTGCTCTCCCCTATGCTATCAAGCAAAAAAAAAAAACACAAAGCACATTTGCACTTTAGATTAATTGGTGTGACCTCATTTGTTTAAAAAGATTTAGTTTACCTTAAAGGATCCTATAGTGCCAGGAAAACAAAGCCATTTTCCTGGCACTATAGGGTTAATAGGTCCTCTCCCCCCTCCCCCTCCCTCGCGCCCCCCCTCCTGCGGGGCTGAAGGGGTTAAAAACCATTCAGCCACTTACCTGAATCCAGCGCTGATGTCCCTCGGGGCTTGACCAGGCTCCGTCCACGCTCATTCCCCACTGAGGTCAGCCAGTTGGGGAGATCTAATGCGCATGCACCGCAATGGCCGCGCACGCATTAGACCTCCCCATAAGAAACCTTCCTATGGGGGAAATCTGACACTGGAGGTACCTTTAAAGGACACAACCTTCCTTAATGAAATAATGCCCTGTCTCTAATTATTTTACAGAGAAGAGTATCTGTGTATGTAAAATGGTGTTGTGGTACACTAATGCTCTCTAAATAAATGTTTCACAGATGAACTCACCTTCCACCTGCACTAAGTGTATGTGTATTTTCTAAAATTACTCCTGTTTCAAAAACAAGATCATGTATTCAAATACCTTAATGTATGGTGACAGAGAACATTCAGCTTTAAAAATGGGAATATACCTAGGCAAAATAGGTTAGGTCCTACAAAAGAGAAACACTGACGGAAAACTTGGATTCAGAAGGATACATGGGATTAAACAATGGGTGAGACTAAGATACAGATTAAGAATGAGTAATGTAATAGGAACAGAGACAGGGCCCTACAACTCAGAAGGAAAGTCTCCAGTGCCAGTCTCGGCACACAAATGAACGTTTGGAAGTACTGTTAGAGCCATCTACTGGCTGTAACTGGTTTTAGCACATTCAATCCACTTTAACAGGGTTCCTCAACGTTTTAAGAAGTACTCTTGTAGGTCTAAAAAAAATCCTATGTACCCCTGCCTTGAGAAAGCAATTTCTATTGATTTAAATTCCAAACGAAACGTGTAGACACTGATATCTACGTAAAACTCATATTGGAGAACAAGCCTAATTAAAGAGAGTAAAGAATATTTTTAAAATAAATATGGCATATGAACATTGTGTATTAACTATTAATCTGAAGTATAAAAGTCACAAAATGGAAATATAATACACACATACTAGTTACACACATTTCCACACAGAGGACATTAACACAGACAGGATACTGGCACACACACATTTACACACAACAGACATTGACACACCTACACACAGAGGACACTGACACACACACATAGGACACCAACACACACGCGCACACACACAGACATACTCTCACTGATTTGACACACTGACAGACAAACGTACTGACACACACACTCACTAAAAAACACACTCACTGATTTGACACACACTGACAGACACACTAACTGGCACTCTCATTATATTAACACATGCTGACACACACACTCACTGACAGACATACACAGTCTCTCACACAGGGGCGTACCTGGAGCATTTGGCACCTGGGGCGGACCCTATATTTGGCACCTTCCCCCCAGCTAAAAAATGTAAAAAAAAAACACCCACAATTTTTTTTAATGTATTTAGCACCGAGCAGTGTTTGTGTGTTTGAATGTTTTTGTATGGAGTATGTGTGAGTGAATGTATGGGTGTGTTTGCACGTATTGGCATTCGAATGCAGGCGTGTATTTTTCTGTAGTGTGGTTTTTAAATATGGTGGTGTGTTTTTATGTAGTGTTGATATTTGGATGCAGGGTTGTATTTGTGTGTAGTGTAGGCAAAATGCTGAGATGTATGCACATTTACACATATACTCACATATACACACACTGGCACACATACCCATAGGTACACATGCAGTTACATAGAAACACAGTCCTACACAGATACAGACAAACACTGACACACACACACATACAGATAGAGACACACGCATACAGATACACATATACCAACACACAAACACATACATACAGATACAGACACACATGTATAAGTGTGTGTCTGTGTGTGTTTGTATAGTGTATGTCGTGTGTTTGTATAGTGAATGCAGTGTGCGTGCTTGTATAGTGGATAATGGTGTGAAGGAGCGGGTGATGGTGAGAGGGAGGGGGGGATGATGAGAGGGTGGGGGGGTGATGGGGAGAGGGGGGAAGAACTAAATACCTTAATTCCCTGGTGGGCTCCCTGGTGGTCCAGTGGCCATAATTTCCGGTCTGCAGCTCCACAGAGCTGCAGACCATGTATCTCACGAGACCCGTCAGAGCATTGCCGTGGGTTACCATCTGATTGCTCAGATCTCGCGAGACACATGGTCTGCAGAGCCCGGTGTCTGTGATGGGCGCAGGAGGGGCATCGCACCCGGCAGCATATCAAGCAAGCCGCCAGGCCCCCTCCTGGTGTCGGGTCAGACCCCTCCCCCCCATTAGTACGCCACTGCTCTCACACACTTACAAATTTAGATTTTTTTAATTATATTTACCTTTTGGAGAGCTGACATGGATCCTCTCCATGAGGTCCATTGGAAATCATTTCCCTGAGGTCTAGTGTGGCTGCTGTCATCTTCATGGTGTTCTTTCTCTGCTCCCTTGCACGCTGTTTAGTGATGCCGGGGCAGGAGTGGCATCATAACCCAGCCCTGGGCATCACCACAGAATGTGCTAGGGAGCAGTACTGGAAGAGCATCAGCACTCCCATTCTCCCCTCCAGACACAGCACATTCAGGCAGAATAGGCACCTGCCATTTGGGTTAGTGCTTGAGCACTTGTAGTGGAGTGTACTGCTTGTAGTGCGCATATCTCCTGGAGATGAGAACCTGTGCACTACAACTTCTGCTGTGAATAGCTAACAATGCTCATATATAACTCTAGCTTTTAAAGACTATTGTCATTTCACAACAACATTTTTTTTGTTAGATTTTTTTATGCATTGACAAAACTACAGAACCATACAATAAGAAAAAAAAAGGTTTGGTGCATATTTGACCTCGATTGTCTCCACATTCCTCAATGTAACATTCCTCTACTTGCAGCAAGGATTAGGCTGTAGGGAGAACTTGGCCTGAGCATTAGATCAGGCTCATGTTTATAACTCCTTTTTTTTGGTAGGATTATGCCAGTAAGGGCTACTCTGACCAAAAGTCCCCAAGAAGCAGCTAATGGCACCTTTTATTCTCCATGGGTGCCGTGAACTGCTACTTATTGACTAATTTCCTTCTGGTTTATAACCCTAATGTTTATGGCTGCTGCTAGTCCATACAAATAAAATAAGTAACATGGCTAAGAGAAAAGTCAAATAAGTGTTTTTGTTTTATTATTTCCTGCCTCTAGGTTCTAAATTCAAGGTAATGGCTTTATCACAGTAACTTAATAGTATTTAATAATTGTAACATTGTGTTTTTCCTATTCTAGATACCATTTGGTTTTTCAGTGGCTGCCTCTATGAGAATAGGAAATGCTTTAGGAGCTGGGAACATTGAACAAGCGAAGCTTTCTACTAAAGTTTCTTTTATATGCACATGTAAGAAACGGATCCATTATTATTCACTCATACCTTACATCAGGGGTGGGGAACCTTTGGCCCTCCATATGTTTTGGACTACATCTCCCATAATGCCAGCAAAGCATTAAGGGAGATGTAGTACAAAACATAGGAGGGCTAAAAGGTTTCCCACCCCTGCCTTACATGAACGCAGCCTTTATCCACCAACTGCAGCTACCAAAAAGTCCACTGTACATTAATAAATTGCATATAGTCATCTGAATAAGGCAATGTGTGTGGTAATCAAAGTTTATTTCTGTAGATTTATGAAGCATTGTCAGTTTGGAACGGGCCATTTGAGGTCCAGCTGTGTTGGCAGCAATGTGTTTGTGTTTGTGTTTGCTGGGAAAGGCACTCACAGACTCTAGGTAACATAACCCCTACACAGTGCTCCTTCAAAGTTCACCTGTCATTCCTAATATACCAACTGTCATTCATAATTAGAAAGAATTTCTTTATGGAATAAAAGTTTTCATCTATAATTATCCTGATATTCTTGGACAATTACAATAACATATTATTCAGCACTCCATTGATTCAATGATACCATGATGTTTATAGAAGGAGAAACCCATCTGATAAGTATTTTTCTGTCTATGCATTTGAAGGTAAGGATTAAATCTATGCCTATCTAAAGGTGAAATTGTTATCTCCATGGTTTGTAGACCACAAACCTCGATGTAATGGGATGCATCTATTAATGCACTCCACTTAGCAAAGAACAGCTGCTTTACATGTGCCAGGCAGACAGTAAGGTTCTTCTGCTGTAGTTAAAGTTTTTGTTTTTGTTTTTTTGGAAATGCATACAAGAGACCAGGTTGGTGAGAGAGCAGCGGAGACATCATTATGACATTAGATCTCATATAACTATAAAACTGTTGCGAACTAATAGAACCTGTGAAGGGATCAGCTCACAGGCATGCATATTAGGACAAGACTGCTAATTAGTAAATTGTAATTGTACATGTTGATACACTGTTGTATGTCATACTGCAAACATGTCAGCTTCAGACGTATAATCATTGCTATTTTATACAGTACTACGATAATCTATTATTACTTGAAATACTAGTAGTAGTATTACAGCTAATGTATTTTCTTTATTTTATTATGTTTCAGTGGTTTTTGCTGTGCCTGCTGGAGTTGTTGTTGCTGCTTTGAAAGATTATATTTCTTACATTTTTACACCAGACAGGTTAGTAAAATATAATTGTAACATTAAGAGTAATTTGAGCCACAGCCACTGAAGGTGTGACTAGGACTGCATTAACAGAAAAAAAAGTAATTTAACTCCTAAATGGCAGAGAATAAAGCAGACAAGTAATCAGTGAGACTGCACAGCACAAATACTGCCTTACCCATAATGAGAAACATCTGAGGAAAGAGATTTAGGAGTAATTATTTCAGATGACTTAAAGGTAAGAAGACAATATAACAGAGCAGCTGGAAATGCTAGCAGAATGCTTGGTTGTATGGGGAGAGGTATTAGCAGTAGAAAGAGGGAAGTGCTCATGCCATGGTACAGAACACTGGTGAGACCTCACTTGGAGTATTGTACGCAGTACTGGAGACCATATCTTCAGAGAAGGGCTGCTAAGTTGGTTCATGGATTGCAGGATAATACTTACCAGGAAAGGTTAAAGGAACTTCGCATGTATAGCTTGGAGGAAAGACAAGACAGGGGGGATATGATCGAAACATTTAAATACATAAATGTAAAGAAGGAGACTATATTTAATAGAAGAAAACCTACCACAACAAGAGGACATAGTCTTAAATTAGACGAGCAAAGGTTTAAAATATCAGGAAGTATTACTTTACTGAGAGGGGAGTGGATGCATGGAATAGCCTTCCAGCTGAAGTGGTAGATGTTAACACAGTGATGTGTGGGATAGGCATAAAGCTATCCTAGACTTAAGATA